>NC_045963.1:27018698-27338281 GCF_010909765.2 Amblyraja radiata | reverse complement strand
AGTGCGTGGGCAGCTCCCCTGTGTGTGTGTGTGGGAGAGCTGCACAGTAGTTGATGGACAGTCAGCTTAAGTCCTGGAAGGCTTGTGCCAAGTATACAAATGTTCTTCATGCTGCACTTCACAAGGCTCTTGGATGTGAGGCTGGAAACTAATTCCCAATGGTCTCAATGCTTTACAAACTATTTTAATCATTTTCAACTTAAATATTTAAAATTACATCATCGTGAATTATTATTGAATAATCCTGGTCAGACTCCATTCCTTCAAACAGACGGCATCTGTGGAGGTTATGGACAAACTGAGGAATGGTCTGAAGTAGGGTCCTGACCCAAAACAAAACGCTTTTCACTGTACCTCAATACACGTGACAACAAACTAAACTAAACTAAACTAAACTAGACTAAACTAGACTAGGCGAGGGGGGAAAGATTTAAAAGGAGCCTACGTGGCAACCTTTTTACACAGAGGGCGGTAGGTTTATGGAAAGAGCTGCTGGAAGAGGTTGTTGAGGCAAACACAAAATTCTGGAGTAACTCAGCAGGACAGGCAGCATCTCTGGAGAGAAGGAATGGGTGACGTTTCTGGTCGAGACTTCTGAAGAAGGGTCTCGACTCGAACCGTCAGCCATTCCTTCTCGCCAGAGATGCTGCCTGTCCCGTTGAGTTACTCCAGCATTTTGAGTCTATCTTCGATTTAAACCAGCATCTGCAGTTCTTTCCTACACAAGTAGAGGCAGGTACTTTCGCAATGTTTAAAAAGGCATATGGACAGGTACATGGATAGGATAGGTTTAGAGGGATATGGGCGAAATGCAGGCAGGTGCGACTAGTATAGATAGGTCGGCATGGGCAGGTTCAAGCCGAAAGGCCTGTTTCCACTCTGTTTGACTCAATGACTTCAGTCAACATTCTTGTTTCAATTTTTAACATCTTTTTGCACTGTAAATTCTGGTCTTTGTGATTTTGTAACAGGGTTACCACTGAACAGATCTGTTCTTATTCTCAAGAGCAGAATTAGCATGGAGAGAAAGCCTCCCCTTTGATCATTGCACATGTGTAGGTGAGTGTAGGTGAGTGCCTGTGTACTCAGATTCCCACATGCATACCAATGCATGCATAAATGTATTGGTATGCACAAACACGTGCAAACATGCACACTTGCACAAGGGTACACAAAGAACCTCATGCATATACACTCACATTATTTTAAGGTACTTAGGCTGCCATTTGCATCAAATCTAATCATCTATTGAAGCATACTCTGTACTTTCTTATCTGGCAGAGAGTAAGATAATTGCTCACAATGATATACTAAAGAGTACAGGGAATACAGGCACTTCACGTTTTATGCAGCAGTAACATGACTATAAAGTTTAGTCACAGACTTTGGAAACAGGTGCTTCGACCCACCGAGTCCACGTCGACTAATGATCACCCCGTACACTAGCACTACCCTACACACTCAAGGGACAGTTTACAATTTTTACCTAAGCCAATCAACCGACAAACCTGTACATTTTTTGGAATGTGGATGGAAATCGGAGCACCTTTAAGAACCCCACATGGTCACAGGGAGAATGTACAGACTCCATATAGAAACATAGAAAATAGGTGCAGGAGTAGGCCATTCGGCCCTTCGAGTCTGCACCACCATTCAATATGATCATGGCTGATCATCCAAATCAATATCCCATACCTGCCTTCTCTCCATACCCCCTGATCCCTTTAGCCACAAGGGCCACATCTAACTCCCTCTTAAATCTAGCCAATGAACTGGCCTCAACTGCCTTCTGTGGCAGAGAATTCCGCAGATTCACCACTCTCAGTGTAAAAAATAATTTTCTCATCTTGGTCCTAAAAGACTTCCCTCTTATCCTTAAACTGTGACCCCTAGTTCTGGACTTCCCCAACATCAGGAATAATCTTCCTGTATCTAGCCTGTCCAACCCGTTAAGTTTCTATAAGATCCCCCCTCAATCTTCTAAATTCTATCGTGTACAAGCCGAGTCTATCCAGTCTTTCTTCATATGAAAGTCCTGCCACCCCAGGAATCAGTCTGGTGAACCTTCTCTGTACTCCCTCTATGGCAAGAATGTCTTTCCTCAGATTAGGAGACCAAAACTGTACGCAATACTCCAGGTGTGGTCTCACCAAGACGCTGTACAACTGCAGTAGAACCTCCCTGCTCTTATACTCAAATCCTTATACTCAAATCCAATGTAGCCAGCACCCATAGACAGGATCAATCCCGGGTATTTGGCGCTGTAAGGCAGCAACTCAACCACTGCGCCACTGTGCTTTAAAAGCAACGTATAATTTAAAGGCATAAATTGAACCTGTACGGGACTACGCTGTCAGCAGTAAATTTGAACATGTTTTTCCAAAAATACCAGCACGTAAATCAGGCTTTAGTATTTAAGGAACAAGCGTGTTATTTTAGGAATGCATAAATCAAACGTGCGTAAATCGCGAGGTGTCTGTATCTGGATGTGAGGGATTAGCTGAGCAATATGTCTGGAGGGAACGGACAGAACAATAACGGGTCAGTTTCTGTGCTGCAGTGTTCTCTGATTTAGAAGGAGCTAGTGGCTGAAACCACTCGCCTGTGAATAGCTGCAGAAATTGTCAGGTAGCAAATTCCTGAAGAAGGGTTTCAGAAAACATCTGAACAGAACTGCAGCACAGTTTGAAATTAAATTCTGATGAGCGCATATCTGAACATGCACTGAAAATGATGGTTAAAAAGCTCTTACAAATTCAATCAAGTGAGACATTTTTGAAAGCCATAACACAAAGTGCGAAGGTAATTCGATGGATCTGACTAGTCAGGGGGTGTTGAATCTGTGAAATTCATTGCATTGATGGCTGTGGAGGCCAAGTCAATAGATATTTGTGATGGGCCTGTCCTACTTACGCGACCTTTTCGGCAACAGCCGGCGCCTGTCATAGGTCGCCGAAAATTTTCAACGTTGAAAATTCAGCACCGACCAGACTGTTTGGGTGACTATGAGACTTCTCATGACCATACAGGTGACCCCGAGCGACCTCTTACG
This sequence comes from Amblyraja radiata, assembly GCF_010909765.2. Classification (NCBI taxonomy): domain Eukaryota; kingdom Metazoa; phylum Chordata; class Chondrichthyes; order Rajiformes; family Rajidae; genus Amblyraja; species Amblyraja radiata. The sequence goes on along the minus strand of NC_045963.1, from coordinate 27,335,229 downwards.
ACCACACAGGCGACCCCCTGGCGACATGCCCCCTGGTGACACGCCGTGATTTTGTTTGAACTTCATTTGAGGTTCAAATGACAATAAACGGTATTGTATTGTATTGTATTGTATATATGTATAATGGTATATATGTATATATACATATATAAAAAGCTCAATATATATATTAAACATTTTTGTCATTATGGTGTTTACAGAGTACTATGTGCATATATCTGTCATGCAAGTCAGAATTTCATTGTTCCGTTTCGGAATAACAATATGACAATAATCAACTCTTGATTCTTGACTTGAATGAAAAGCCTCATCTTGGGAGCAGATGCGGCAGAGACGTAGCGGTTGAGAGAAGACGATGCCGTCTTTGCAAGAGGCGGGGTGGGAGGAGGAGCTGTCCAGATAACTGTGGGAGACTGTGTGTTTGGGTTTGGTGGCTTTTCTCCCCGCTGCACCTATCAGTCTAAAGAAGGGTCCACGTCTAAGACGTCTTATGTCTGTCCATTCCTTCCGCAGGTGGTGCCTGACCTGCACAGTAGTGCTGCGGTAGAGTTGCTGCCCTACAGCGCCAGAAACCTGGGTTCAATTTTGACTGCTATCTATATGGAGTTTGTATATTTTCCCTGTGACCACATGGGTTTTCTCCAGGTGCTCCGGTTTCCTCCCACATTCCAAAGATGTGCAGATTTGTACAAAAGGAATAGGTGATGGTTTGATGGTTGGTTCAAGTCAGAATGGAATCTGAGATGACCAGAATCATCACCTATTCCTTTTCTCCAGTGATGTTGGCTGACCCACTGAGTTGGGGTGGGAGATTGCAACCTTCACGTGGTCCGCCCTGTTTCGACGAATGCAATCAACCCGGCGTGCACAATCAAATAAGATCAAATAGAACAAGTTGTCCTACAACTTTAGGCTGTGCACGCCCTACGCACGAAGAAGAAGATCCACTGAGTTATTCCAGCACTTTGTGTCTATCCTACAACACTTTAAGTTATGCTCAAGATTCTAGCATTTGTATTTCCTTGAGTCTCCATAGTTCATAAGTTATAGGAGCAGAATTAGGACATTCAGCCTCTGTCTGTGGCAATGAATTCCACAGATTTATCATTTTTTCACTAAAGCAATTCCTCATCATTTCCTTTTTAAAGGGAGGTCCTTTTAATCTTAGGCTAGGGCCTCTGGTCCTAGACTCTCCACTGTGGAAACATCCTCTCTACATCCACTTTATACAGGCCTTTCACTATTCGGTAAGTTTTCATGAGGTTCCCCCCCCCCCCATCCTTCCAAACTCCAGCGAGTACAGGCCCAGTGCTGTCAAAAGCTCATCATATGTTAACCCACTCATTCCGGGGATCATTCTCAAAAACCTCCTATGGACCAACTTCTCCAACACCAGCACATCCTTCCTAAGATATGGGGCCCAAAACTGCTCCATGTAATATGTTCTTATGTCCTTGAGTTCTTGTGTAATATGTGTTGTAACCAATGGAATTTTATTCCAAGCTCTTGTGTGTGGTTTGCTTTGTTCAGTGTTCCTGCTTAATGATCCTCAGATTTGGCTGTACTCTCCAAAGAGCTCTTGCTCTAGTATCTTTGGTACTCTCTGCCTGATTTCTCTCACTAATAGTGGCCGACACTGCAGAGGTGACCAGTTATTTTCCTTTTATCCTGGCTGCCATTAAACAAACAATGAGCTCCATTTGATATGTAAATAAAGCACAGGAGCAAACATCAGGATTAATCGCAAAGAGATTCTTTGAATGTCAGGAGAAGGTGTTGCAGAGTGTTGTGACATTTTACAAGGAACTGCAGATGCTAATTTACAAAAAAAAAGTCAAAGGTGCTGGAGTAACTCAGCAGGTCAGGCAGCATCTCTGGAGAACATTAAGGGACACAAAATGCTCAAGTAACCCAGCAGGTCAGGCAGCATCTCTGGAAAGCATGGATTGGTGACGTTTCAGGTCGGGATTGTAGGTGGGGAGAAGAAAGCTGGAAAAGGGGAGAAGCAGGACAAAACGTGGCAGGTAATTGCCAACATAGGCGGGAGGGAGGTGGGGGTGATTTTTGATAAGCAGATGGTTTTGGACAAAGGTCAGAGGTATCCCTAAAGTAAAGTATAAAGTCTACTACTTTCAGTCTGAAGAAGGGTCCCTAACTCAGAGCATCACCTGTCCAATCCCTCTCCAGATGCTGCCTGACATTGATATTCTGAGAGTTTATGATAAGCAGTGGACATTAAATGATTGTAGAAGTCTGTACTGAAAGACGCAAAGCGCTGGAGTATCTCAGCGGGTCAGGCAGCATCTCTGGAGGAAGTGAATAGGCAGCGTTTCGTGTCAGGACCTTTCTTTGTAATCACTGAGGTTCCTTCAACACTTTGGGCTTTGCACAAGCTTCCAACATCTGCAGTTCCTTGTGTTGCCCATTTTACTGCAGCCGACACCTTTTTCGTTTTCAGGAGCACTTCTGTTAGTCTCTGAAGGTGGCAATCTCCTGCACGTTTGATTCTGCCTGGCGATGTGCATGACCCATGCGAGCTGGCATTAAAGCTGCATCTGGTTCTGAATGACAATGTTGCAAGGCCATGAGGTCTGAATGTCAATGGTCTTGACATCCACGCAGGGCCCGTCAATAGTTGCCATGGCGACAAATGCAGGATGGAACGGGTGAGTGCCATCCACGCTGTTGAGATTTCAAACTGGTCACATCCACAAGGGTGAAAGCCAGATTTTCAGTGTAGGTTAGACAGAAGATTGCTTGCATATCTGAGTGAAATTCACTGCACTCAAGATAGGTCTGACACACAAGAGTCATGGAGGCATACAGCATGGAAACAGGCCAACTTGCCCATGCCGACCAAGATGTCCCATGTTTGGCCCATAACCCTCTAAACCTTTCCTATCCATCTACCTGTCCATGTACTTCAGTGAAAAGGCACCCATATACAGGGATAGTGAAAAGGACATACCAAGATCACATTCATGATATTTGCTAATGGTCCCATATCGTACAAATTTCAGAATGTAGTGAAAACGAACTGCAGTTGCCGGTTTCAACAAAAGAACACAAAGTGCTGGAGTAATTCAGCATGTCCGAAGAAGGGTCCTTCCCGAAACGTCGTGTATCCATGTTCTTCAGAGATGCTGCCTGACCCTCCGAGTTACTTCAGCACTTTGTGGCCCCTGTAGAAATTACAGGCGGTTAATTTCTGCAATAATTTCATGTCCACTGGTTAATCATAAACTCATGAATATCTCTCAGGAAGGGAGGCAGAGTGGTGCAGTATTGGAGTTGCTGCCTCACAGCACCAGAGACCCGGGATCGATCCGGACTATGGGTGCTGCCTGTACGGAGATTGCACGTTCTCCCTGTGACGGCGTGGATTTTCTACGGGTGGTCCAGTTTCCTCCCGCTTTGCAAAAACGTACAGATTTGTCAGTTAATTGGCTTCCGTAAATTATAAATTGTCTCTGGTGTGTGGGATAGTGCTAGCGTGCGGGACGATCGCTGGTCGGCACGAACTTGGTGGGCCGAAGGGCCTGTTTCTATGCTGTATCTCTAAAGTCTAAATCAATAATAGATATGTAGGAAGGAACTGCAGATGCTGGTTGACACCGAAGATAGGCACAAAATGCTGGAGTAACACAGCAGGTCAGGCAGCATCTCTGGAGAAAAGGAATAGGTGACGTTTCGGGTCGAGACACTGTTAAATCAAAATAAGTTGTTTTGACAGCAACCATTTTATTGCTGAATTGATCACATCACTGATGAAATAACTATGCTGATACCAGCAAGATCCTGCCTTCTATTAGTCATTTTTCAAGTTCACCGCATGCTGGGGATGAAGCTGATCCATTCGAATGAACTGATTGATCCTATGGTCGTTCACTTGATATATCATTCCTGAAGGAATATGTCAATGCAAAGTCACGTCAAATATTTATTGTCATATGCAGAAGTGTGGTGAGGCACAGGTACAACTAAAATCTTGGCTGCAGAAGCATTGCTGGTACATAGACTCAGACAACACATAAAAACAGATATTATACATAATTTGCACATAAATTATCCACGACAACAAGAACAATAGACTGCAAAAGAAAAGACATTGATGTAAAAACAATTGGAAAACAAGTCCATGGTAATGCAAAAAGGACACAAAGTGCTGGAGTAACTCAGTGGGTCAGACAGCATCCCTGGAAAACATGGATAGGTGACGTTTCGTCCAGTCTTGACCTGAATCTATTGATGTTTAGTTTAGATTAGTTTAGAGATACAGTGCAGAAACAGGCCCTTTGGTGCACCAACACTGTACCAACCAATCATCACCTCATACACTAGCACGATCCTACACACTAGGGGCAATTTTACAATTTTACCAAAGCTAATTAGCCAACCAACCTGTCTGAAGAAGGGTCATGACTCAAAACGTTAGCTATTCCTGTTCTCCAGAGATGCTGACTGAACCGTTGTGTTACTCCATAATTCTATGTCTATCTTTGGTAAACCAGCATCTGCAGTTTCTTCCCACAGAGCCTACAAACCTGCACGTCTTTGGAATGTTGGAGGGCACCGGAGCAACTGGGTTAAACCTACGTGGCCAAAGAGAGAACGTACCAACCTTATACAGACAGCACCCGTAGTAAGGATTGAACCCAAATCTCTGGCGCTGTAAGGCAGCAACTCAACTGCTGTGCCACTGTGCCGCCCTTGGGATCCCTCCGGATGTCTACAGACGTCTGTCATCTAGGGTTGTTGTCTGATCCGTTGAGTTACTCCAGCACTTTGTGTCCAGGTTTTCCCAAGTTTTCTGTTGCTGAGATTGGATTAGGGTTGAGCAGGTTGGTTCAAGAACTTAAAGGTTGTAGGAAAGTAACTCATAAGTTCGTAAGTTATAGGAATAGATTTAGGCCATTCGGCTCATCAAGTCTACTCTGCCATTCAATCTTGGCTGACCTAGGTATTAAAAAAAAGGTTTGTGACAAAGTGCCATACAGAAAACTGGTTAGCAAAATTGAGTTAATGGAACAAAAACGTCTATGTCAGCCTGGATAACAAATTGGCTTAAGAAAACAATAGTCTTTTTTTCAGACTGGAAGATGGTAGATAATAGTGTTCCCCGAGGAACTGTGTTGGGACGACTATTTTGTTTTAGTAATGAATTGGATAGTGGTATACGGAGAATCTTTTTGTTTTGAATTACCACTGTTGCCAGGCTTGGAGATGTGCCAAACCATTCGGGCCATACCAGGTGACTGCTTGCAGGATATAGGCTGGCAGACTGGGCAAACAAGTGACAAATGGAATTTAGTTTGGGGAAAATGTCAGATGATGCAGGTTGGCACAAAGAATGGCAAGGGGCAATATGGACTTCCTGCCACTGTTCTGAAGAATGGGCAGGAGCAAAGGGCTTGGTGGTTACTATAAGGTCATAAGTCCTTAAGTTATAAGAGCAGAATTAGGTCATTCAGTCCAAAGAGTTTATACCACCATTCAATCATAGAAACATAGAAAATAGGTGCAGGAGGAGGCCATTTGGCCCTTCGAGCCAGCACCGCCATTCACTGTGATCATGGCTGATCGTCCCCAATCAATAACCCGTGCCTGCCCTCTCCCCATATCCCCTGACTCCACTAGCCCCCAGAGCTCCATCTAACTCTTTCTTAAATCCATCCAGTGATTTGGCCTCCACAGCCCTCTGGCAGGGAGCTCCACAAATTCACAACTCTCTGGGTGAAAACGTTTTTTCTCACCTCAGTCCTAAATGGCCTCCCCTTTATTCTATGACTGTGGCCCCTGGTTCTGGACTCGCCCAACATTGGGAACATTTTTCCTGCATCTAGCTAGTCCAGTCCTTTTATAATTTTATATATATCATAGCAGATCTGTATTTCCCTCTCAACCCCATTCTCCTACCTTCTCCCCGCAACCTTTGATAACCTTCCTAATTAAGAACCCATCAATCTCTGCCTTAAAGATACCCAATGACAGACTCCACAGCCGTCAGCAGCAATGGACTCCACAGATTCACCACCCTCTGACTAAAGAAATTCCTACTCATATCAATTTTGAAAGTACGTCCTTTTATTCTGAGGTAGTATCCTCTGGTCCTAGACTCTCCTGCTAGTGGAAACATCCTCCCCACATCCACTCTGGTAGATTTCAATGAGATACCCTCTCATCCTTCTAAACTGCAGCAAGAACTGTGAGTAAAATCAATTTCAAGAAGAGGGTGAGGGAATGGGATAACTGGATTACTTTATTAAAGCTAACATGGACTAGATGGGATGAACATCATCCTCCTGGGCTGTAATAACTCTATGATTATTCTGGCCCCAATCCATGGTGACAGTTCCGTTAAGTATGTTAATATCTGTCATAGCAGAGTAAGACATTACAGTCTCCATAACGATCATCACATCTGCATGGTTTCCACATTATGACTGAATTTAGTTTAGAGATACAGCATGGAAACAGGCCCTTCAGCCCAACGAGTCCATGCCGACCATCGATCATGGCTCATTCTTCATTTTGATATTTCTCAGAAAGGTGCGGATGTAATTCTAACAGGTTAATACTACAATAGATACCATTGCGAGAAGAGACACAACCATGGAACACAACAAGCAGAGTTTGATCAGTTCAAAATGTAACTTTGTCAGAGGCTGACCCTATTATTGACATCTTCCCTCTGGGGAAATAAGTTACTAAATTTAATACTGATTATAATCTCATCTCTGTCTGTTGCCACCTGATTGCTTTCATTACCAGAATAAATTTCGTAATGGATTAGCAATAATAATTGTCTCCATGAACGACTAGCCTGATAGGATCATATACTTTATTTGGGAGACTTTTTTTTCAGAGGTTCAGATATGCAGATAAGTTACTGCCTGCAAGGATACAAAGCTGCTCAGAACTAAGAAACATAGAAACATAGAAAATAGGTGCAGGAGTAGGCCATTCGGGCCCTTCGAGCCTGCACCGCCATTCAATATGATCATGGCTGATCATCCAACTCAGTATCCTGTACCTGCCTTCTCTCCATACCCCTGATCCCTTTAGCCACAAGGGCCACATCTAACTCCCTCTTAAATATAGCCAATGAACTGGCCTCAACTACCTTCTGTGGCAGAGAGTTCCAGAGATTCACCACTCTCTGTGTGAAAAATGTTTTTCTCATCTTGGTCCTAAAGGATTTCCCCTCTATCCTCAAACTGTGACCCCTTGTCCTGGACTTCCCCAACATCGGGAAAGATGTTAAAAACTAGAAATACATCAGCAAATGGAATATTAATACCTGTATTAACATTTGAACTGAAAGACACAAAATGCTGGAGTAACTCAGCGGGACAGGCAGCATCTCTGGAGAGAAGGAATAGGTGATATTTTGGGTTGAGATCCTCCTTTAGGCTGAAGTCTGACAATATGCTGGAGTAACTTAGCGGGACAGGCAGCATCTCTGGAGAGAAGCAATAGGTGATGTTTCGGGTCAAGACATCACCCATTCCTTCTCTCCAGAGATGCTGCCAGTCCCGCTGAGCTACTCCAGCATTTTGTGTCTATCTTTGGTGTAAACCAGCACCCACAGTTCCAGCTTTAACATTTGAACTCTTGTGCAGATGCAAGTAAAGGGAATAGCAGCCACACATATCAATGTGCTCCTCAATGAAACAGGAGGCAAAGGTCGAATGCTTGCTTCAACGATTCATCCACACCATGAATGACTCTCACCCAGAAAAACATTGCCACGGAAACGTCAGCTGCTGTTAGCTCTAAACCATAGAAAAAGGGGAGGTGAGGGGTGAGGGGCGTGAGTCTGAGAGTGGTTAAAATTCAGAACCAATCTCAACTATATTAATCCAGTTTGAAGAGTTCCAACCAGAAACGTTGTCTATCCATTCCCTCCTCAGATGCTGCCTGACCCGCTGAGTTCCTCCAGCACTGTTTTAGAGATACAGCATGGAAACAGGCCCTTCAGTCCACTGAACTCACGCCAACCAGCGATCACCCCGTACACAAACACTATCCTACACACAAGGGACAATTTACAATTTTTACCAAAGCTAATTTAACCTACAAACCTGTACGTCTTTGGAGAGTGGGAGGAAATTGGAACACCCGGGGAAAACCCAAGTGCATGGGGAGAATGTGCAAACTCCGTACAGACAGCACCCATAGTCAGGATCGAACCTGGATCTCTGCGGCTGTAAGGCAGCATCTCTACCGCTGCGCCACCGTGCCACACCAGGTGGTGCAAATGCCTAATCAATCTCAACTAAATTAAGAGTCTGAAGAAAGATCCCGACCAGAAACGTCACCTATCCATTTCCTTCTCAGATGCTGCCTGACTCGCTGACTTTGTCCAGCACTTTGTTTTAGAGATACAGTTTGGAAACAGACCCTCCAGCCTACCGGGTTTGCGCCAACCAGTGACCCCCTTACACAAGTGCTATCCTACAGATTAGGGACAATTTACAATTTGTTTTACTGAAGCTAAATAAACCTTTAAACCTGTGCTTCTTTGGAATGTGACCAATCTCAACTAACCTAATCAAGTCCGAAGAAGGGTCCCGACCAGAAATGTCGCCTATCCATTCCCTCCTCAGATGCTGACTGACCCGCTGAGTTCCTCCAGCATTTTGTCTTAGAGATACAGCGTGGAAACGGGCCCTTCAGCCCATCGAGTCCGTGCTGACCAATGATCATCCTACACAATATAGGGACCATTTACAGAAGCCAATGTGGAAGGAAATTGAGCACCCAGAGGAAAAACATGCGGTCACAAGCAGAACTTGGAAACTCCGCATAGACAGCACCAGTAGTCAGGATCGAATTCGGGAATCTGGTGCTGTAAGTGTAAGGTATTAGTTGTACCTCTGTGCCACTGTGTTTTGCTCCAGATTTTAGCATCTGTAGTTCTTTGTGTCTCCGCTATATCAGAGGGGAATATAATTAATAATCTTCATTGCTAATAGAGAGCAGAGTTTTGTTAAATAAATGACATAACAATTTCAGTACGATGCATGAGTTCCTAACTTTGGGGCAGCACAGTGGCGCAGCGGTAGAGTTGCTGCCTTACAGCGACAGAAACCAGGGTTGAATCCTGACTACGGGTGGTGTCTGTACGGCGTTTGTACGTTCTCTCTGCGACCACGTGGGTTTTGTTCATGTATTCCAGAGGGGTTTCTTTCCACACTCCAAAGACGTACAGGTTAGTAAGTAAATTGGCTTCTGTAAACTGTCTCTCGTGTGTAGGATAGTGCTAGTGTATGGTGTGATCACAGGTCAGCGTGGACCTGATGGGCCAATAGGTCTGTTTCCTCACTGCATCCACACTTTAGTCATCTTTAGATGATTCCACACAGACAGCACCCGAGATCAGGACCAACCCGGGTCTCCAGTGCTGTGAGGCAGCAGCTCTACCAGCTCTGCCACTATGCTGCCCCAGTAAATTTTCTCCATTTAATGTTCAAATATGATATAGCATGAAATATATTCTTCCCAATTTCCAAATCATCACTATTCTTGGACTCTGAAAAGATATTTATAGACTGCAAGTCGCATCTAATAGGATAATTTTTTTTTTTACAAACCAATACTTCTGGTTGAGAGTATGAACATAAGCTTAGAAATTCAATCATGGAGCTCTATTTATTTCAGGGCTACATGATTGAAAATTTACCTGGAATGAGTTACGAGAATGAAAATTTCCAGCTGATTTTGTGTCACAACAGAAACTCAGCCCAGACACTTCCTGCACGGATCCCACTTGCTTATCTGATCCATATCAAATTACACCATTCACCATGGACCATTGCCATTGGAATAGCTTGGGTCAAGGCACCACGTTGTCCATGGATGACCATTGCCAAGAGTCAAGAGTGTTTTATTGTCATATGTCCCGACAGAACAATGAAATTCTTACTAGGCCGGAAGGAACTGCAGATGCTGGTTTAAACCGAAGATAGACACAAAATGCTGGAGTAACTCAGCGGATCAGGGAGTATCTCTGGAGAGAAGGAATGGGTGATGTTTCGTGTCGAGAACGTTCTTCAGACTTCAAATTCTTACTTGCAGCAGCACAACAGATAGGTAAACATAGTACTCTATTAACAACATAAATAAACAACAAGGCATTTCATTGTATCTTGGATCGCGTGATAATAATAAACCTGAACCGAAAACCTGTGTGTGTAATTCTTCCTGTAGTCCAACACGTGCTGGGAGTGGTTTATGCTCAGACTGTTAGGAGTCTCTCACTTCTGGAAAGATGATCTAGGCACTAACTTCGAGGACAGGCTAAAGCAACAAGATCTGGACAGGAAAGGGCACAATGCTGGAGTAACTCAGCGGGCCAGGCAGCATCTCTGGAAAACATGGAGAGGTGACTTTCTTCCAAGCCTCTTCCCAGCTGTTATCAGGCAACCAAACCATTCTATCAACAACTAGAGCGCGGCCCTGAGCTACCATCTACCTCATTGGAGACCGTTGGCCAATCTTTAATCCGACTTTACAGTTCTTTAACTTGCACTAGACATTATTCCCTTTATCTTGTATCTGAACACCGTGGAAGAATCAATTGTAACCATTTGAATTCAAATTGTAATCAATTGAAGGGTTTCGGCCTGAAACGTTGCCTATTTCCTTCGCTCCATAGATGCTGCTGCACCCGCTGAGTTTCTCCAGCATTTTTGTGTACCTTAAATTGTAATCATAAACTGGATTGTTTTTCCGCTGACTTGTTAGTATGCAACAAATTATTTTCACTGTATTTCCATAGAGGTGACAAACTAAACTGAACTAAATGTCTTCAGACAGGGATAGACACAATATGCTGGAGTACATCAGCGGGACAGGCAACATCACTGGGGGGAGGAAATGGCTGATGTGTCAGGTCGAGACCCTTCTTCAGACTGCTCGCCCTCGGTGATTGCTCCTGCTCTCCGACTATGACACAGTTTGTCTTCTTCAGACGGGGTTTGAGTCTGGCTGGATTTTATTCAACTTTCACATTAACCTTGCCAGAAATGTAGCTGGACAGCAGATGACATTTGGAAGCATTATCTCTCATTTTTAACCAACTAAACCCAATTTTTCTTCTAAAAAGTAGTATTAGCGGTGGATATTCAAACCGCCGATTAGATTTGAGCAGCAGTGAGAGTCGCCACCGATCAACAGACCTTCAGGCTATCCATCTGAATAAAAGACAAATTAAACATCTCTGGATCCTGTTTCATAGCAACCGCACATTTCTTTCTGCAGTACCGTAGGTAAAACTGAATGTACAAATGACACTCGCCCAGCTTTTCCAACAAAGAAACTATGACCATTTTTTCCCTTGAAAGTGGTGTCACAGCTCAAAAAGGCTTTGGCACAATACAGTCAGAGTATTGAGTACAGAAGTCGGGGGAGTTCATGTTGCAGTCATATAAGACATTGATGAGGCCATTGGAGTGTTATGTTCAGTTCTGGGCACCATGTTATAGGAAAGATGCTCTCAAGCTGGAAAGAGTGCAGAGAAGATTTGAGATGATGTTGCCAGGACTCGATGGTTTGAGCTATAGGGCGAGGTTGAGGACTCTATTCCTTGGAGTGCAGGAGGATGAGGGGTGATCTCATAGAGGTGTACAATATTATGAGTTTCTTGTCCAGCATAGGGGAATCGAAAACCAGAGGACATAGGTTTATGGTGAAGGAGGGGGGGGGTAGATTTAATAGGAACATGAGGGGTCACTTTTTTCACACAAAGGGTGGTGGGTGTATCGAACGAGCTGCTAGACTAGGTACTAGAATATGATGGTGGGTATACAGAATGAGCTGCTGGAGGAGGTAGTTAAGGCAGGTACTATCGCAACGTCTAAGAAACATTTAGACAGGTACATGGGCTGGATAGGTTTAGAGGGATATGGGCCAAACACATGCAGGTAGGACTAGTGTAGATGAGACATGTTGGTCGGCGTGGACAAGTTGAGCCAAAGGGCCTCTTTCCATGCTGCAAGACACTATTACGCTCTGACTAACATAGCCAAAACTGAAGTCACAAATGACACTCGTTCAGTCTTACTGAAGGGGAAGAGAACCGTGAAGAAATGGGGCCACCGAGAACGCTCACAGCTATTGTACATGAAAACTAGAGTGGGAACATAAGAAACACATGAGTGTACTTAGCCCCTGAATGTCATTGTTGCTCCCTCCTTCTCACCAATAACCTACTCACCCACGGAGGCTGGGTATCCTGCGGCAATTAATAGGAAGTACAGCGGGGAAAGGAGCATAGGGGGGGGGGGGGGGTAGAGGCAGCACAGTGGCACAGCAGTACAGTTGCTGCCTTACAGCACCAGAGACCCGGGTTCGATCCTGACTATGGGTGCTGTCTGTACGGAGTTTATACATTCTCCCTGTAACCCCCGTGTGTTTTCTCCGGGTGCTCCAGTTTCCTCTCACACACCAAAGATGCTCTGGTCTGTAGGTTAATTGGCTTCGGTAAAAATTGTAAATTGTCTCCAGTGTATAGGATAGTGCTAGTATATAGGGTGATCACCAGTTGGCACAGACTCGGTGGGTTGAAGGGTCTGTTTCCACATTGTCTCTCTACAGTCTAATGTGGCCTTTGCTCATCGAATGCACGATGACCAGCGACCACCGGTACGTGAATTCTATGTGTCACATCGTTCACACTAGGGGCAATTTAGAGAAGCCAACCTGCAAACCCGTACATCTTTGGAACGTGGTAGGCAACCGGAGCACCCGGAGAAACCCCACGCGTCTTTCTCCTTTCTAAAGGTACGACCTTTTATTCAGAGGCTGTGGCCTCTGGTCCAAGACTCTCCCACGAGTGGAAACATCCTCTCTATACAGGCCGTTCACTATTTGGTAAGTTTCAATGAGGTCTCCCCCTCATTCTTTTAAACTCCAGCGAGTACAGGCCCAGTGCCGTCAAACACTTAGTACACCCGGTACAGATGGCATTCCAGGGAAATCTGATTGTATTATATTGTCAACATCACTTCATTTCTGTTGTTGCTCCATAATTCCCACATGAGGGGTCCAATATGTGTGCAGCCCTTGATTTATATCTTGAAACAGCTGCTCAGCTGCAATATTTATCAAGGTCTGCATGTAGCTCCCCTAATGCGAAGTATCAACATTAAGGAAAAGGAACTGAGACAAGGGAATAATCTTAATGTTCAAATATTTATTTCACGATCATTAATTTATTTGCACTGGGGCACCAGTCACTATTTGAAGCACTTTAATTAGGGTAAATATGAGAGAAATGAGATAGACTGCAAACAAATACTTCACTTTAGTTTAGTTTAGTTTAGATATACAGGGTGGAAACAGGCTCTCCGGCCCACGGAGTTTGCGCTGATCAGCGATCATCAGCAATATCTTACACATCAGGAACAATTTACAATTTTACCAAAGCCAATTAACTTGCAAACCTGCTCGTTTTTGGAGCGAGGGAGGAAACCAGAGCCCTCAGAGAAAACCCACAGGGAGAATGTACAAACTCCATATAGATTACATACATAGTCAGGATCGAACCCTGGTCTCTGGCGCTGTAAGGCTGCAACTCTTCCACTGCGCCACTGAGCTGCCCTTGAAATGCTGCAGTTAATATCCCTTGGAATTCAATTCAGGAACTTGTTGGTTGTAAACCTAGCTTACAGCTAAATTTCATATCGTAGTGGATGTGAAGTGAAATGGTGGGTTGGGATATTGAGTCTAGCAGTTCCTTATAGCTGCATTCAAGTCTACTTAATTGATTTCAGTTTGGTTGAGAAATACAGCAGGGAAACAAGCTCTTCGGCCACCCACCATCAATCACACTAGTTCTTAGTTTAGTTTAGTTTAGTTTAGTTTAGTTTAGTCAATCAACCCCACTCCTTCTCACAGCCATTTGGACTTCAGTTCAAATGTATATCCAAGTCTCTTTTGAAAGATACCAATCATTTAGCTTTTCATCCCCGCACCCTGGGATTCAGATCACAAAACTGCTGCAGAAAATAAATGCATATAGATAGAACATTGTGTCGCACAGCAAAGAAATTAGCTCTTTGATTATCTATTAACATCTATACGAATCCTACTTAGTTTAGTTTAGTTTCAAGATACAGCGTGGAAACAGGCCCTTCACCCCACCAAGTCCACACCATTTATATCCTACACACTAGGGACAATTTACAAAAGCCAATTAACCTACAAACCTGCATATCTTGGGACGAAACCAGAGCACCCGGAGGAAACCCACGCAGTCACAGGAAGAACATGCAAACTCCGTACAGACAGCACCAAATAGTCAGGATCGAACCCCGGTCTCTGGCACTGTGAGGTAGCAACTTTACCGTTGTGCCACTGTGCCATCTGGAGGGATGGACTGTTGAATTTTATGGATTTGTTGAAATTGAAAGGAATATTGTTCAATGTATTGTGAGTACTGCTGTGTGTAGTTCAGACATCCTGATTATAATTAATACTAGACTAAGTGGGACCCGTTGGATCCCATGTTCACGAGGAGGGCTGGTCCCCCAAAGCAATATTCCACCTCTCCACCAAATCGAATATTGGTAGCCTGTGGGGAGGGGAGGGGGGGGGGGGTCTGGAACGCTAGTATGGGTGTTGTGGGCTGAAGGGACTGGTTTCCAGAGGGCTAGTATGAACATTGTGGGCTGAATGAATTCTTGGTCTGGCAGCTCAGTCACTCAGGCCTGGTGTGCTGGCAGCTCAATCACTCGTGGCTGATGGGCAGGCAGCTCAGTCACTCAGGGCTGGTGGGCTGGCGGATCTGTCACTCAGGTCTGGTGGGCTGGCAGTTCACTCACGGCTATTCCTTGAAATTCCATTTCAAGCAGAGTGCAGGCCACCAAATTCAATTTCATAGCATTTCAAGCAGAGTGCTGGCCACCAAATTCAATTTCATAGCATTTCAAGCAGAGTGCAGGCCACCAAATTGTCAAACAACCCATTGCATTGCCATTAAGGGCTAACAAATCATTTATTGCAAGTACATTGCAGACTTACAGTTCAGTTGATTCACAGCCTAGAATCAAAGTTGTGGACTCTCCCTCGCGATCTTCCAGAGTGACTAACTCACATCCAGGCATCTGGGGTTTTATAGTCCTGCCCCCCCCCCCCCCCTCCCGGAAGGGGTGGTGATTGACAGGCGAGAGGACCAATCAGCTGATCTCAAGCTTTTTTAAACACTCATAACATTTTTATTTTTCATCGATCGGAAAATTCCTCGGGGCTGCCTCAGCAGAGGAGGATTGTAAGTAAGATGGCAAAAAATCATAGCGATATATGGTAGCGTTGTTTCTAAAATCAATATACAGCGCAGACAGGAAGTGGTCAAGATGAGACTTTTAGTTATATAGATATAGTGACAATGAAGAGGATGCAAAGATGATTCACCAGACCCCAGAGCATATACTTACCTGGGAAAACTGGATAGAAACAGGATGTGGAAGCAAAGAATTGCAGATGCTGAGTTATGCCAAAGATAGACACAAAGTGCTGGAGTAACTCGGCAGGCAGCATCTCCAGAGGAAAAGAATGGGTAACATTTTGGGTCGGGGCTTCAGTCTGAAGAACGGTTCCGACCTGAAACACCACTCATCCGTTTTCTCCAGAGATGCTTCTATATTTTTCTGATATTCCCATCAAAAGGGGAGATACAGAATACGGAATGTAGTTCTCAGCTTTGTAACGCATTTGTTCAGATTCAGATTCATCACTCCAGATTCAGAGACAGTTTCTCCCAGCTGTTATCAGACAACTGAACCATCCTATTAAGAGACGAAAGAGGGGTCCTGAGCTACTATATAACTCACTGGAGAACGTTGGACAATATTTAATCAGACTTTACTGGAATTTATCTTGCACTAAACATTATTCCCCTTATCATGCACTGTGATTGTAATTACGTATACTTTTTCAGCAAACTGGTTAGCACGCAACAAATGCTTTTACCTGTACATGTGACAATAAACTAAACTAAACTAAACAGTTCTATAAATGGTGCTATTTTTACAGGTAGAAAAAAGATTTAAAAGTATAGAGCAATTGTAAAAGATGATAGTGGATCCTTTAGTTCAGTTTAGAGATACAGTGTGGAAACAGGCCCTTCGGCCCACTGAGTCCAAGCTGACCAGCGATCCCCGCACGTTAACACAAGCCTACACACACTAGGGACAATTGACACTTATACCAAGGATTCAAGCCCAAGCCAATTAACCTACAAACCTGTATGGGAGAAAACTGAAGATCTCGGAGAAAACCCACGCAGTCAAGAGGAGAATGGACAAACTCCGTACAGATGGCACCTGTAGTCGGGATCGCACCCGGGTCTCTGGCGCTGCAAGCGTTGTAAGGCAGCAACTCGAATGCTGCGCCACTGTGCCACCAGATCCTTCTTTGGTTCTTTGGGACCCATCTTCAGACTCGGGCTACTTCAATCTGAAGAAGGGTCCCACCCCGAAAAATCACCTGTCCATGCACTCCACAGATGCTGCCTAACCCGTTGAGTTCCTCCAGCACTTTGTGTTTTGCTCCAAGATTGCAGCATCTGCAGTTCCTCGTGTCTCTGGTGATTAAGACGTATTTTGCGAACCCAGTTCTTCACTGTCTCAAGCAGTTGAGGAAATGAAGCATCCCAATTAAACATTTTCACGTTAAAAGATAATCTTGCTGAATGTTCAATTTTGCGATCAACACCCTAATAACTGATAGCTTCCAGCAAGAAGCTCATGTTTGGACCGATGTGCACATCGAGATGGCAAATGACAAAGGATACGAATGGCTCACTGTGAGCCCATTAGAGGTAATTGCAATTATCTAAATCATATCTGCATTCAAGTGGTGCTTAGAGGATACTTTGCATTGTAAAGATAATTACCAAGGTATAATGCCTTATTGCTCAAACATTTGCATGTATAATTATGTTTCTGAACAGATGATCCATTTTAATTAATATTGCGTTTAATTTGCATTCAGAAGATGCACTCAAGACAGTGAAATCCAATTTGAGTGTAACGTCTTTAGTAATAAAAAAGTGACCATGACCAATGCTCCTTCATCAATCGAGTATAGAAGTTGCACTATTATTGTTTGTTTATTTGTCTTTGTTCATCTGTCTGTCTGTCTGTCTGTCTGTCTGTCTGTCTGTCTGTCTGTCTGTCTGTCTGTCTGTCTGTCTGTCTGTCTGTCTGTCTGTCTGTCTGTCTGTCTGTCTGTCTTTCCATCTATCTATCTAATATATATTATTAATATTCAGTATGAAGTATATATATATATATATATAAGCTTATAGATATAAACAAATGAATAATAATGCAATTATAATCTATATTACTAAAAGTAAGATCTTGACCACTTCCTGTTTTTCTGTTTCATGATTTTAGAAAAAATGCTGCCACTTACGGCTGTGATTTTTGGCCAGCTTACTCAGAGTACCCCTCCGCTGAGCAGGACAAGAGGATTTTCCCCATCGATGAAACATAAAAAGGTTATTAATGTTTTTAAAATGTTGACATTCTCTTTCTGCTGCCCCTGCTTGTGGGAGGGGGGAGGGACTATAAAACCCGGAAGTGTTGTGCCTCAGTCAGTCTCTGCAAGATGGGGGAAGTGAGATGGTCACGTTTCTCAGTTTGAGCTGTGAATAACACTGAACACATGTCCACTACATTGTGACCTTGAGTGCCCTTAATGTGGTTTGAACATGAAAATATGGTTGGTTTGAAGTAAAAGCACTGCAAATGGTTGGGGGGGGTTTGGGTTGAAGTAAAAGCACTGCAAATGGATGGTGGGGAATTGGGTTGAAGTAAAAAGCACTGCAAATGGTTGGGTGGGGTTTTACGTTGAAGTAAAAAGCACTACAAATGGTTTGTTTGGGGTTTGGGGTTACAGGTGAAAGCACTGCAAATGGTTGGTTTGGGGTTTTGGGTAGAAGTAAAAGCACTGCAAATGGTTGGTGGTCTCAACTAGACAACTTCCTGTTTGCACTGTATATTGATTTTAGGGCTGTGATTTTTTTGCCATCTTACTCAGTCCCCCTCCGCTCATCAGGTGCAGAGGATTCTTCCCATCAATGAAAAATAAAAGTGTTATTAGTGTTTTTAAATTTTTTTGAGAATCTCTCTCCTGTCAATCGCGCCATGAAGGCCACACCTTTTCCGGTGGGAGGGGGAGGGATTATAAAACTCGGAAGTGTGGGTGTGGCTCAGTCTCTGTATGATGGGGGAAAGTGTGGTGTTTTGTGTGGTTTTATGGTGGTTTCATGGTGGTTTCACCCTGCTTTTGAAATGGTGTGAAACTGCATTTGAATGTGGTGGCCTTGCACCCTGCATGAAGGTATGAAACTGCATTTGAATGTGGTGGCCTTGCACCCTGCATGAAATGGTATGAAACTGCATTTGAATGTGGTGGCCTTGCACCCTGCATGAAATGGTATGAAACTGCATTTGAATTTGGTGGCCTTGCACCCTGCTTGAAGTGGTATGAAACTGCACTGGAATTTGGTGGCCTTGTACCCTGCTTGAAGTGGTAAGAAACTGCACTTGAATTTGGTGGCCTTGCACCCTGCTTGAAATGGTAGGAAAATGGATTTGAATTTGGTGGCCTTGCACCCTGCTTGAAATGGAATTTCAAGGAATAGCCATGAGTCAAGTGCCAGCCCGCCAGGCATGAGTGAGCTGCCAGCACATCAGACTTGAGGACTGAGCCGCCACCCCAAGAATCCATTTGGCCCACAATGTCCATACTAGCCCTCTGGAGACCAGTCCTTTCAGCCCACAACACCCATACCAGCGCTCCAGAAAGCCCCCACTGGCCACCAATATTGGAATTGGTGGAGAGGTAGAATATTGAGTTGGGGGACCAGCCTTCCCATGTGACCCAACTTAGTCTAGTATTTTTTTAAAGTTCAGTATATATATAAAAAGCAGACAAATAAACAAACAATAATATTAAATTTTACTTCGGAGTCACGTGAGTGACTACGTGAAGAGCCCGCTCAGCACGCATGCGCGGCATTGCGTTCACGCAGGCAACAGCGACGCAGCGGGAGTAGGCAGCTCCCGCTACAAGCCTGAAGGAAAGGTCCGTTAGGTCCTTCAGTTTACTTACCTTCAGTTTAAACTAGCAACTTTGCATTTGTTTTTGCTCCAGGGGGAGCAAAGCAGCAGAGGGAAGCGGCCCCCGTTCGACTCCAGGGAAGGAGCCGACAGTGGAGGGGGGAGAGGTGGCAACGGGACCGCACACGCTGTGGTCCACAGCAGGGTACTGCGCCGATGCCCAGTCCGCTAAACAGCTGTCTGACCAACAGCAGCGGACTGAAGGGAAATTTAAAAACCGGCCGGCACCCCTGCAGACCCCCGACAAGGAGATTCACCGCCCAAGAACCGCTGAAATGCCGCCCGAAAACGGCAGACAGCCTCTAACAGCAAGGTCAGGACCAACCTCAGGCTGGAGACAGACACGGAAGATGGAATCAACACTTCAAACAAGAAACAAGAGTGTCTGTTTCTCCAAGCCAGAGGAAGGTCATGGAGCTAAAAACTCCAGCGAGACTTGCCTCAGGAGCAGGGGCAAGTCCGCAAAGGGAGCTTAACACTCCCACTCCAGTGCCTCCACACTGGCCATCTCCCTTGTCGAGCGATCGATGGGGACCAGAGCTGGGCTGGTCAAGAAGAGGGGTCACTGGCTGAAGAGGAGTATGCTGAGGTACAGGATCAGGAAGAGCTGCTGGGTGTGGCCGCTATGTGGCTCCACCACTAGCGAGATGGCTTTTCAGTCTCAACTGGCGGCCAGCTTACTACCTGTTCTTCTCAAAAAACCTCTCCAAGACAGGTAGTCATGAGGTGTTGGATTTCATCACGCCTCCCCTAAATTGCATTTACTCAAAGTGCCCACCGTTATTGGGGGGTACATTGAGCATAGCTTTTAAAAACCCAAACATCTCAAAATGAATTTGATATCCCTGATGTCGGCTATCATTTTCTCATGCTCATCCCAGAGGGTCAGAGTAGTATGGCAAAACACGTAACCCTACTGCTCGTAATGCTCCGCAACTTCTCAGGAAGTCATAAAACCTGCCCTCAACTTAAGAAATTTACAGGACTGTGAGAACGCCGACCTCACAACCACAGATCCTGCTATCTGGCTAAGTTACCAAACTAAGCCTAAAAAACTGGACGAAGTGTCCAAAATATTCGGCTCAAGAGGGCAGGGTCTGGAATGAGCACCACACTAAACCAGTCAGCAGTACCTCTAACGCGAGCTCGGGGCCTGCATGCCAATCCCGTAAGCCTTTCAGGCCAGGGCCCAGAGCAGACCCCATGGAAAATGTGCCACCGCCCAACAAACAACATCCCTACAGACAAGGAACCAGAAACCGAAGAAACAACAGTGAAGACAGATAAGTATGGTTCCTACCATCACATAAAGGTGAAGGGTTTGTACTTACAGAGGGGAGGGAATCACACCTGGTTGGGAAGCTATCACTCTTGGTGGTTATATTCCAAATAGAATTAATATCTTGCCACCAGTACAGCATGGGGTCTACCCTCCCTCTAATAAACATGAGGGTCTAGCTTCTGGGGAAATATACCAGGGGTCATAAGAAATCCCATATAGCCTTGGGTACCCTAATAACCACAGATGGTGAATGTCACACCATCATTGATTAAAACCACATGAAATATTCATCAGGTATACCCACTTATGGAATCTGTAACTGCTACCATGGATTCCTAGGATACTTTATGGTAAACATCGACTTTAAAGATGCATACTATTCAGTAGCCCTTCATAAGGCTTCGGGTATACCACAATTTACCTGGATGGGGTAACCATGGCAAGCATTTCCATTTTTCATTCACTGCACATCTCGCATATGTATGTGACTAGACTTGGTTAATATGAGCTGAAGCTATCCAGAATCAAAACAGCCCTGACACTTTAAGGAACATTACGTCATGGCATGTCTATATATTCACGACAGACTATCCTTGCATGTAGCTATCAGCAGCATTAGCTACTAACTTATTTAGCCTGGGCTCTGTCATATATCCAGATATCTACGTTGACCCTATCCACAACATTGTCTATCTGGAATTCATTAATACTATCAGTTATGGCACATCAACCACCTATCGTCTGCGTGATAGAGTATTGGGATCAGTAGCAGCTTTACTAGCAACTGAACATTGTACCTTTCCAGTGAGCTAGATACTAGTGTTCAACTATATTCCATACCTAGAATATGGTGGAAAATGGGCTATCTGGAGTTATCATCACTTAGACACTGGGCATTAACCTAGATAGTAATTTTGAGTATGTTCTATTGAGTATATTCATCGGACTGGCTGTAAGGCCACAAATGGACCTGACCTGGGGTTTTTTCATAGGAAGAGAACTTAACATTTCTGATGCCTTCCCCACAGTGGAGATTGATTCTGCTGTGGGGGGACGTATATGTGTCAAACTCTATACATATGTTATGTCCATTTCTTCTTGTTTGTTAACCTTTTTCTATGGTATGCAAACATCCAAAGTTGTTTTAAGTGGCCAGTGTCATTATGGAATTCATTTGTAAATGCAATTGTGTAGCAGCCTCAAGCTCTTCAGAGAAGGAGGATTGTATTTGTATGCTTTCCACCTTTTTTTCTTGAGTAACATTCTTGTGTGTCCTGATATAGATACTAAGCTTTGCTAGCACTTGGTGCCAATGCGAGTTGACTTTAAACGTGCTATATAATAAAATTACTTACCATTAGTGAAGCATATTGCTCAGTAGTTCACCGTTTTGCATGTTCGTTTATAAATTAACAACATCACAGTGGTGACATATACCAAACCACTTGGGCGGAATAAAATCGATATCATGTGACAATTTATTTAACAATTGGTAACCGTATGTCGTCAAACATGTTTGACCATCAGTAACTTAGCTATCAGGTGAGCTAAATACTGTAAACGAACATTTAAACCAAAATATTTGCTGAGATTAATAATAATAATAATAATAATAATAAATTTTATTTTCGGGCGCCTTTCAAAATCTCAAGGACACCTTACAGAAATTAACAGAAGAGAAAGAACATATAGCCGGAGTAAAATAAATAATAAGGACATCACCATTACACAAATTAAAGACAGAAATCGCTCCAAAGACAAAAAATCAAAAAACACAATGTGAAGAGAGAGCAGCGGCAGCTAAAGCGCGCCAGCGTACACTCTCCCTTCCGACAGCCATCTTGGACACAGACTAACATATTCACATTACACACAAAAATTACAAATTACAAAAAAAAGATTACAAAGCAATATGGTCACCAGATATCGGCTTCCTTATATTCCAATTAAAGCGCCACGTACCAATGTATGTCGCATGAAACCAAACTCAAGGCAGCGGCTATGGACACATTCCCACGTATTGAGGGGGGGGGGGATCTAATCTCTATGTTCTCCCCTTCTTCTACCTCATCAATAGGTACTAGGGCCTCATCAGTCGGGTACTACGCAAAATACAGTGGACTAAACCCACAGTCATGGTTTCCAGTGGTCCTCGACATGGCCATTAAAAGACCACTGCTGGGCCTGGATTGCAGAATTGGGAAGACCACTGCTGGGCCTGGATCAGACAGCACTATCAACATGATGACAGCATTCCGTCGCATGTCCACTAGGGAACATACCTGACGAACATCAAGAAGTGGGAAGAAACTGCTCAAACACAGGAACTACACATTCAACTACATACAAAAACCTGTACTGGAGTTCTGGCAGGACTTCACCACAATAAAGGATTCAGCCAGAAGTGCTCTGTCAGCCTACTTAACTCGGGTGCCAGGACCACAGGCCATAGGGTACCTCCCGCTGGTGATCAAATGCAGGAGAGGTTAATCCCCCAGACCCAGGTACACCCAAATCTGGGATGTCAGTGTGGACCTGACGTACCTTAGGGGATGGTCACCAGCCAGGTCCCTCAACCTGGAACAGCCCACCCTGAAAGGACATGCTGATGGCCTTGTCTCAGCACAAAGAGTCCAGTTCCTCCATCCACTACGATTGGACAATATGGTCCACTACACCACGTTACATTACTATTAGGGACTGGGCAAACAGAGCAGACCAGGAACATCAGGTCTAGTCATGGAATTCCGGGCATACCCACCTGAACCACGGTTATGTGTCATGACCCACTTATTGAACTACATCAACACAATAAGTAATCCTCGAGGGAGAGAAAAAGCCTTATGGGTCAGCCACAAGAAACATTATGGTCAGGTGACGAGCCAAACTATCTCAAGTGGCTCAAGCAGGTACTGGGAGTCGCTGGAGTACATATTAACGTGTATAAATCTTACTCCACCAGGACAGCATCCACATCAGTGACTAAGAGGATGGACGTGCCAATGGACCACACCCTGGCTACAGCGGGGTGGTCTAGGGCGTATACGTTCCAAACTTTTATAACAAACCACTGACAGAACCTGTATCGTTTGCAGAAAAAGAATCTGCAAAAAATATATAATTTAAGCCCGGGAGAGCATTTGGTTTTGTTGTTGTTAATAACACCATTATTGTTTTTACAAACAGATTCATGGTTGATTACGATAACATACTTCCTCCCTCGAAAGACTTCGGCAGCGAGTGAAGTATGAACTGTTACACGGTTTGAAATCACAGAGCTTTAAAATCTTCACGTAGTCACTCACGTGACTCCGAAGTAAAATAGTAAGATTAAACGAGAACTTACCAGTTTGAAGTTTGATCTGTATTTTATGAGGAGTTACGATGAGGGATTACGTGCCCTCCGCTCCCACCCTCAATAATATGGGTCAAACTGATAACTAAGGTCTCCTTTTCTTTACTATGTTTATTTCAATAACTGTGTCTGTCTGTGATTCCACACCGCTGCTTTGAAGTATGTCGCGCATGCGTGCTGAGCGGGCTCTTCACGTAATCCCTCATCGTAACTCCTCATAAAATACAGATCAAACTTCAAACTGGTAAGTTCTCGTTTAATCTTACTAATATACAGTGCATTCAGAAAGTATTCAGACCCCTTCACTTTTACCTCATTTTGTTACGTTACAGCATTATTTTAAAATTGATTAAATTATTATTTTTTTGTCATCAATCTACACACAATACTCCAGAATGAAGAAGCGAAAACAGGTGTTTAGAAATGTTTGCAAACTAATTAAAAAGAAATAACTGAAATATCACATTTACATAAGTATTCAGACCCTTTGCTATGACACTCAAAATTGAGCTTAGGTTCATCCTGTTTCCATTGATTATCCTTGAGATGTTTCTACAACTTGATTGGAGTACGCCAGTGGTAAATTAAATTGATTGGACATGATTTGGGAAGGCACACACCTGTCTATATAAGTTCCCACAGTTGACAGTGCATGTCAGAGCAAAAACCAAGCCATGAGGACAACGGAATTGTCCGTAGACCTCCGAGACAGGATTGTGTCGAGACACAGATCTGGGGAAGGGTATAAAACAATTTCTGCAGCATTGCAGGTCCCGAAGAGCACAATGGCCTCCGTCATACTTAAATGGAAGAACTTTGGAACCACCAGGACTCTTCATAGAGCTGGCCGCCCGACCAAACTGAGCAATCGGGGGAGAAGGGCCTTGGTCAGGGAGGTGACCAAGAACCCGATGGTCACTCTGACAGAGCTCCAGAGTTCCTCTGTGGAGATGGGAGAACCTTCCAGAAGGACAACTATATCTGCAGCACTCCACCAATCAGGCCTTTATGGTAGAGTAGGCAGATGGAAGCCACTCCTCAGAAAAAGGCACATGACAGCCCGCTTGGAGTTTGCCAAAAGGCAAGATTCTCTGGTCTAATGAAACCAAGATTGAACTCTTTGGTCTGAATGTCAAGCATCACGTCTGGAGGAAACCAGGCACCGCTCATCACCTGGCCAATACCATACCTACAGTGAAGCATGGTGGTGGCAGCATCATGCTGTGGGGATGTTTTTCAGCGGCAGGAACTGGGAGACTAGTCAGGATCGAGGGAAAGGTGAATGGAGCAAAGTACAGAGAGATCCTTGATGCAAACCTGCTCCAGAGCGTTCTGGACATCAGACCGGGACTGAGGTTCACATTCTAACAGGACAATGACCCTGACCACACAGCCAACACAACGCAGGAGTGGCTTTGTGACAAGTCTGTGAATCTCCATGAGTGGCCCAGCTACAGCCCGGACTTGAACCCGATCGAACATCTCTGGAGGGACCTGAAAGTAGCTGGGCATCGACGCTCCCCATCCAACCTGACAGAGCTTGAGAGAATCTGCAGAGAAGAATGGGAGAAATTATCCAAATACAGGTGTGCCAAGCTTGTAGCGTCATACCCAAGAAGACTTGAGGCTGTAATCGCTGCCAAAGCTGCCTCAACAAGGTACTGAGTAAAGGGTCTGAATACTTATGTAAATGTAATATTTCAGTTATTTCTTTTTAATTACTTTGCAAAAATTTCTAAACACTTGTTTTCGCTTTTTATTATGGGGTATTATGTGTAGATTGATGATAAAAAAAGAATTTAATCAATTTTAGAATAAGGCTGTAACGTAACAAAATGTGGAAAAGTGAAGGGGTCTGAATACTTTCTGAATGCACCGTATGTATATAAATAACATTTTATGAAGGTCAGGATATATACATACTGTACACTGAACTTTTTTGTTATTATGGGTTTTACAGAGTACTGTGTCTGCATATCTGTTGTGCCGCTGCAAGCAAGAATTTCATTGTCCTATTATTGGAACATATGACAATAAACCACTCTTGACTCTTGACTCCTTCCAGCAAATTGATATCCCAGATTGTTATGCTGGAAGGCACGGCGGTGAGGACAGGCACATGACGTAGACATGTAGACATCAGGCAGATCATGACGTTAATCGGTGCAGCGAGCTGATTTGATGCCAGAGCTGTGATTTTAATCTCAATGCACTTTCTAACAACAATGATGACTGAACACGAGTTCATAAAAGACTCCTCCGGTGCCCTCTAAAGGGATCGGCAACCATTTGCAGGTTCAGTGCAGTTGCTGTCTTCTGGTTGTCCCGGCACACATCTGATACTTTCTACAATTGCTTCAATTGCAGAAGATTATAAAGGTACTATTAACCAGGTGGCAAATGTCTTTTCACCGATGGCCTTTATCAATCAGGGTATCGAGAGTACCATGTCCAGGGACCCCAAGAAGGGTCCCGACCCGAAACGTCACCCATTCCTTCTCTCCAGAGATGCTGCCTGTCCCGCTGAGTTACACCAGTTTTTTGTGTCTATCTTCGGTTTAAACCAGCATCTGCAGTTCCTTCCTACACAGTCCAACAGTCCTTTCAGGTTAGGCAGATCCTTCCTTAGATATAGTGCTCAAAATCGCACACAGTACTCCAAATGTGGCCTGATCAGCGCCTTATGGAGCCTCACTATTACATCCCTGGTTTGGTATTCTAGCCCTCTTGAAATAAATGCTCACATTGCGTTTGCCTTCTTTACTACCGATTCGACTTGCAGATTGTCGTTTTGGGACTCCTGCAACAGCACTACCAAGTCCGTTTGCACCTCCAATTTCAGGTATGCAACACAAAGAATTTAGCTGTGACCTGTCACATGTGATAATAAAGCATCCACCACCCAATCAATTAATCAAAATTATTCACTTTAAACTTTACTAGATTGCTGCATTCAGCTACCCTGCAGAGGGTGAGACAGCAGTGTTCTAAACCTGCATGTGAACACCATGACACAAAGCCACCATGACATCTGCCGCCCTGATAGTAGTATGTAAAATCACCAGAAACGTACAGCGTAGATTGGTCAAAACCTTTTTCCTCGGGTGCAAATTACAAGGACTAGAGGGCATAAGCTTTAGAGTGAGAGGAGCAAAGTTTAAATGAGGTGTGCGGGGCAAGTTGTTTTACACAGAGGGTGGTGAGTGCCTGGACTGTGCTGCCAGTAGTGGTGGTTGAGGCAAGGACAACTGTAGCATTTAAGATGCTCTTAGATTGCCATATGGATATGCAGGGAATGGGCACAGTGTGCTGGAGTAACTTACCAGCATCTGTATTGTGTATTTAGACTTCACTTTAGACTTTAGAGATACAATGCGGAAACAGACCCTTCGGCCCACCGAGTCCGTGTCAACCTGTGATCACCCCGTACACTAGCACAATCCAACACATTAGGGACAATTTACGACTTTACCAAAGCCAATTAACCTACAAATCTGTACGTCTTTGGAATGTGGGAGGAAACCAGAGAACCCAGAGAAAACCCACGGCATATAAGTTCCATACAGACAGCACCTGTAATTAGGATCAAACACGGAACTCTGGCGCGGTAAGGCAGAAACTCTACGGCTATGCTGATGTGCTCCCAGCTTCTGTAGTTCTTTGTTTCCACGATATGCCGGGAATGGAAGAAGGATATGCAACAGGTGCGATTGATCAGATGAGATGAGATTAGTTCAACTTGACATCATGTTGAGTGAGAACATTGTGGGCCGAAGGGCCTGTTCCTGTGCTGGTACTCTTGTGCGATCTAATGCATTGAAGCTGCAAGCAGACATGCGATAGCGTGGCCCATTTACAAAACTGTTACAATCTCATCAACACTCCATCGATTGGTTCAGAACAAGGGGCCATTCATGACGTCAACAAATCAATGAAAGGACAATGGGTTTTGGAGAAGCCATTATCCCCAGAACATCTTTCTTCTCTGACAATTTTACTGTTGTGT
Source organism: Amblyraja radiata (assembly GCF_010909765.2). Taxonomy (NCBI): domain Eukaryota; kingdom Metazoa; phylum Chordata; class Chondrichthyes; order Rajiformes; family Rajidae; genus Amblyraja; species Amblyraja radiata. The sequence goes on along the minus strand of NC_045963.1, from coordinate 27,307,450 downwards.
CTGAGTAAACAGACTCAACACAATATAAAATGGGTTCTCTTGCAAATTGAATTAGGAATGTGTAGAGTTAATTCCATCTCACTCTCCATCGAACGGCTTGTCTGAAAACTGAGTAAACATGTCTTTACACAACCAGCAATTAAAAAGGAACCAAGTTCAAATGGCTCTTTCTATTTCTGAAATGAATTACCTTGTTTATTCAAGATTTTCATAAAATGTCGGTACTATATAACTACATTTAAAATAATGTGGACAAGTGTGTAGATAGGAATACTTTTGAGAGATATGGAAGATGGACACCTAAATGCTGGAGTAACTCAGAAGGTCAGGCAGCATCTCTGGAGAAAAGGAATAGGTGATGTTTCGGGTCAAGACCCTTCTTCAGTCACCTATTCCTTTTCTCCAGAAATGCTGCCTGATCAGCTGAGTTACTCCAGCATTTTGTGTCTATCTTTGGTATAAACCAGCATCTGCATTTCCTTTCTACACATTTTGAGGGATATATGCCAAACGCAGACAGTTGGGACTAGCATGGATGGGGTATGTTGGCCGGCATAGGCAAGTTGGGCCGAAGGGCCTGTTTCCATGCTGTGTGACTCTATACTCCGTGACTCAATCTCAGTCCTAACTAGCTGACCCCATGGCACCCGCATCCACATCAGGAGGATTCAGAGTCTTAGCGTCAATCCCTCACAGGCTGCTATATTTCAATAGGACCACTTCACATTTTTCTACATCGCAACAAACGTACTCCCCACTTTCCTATCCTTTCTTGACAACAGAAATCGTTTCATCCCTGGAATCAATATAGTGAACATTTGTTGCATCAGCTCAAGACAAATACTCCCCTCCTACCTCTCGATTCTCCCCTCCTCCCCTGATTTACATGTTCTCCCTGTGACCATGTAAATCAGTATGTAGGATAGAATTAATGTCTGGAGATGGCTGGTCAGCACAGTCTTGGCGGACGGAACGGCCAGTTTCTGCACTGTATCTCTAAAGTTTTAAGTCTAAGTAAAGCAGTAGACACACCCTGGAATATATTTATGACACAGGAGTAGGGATGCTCGAAAGCTTCAGGTTCCTAGGAATAAATTTGTCGCATAGAAGCGATGGCCAAAAAAGCACACAAATACCTCTACTTCCTTAGAAGACTTAGGAATTGGGCATGTTCCAAACATCCCTCACTAACTTCTACAGAAACACAATAGAAAGCATTTTATCGGGATGCATCACAGCTTGGTTTGGGAACAGCTCCATCTAAGACCACAATAAATTGCAGAGAGTTGTGGACGTAGCATATGCAAACCAACCTCCCTTCCATTGACTTCATCCACACTCCACTCTGCCTCGGCAAGCTTGTCAGCATAATCACGAACCAGTGTCCCCCTGATCACTCCCTCTTCTCCCCTCTGCTATCAGGCAAGATGTATAGAAGTGTGAAAATGCATACCTCCAGATTCAGAGACAGTTTCTTCCCAGCTGTTATCAGGCAATTGAACCTAATCACCAAGTAGACCCCACTTGTGCCAAGTAGAGCATAGTCCTGAGCTACTATTTACCTCGTTTTAGACATTCAAACTATCTTTAATTGGACTGTATTGGACTTTATCTTGCACCAAATGTTAAGGCCCTGTCCCACTTAGGCGACTTCTTTGGTGAGTGCAGGAGACTCTGCGCTCGCCACAAGATCGCCGCATGGTCACCACATGGTCGCAGGTGGTCTCCTTCATGGTCGGGAGGAGTTCCCGCATTCTGGGAACTAGTCGTGGCCTCAGTATGGTCGCCGAAAATTTTTCAACATCTGAAAAAATTTCTGCGACCAAAAATTGGTCGCCATGGAGTAAATCGATACTTTGTAGTCGTAGGTCTAGTCGTAGTGGGGTCGTAGGTAATGGTAGGTAGTCATCATAGTCGTAGGTAGTCTTAGCTAATCGCCTTTGCTGACCGGTCATTTTCATTGGCTCATTGCAAAAAAAAAGGGATGTAAACAGCAGCATGTAGTGCCCTGTCAGACGGTGTGAGACATGGCTCCGAGGAGAAGGCTTCAGCACAGGGGCAGGGCACAACCCTCAACACCACCCACCAGGCAGTTATCAACATTTGTTTGTTTATAAGACTTTTGTATGTTTCATTGCCAATAAAGGAAATCCCTGACTTTTTAACCTCAAATTGATGTATGAATATCATTATTTTTCATAGTAGTCCCTCATGTCATCGCTTATATCTCATATTTCATTTCTCATATATTTAGATCATTGAAACACACACAAACACAAGGAAGGAATGCACTGTATTTAAAGTTTGACTTTTCACATTTATTTTGATGAAGAAAACAGACACAAGCACTTCAAATGCACTGCATTTAAAAGGATTTTATTTTTATACATCTCAAACAAGCAATACACTGAATTTAAAAGAACATGCTTGAAAAATCTAACGTCATTTTTTTAGGTGATCTTGTGACTATAGAGTCGTAGCTTGTCGTAGCTTGCTTTCTGTGATCGTGGGAGTAGTCGTCTGTAAGTCGAAGGTGGTCGTCTTCAGTCCCCACTATTGGGTCGCCAATTGTCACGAGTGCATTGGCGATTAAGTCGTCGATAGTTGTAGCTTGTCCTACATAGTTGTAGGATGCCTTCTACACAGTTGTAGGATGCATTTGATACATTCAATTTTCAGCGATTCAACAAGACTAAGACAGTCACCTGCACTCGCAAAAGAAGTCAGGACAGGCCCTTTATTCCTTTATACAGTATCTGTACACTGTGGACAGCTTGATTGCAATCATGTGTAGTCTTTCTGCTGACTAGATAGCATGCAACAAATAAGTTTTTCACGGTACCACGGTACCAAAGTCCACTGCACCAAGTGACAATAATAAACTAAGCTTAACTAAACTAAACAAATACCAGTTCTTGCCCAAAAGCCGCCTAGCCTCTTGTCCTTTCCGCACTCCATTCAGGCAGTGTAGGGCATGTCATAGTTATATTACGTGGAAACAGGCCCTTCCACCCAACTTGTATACACCAACCAATATGCCCCCATCAACACTAGTCCCACCTGCTTGCGTTTGGCCCATATCCCTCTAAACCTATCTTATCCATGAAGAGAGACCTACATGTGATCTTCCTCGATCTGGCCAATGCATTTGGTTCAGTTCCCCATGAACTCCTTTGGGAATCTTTTGCCTTTTTCCATGTACCAGAGCTCATCACCACACTGGTCAAGAAGCTATTTCCAAGACCTGCAGCTGTGCTTCACAACAGCTGACTTCAGTACAACATGGCAGCGCTTGGAAGTAGGCATCATGGCAGGCTGCACAGTCCTCACCCTTGGCCTTTACAATGGCCATGGAAGTCATCATCAGGGCCTCAAAATGGGTGGTGGGCGGTGAACGAACCAGGGCTGGGCTCCGTCTGCCACCCATCAGGGCATACATGGACGACATGACCACACTAACCACTACTGCAGCATGCACCAATGCGGCTACTTGGAAAGCTGCAGGAGAACATCAAGTGGGCCCGAATGAAGATCAAACCAAGTAAATCTCGAAGCATCTCCATAGTCAAGGGGGTGCTTAGAGACACAAGGTTCTGTATCGGTGACGACCCTATACCAACAGTGTCTGAACAGCCAGTTAAAAGCCTGGGAAGATGGTACAATGCAAGTCTCAAGGATAAAGAGCAGGTGGAACAACTAAGGCAAGAAATTGTCAATGGCCTGGAGAACATCAATCTGACCCTACTGCCTGGGAAACTGAAGCTCTGGTGCCTACAGTTTGGACTCCTTCCTCGGACAATGTGGCCACTGACCATTTATGAAGCCCCAATAACAACTGTGGAGAAGATGGAGCGAACCATAACTTCATACGCGAAGAAATGGCTCGGGGTCCCACGATGTCTAACTAACATCGGCCTATATGGCAAAGGGGTCCTGGAACTACCTCTCACTAGTCTAACAGAGGAATACAAGTGTTCTAAAGTAAGACTTCAGATGACACTGAGGGACTCTAGAGACAAGACCATCAGTGCTGTTGCGCCGCCCCTAGTAACTGGCCGGAAGTGGACGCCATCTGATGCAGTACAGCAAGCTTCATCAGCCCTGAGATACAAAGACATCGTGGGGCAAGTCCAGCAGGGAAGAGGAGGCTTTGGCCTTACGACAAGTAAACCAACTTGGCGAAAGGCCACAACATCAGAGCGGAGGACATTGGTGGTCGAGGAGGTGCGGCGACAAGAGGAGGCCGCAAGAAGTGCAAAGGCGGTCTCTCTTGCCAAACAGGGGCAATGGATGCAGTGGGAAGGTGTGGAGCGGAGGAAGATCAGCTGGAAAGAACTATGGGAAATGGAAGCAAGCAAGATCAGCTTCATCATCAGAGCGACTTATGACGTGCTTCCATCACCAAAGAACCTCCATCAGTGGTACGGCGAGGATCCAACCTGTGCCCTCTGCCCAACTCCAGCGACCCTCAAACACATCATGGTAGGCTGCAAGACCAGCCTCACGCAAGGGAGATACACGTGGCGGCATAATCAGGTACTAAAAAGCCTGGCATCAGCCCTTGAGAACAGGCGGTGTGCGACCAACTCCTTGCCTCCGAGAGCAAGCAACCCCCTCCCCCTAAGGGCAACAACCTTTGTCTGAGAAGGACAGAAAACATCTAAACATCCTTCCACCAGATCAGAAGAAGGAAACCTATGCAGGGCCCGCGACTGGAGGATGCTGGCGGACATCGGCCGACAACTAGTTTTTCCACCTGAAATTGCTTCCACCAACCTCAGGCCAGACTTGGTGTTCTGGTCCCCTTCACAGAAGACTGCTTACATCATAGAGCTCACAGTTCCATGGGAGAACTCTGTTGAGGAGGCCTATGAGCGTAAGAAGCTGCGTTACGCAGAGCTTGCAGCAGAGGCAACGCAGCGTGGCTGGAACACCAAAGTCTATCCAGTTGAAGTGGGATGCAGAGGATTTGTCGCGTCATCTACCATCAGACTGCTGAAGGAGCTTGGAATCCACGGTCAGGCTCTGCGGAAGACCATAAGATCACTCTCAGAGGCGGCTGAAAGAAGCAGCCGGTGGATTTGGCTCAAGCGGAAAGACCCATGCTGGGCCCCAAGTATTTCAGGGTGAATCTTTGGGACGGTTTGACACGGGACACGCGCTGAGGACTGATCATCCTGCAGCGGGCCGCCCTTGTGGAGGGTGTATAGTGTTAAAAGGCCGAAACACCCAGTGATGCAAGGGTACACTACTGATGATGTGTCCTGTGCCCAACTGTCCTAAAGGTTACCCAGGCCAAGATATACGTATCCACTCCCCCACCACCCCCCCCCCCCCGCCCCCCCCCCCACAGATGTTGAGCGTCTACCACTCTCAACAATCAACGAATGTCGTGAAATGCTCCCCACCTATTGGCACAAGGGACTTCTTAACATCTTGTCCTGTGTATTTGATTCAGATCATTGAAACACACACAAACACAAGGAAGGAATGCACTGTATTTAAAGTTTGACTTTTCACATTTATTTTGATGAAGAAAACAGACACAAGCACTTCAAATGCACTGCATTTAAAAGGATTTTATTTTTATACATCTCAAACAAGCAATACACTGAATTTAAAAGAACATGCTTGAAAAATCTAACGTCATTTTTTTAGGTGATCTTGTGACTATAGAGTCGTAGCTTGTCGTAGCTTGCTTTCTGTGATCGTGGGAGTAGTCGTCTGTAAGTCGAAGGTGGTCGTCTTCAGTCCCCACTATTGGGTCGCCAATTGTCACGAGTGCATTGGCGATTAAGTCGTCGATAGTTGTAGCTTGTCCTACATAGTTGTAGGATGCCTTCTACACAGTTGTAGGATGCATTTGATACATTCAATTTTCAGCGATTCAACAAGACTAAGACAGTCACCTGCACTCGCAAAAGAAGTCAGGACAGGCCCTTTATTCCTTTATACAGTATCTGTACACTGTGGACAGCTTGATTGCAATCATGTGTAGTCTTTCTGCTGACTAGATAGCATGCAACAAATAAGTTTTTCACGGTACCACGGTACCAAAGTCCACTGCACCAAGTGACAATAATAAACTAAGCTTAACTAAACTAAACAAATACCAGTTCTTGCCCAAAAGCCGCCTAGCCTCTTGTCCTTTCCGCACTCCATTCAGGCAGTGTAGGGCATGTCATAGTTATATTACGTGGAAACAGGCCCTTCCACCCAACTTGTATACACCAACCAATATGCCCCCATCAACACTAGTCCCACCTGCTTGCGTTTGGCCCATATCCCTCTAAACCTATCTTATCCATGAAGAGAGACCTACATGTGATCTTCCTCGATCTGGCCAATGCATTTGGTTCAGTTCCCCATGAACTCCTTTGGGAATCTTTTGCCTTTTTCCATGTACCAGAGCTCATCACCACACTGGTCAAGAGCTATTTCCAAGACCTGCAGCTGTGCTTCACAACAGCTGACTTCAGTACAACATGGCAGCGCTTGGAAGTAGGCATCATGGCAGGCTGCACAGTCTCACCCTTGGCCTTTACAATGGCCATGGAAGTCATCATCAGGGCCTCAAAATGGGTGGTGGGCGGTGAACGAACCAGGGCTGGGCTCCGTCTGCCACCCATCAGGGCATACATGGACGACATGACCACACTAACCACTACTGCAGCATGCACCAATGCGGCTACTTGGAAAGCTGCAGGAGAACATCAAGTGGGCCCGAATGAAGATCAAACCAAGTAAATCTCGAAGCATCTCCATAGTCAAGGGGGTGCTTAGAGACACAAGGTTCTGTATCGGTGACGACCCTATACCAACAGTGTCTGAACAGCCAGTTAAAAGCCTGGGAAGATGGTACAATGCAAGTCTCAAGGATAAAGAGCAGGTGGAACAACTAAGGCAAGAAATTGTCAATGGCCTGGAGAACATCAATCTGACCCTACTGCCTGGGAAACTGAAGCTCTGGTGCCTACAGTTTGGACTCCTTCCTCGGACAATGTGGCCACTGACCATTTATGAAGCCCCAATAACAACTGTGGAGAAGATGGAGCGAACCATAACTTCATACGCGAAGAAATGGCTCGGGGTCCCACGATGTCTAACTAACATCGGCCTATATGGCAAAGGGGTCCTGGAACTACCTCTCACTAGTCTAACAGAGGAATACAAGTGTTCTAAAGTAAGACTTCAGATGACACTGAGGGACTCTAGAGACAAGACCATCAGTGCTGTTGCGCCGCCCCTAGTAACTGGCCGGAAGTGGACGCCATCTGATGCAGTACAGCAAGCTTCATCAGCCCTGAGATACAAAGACATCGTGGGGCAAGTCCAGCAGGGAAGAGGAGGCTTTGGCCTTACGACAAGTAAACCAACTTGGCGAAAGGCCACAACATCAGAGCGGAGGACATTGGTGGTCGAGGAGGTGCGGCGACAAGAGGAGGCCGCAAGAAGTGCAAAGGCGGTCTCTCTTGCCAAACAGGGGCAATGGATGCAGTGGGAAGGTGTGGAGCGGAGGAAGATCAGCTGGAAAGAACTATGGGAAATGGAAGCAAGCAAGATCAGCTTCATCATCAGAGCGACTTATGACGTGCTTCCATCACCAAAGAACCTCCATCAGTGGTACGGCGAGGATCCAACCTGTGCCCTCTGCCCAACTCCAGCGACCCTCAAACACATCATGGTAGGCTGCAAGACCAGCCTCACGCAAGGGAGATACACGTGGCGGCATAATCAGGTACTAAAAAGCCTGGCATCAGCCCTTGAGAACAGGCGGTGTGCGACCAACTCCTTGCCTCCGAGAGCAAGCAACCCCCTCCCCCTAAGGGCAACAACCTTTGTCCTGAGAAGGACAGAAAACATCTAAACATCCTTCCACCAGATCAGAAGAAGGAAACCTATGCAGGGCCCGCGACTGGAGGATGCTGGCGGACATCGGCCGACAACTAGTTTTTCCACCTGAAATTGCTTCCACCAACCTCAGGCCAGACTTGGTGTTCTGGTCCCCTTCACAGAAGACTGCTTACATCATAGAGCTCACAGTTCCATGGGAGAACTCTGTTGAGGAGGCCTATGAGCGTAAGAAGCTGCGTTACGCAGAGCTTGCAGCAGAGGCAACGCAGCGTGGCTGGAACACCAAAGTATATACAGTTGAAGTGGGATGCAGAGGATTTGTTGCGTCATCTACCATCAGACTGCTGAAGGAGCTTGGAATCCACGGTCAGGCTCTGCGGAAGACCATAAGATCACTCTCAGAGGCGGCTGAAAGAAGCAGCCGGTGGATTTGGCTCAAGCGGAAAGACCCATGCTGGGCCCCAAGTATTTCAGGGTGAATCTTTGGGACGGTTTGACACGGGACACGCGCTGAGGACTGATCATCCTGCAGCGGGCCGCCCTTGTGGAGGGTGTATAGTGTTAAAAGGCCGAAACACCCAGTGATGCAAGGGTACACTACTGATGATGTGTCCTGTGCCCAACTGTCCTAAAGGTTACCCAGGCCAAGATATACGTATCCACTCCCCCACCCCCCCCCCCCCCCCCCCGCCCCCCCCCCCCACAGATGTTGAGCGTCTACCACTCTCAACAATCAACGAATGTCGTGAAATGCTCCCCACCTATTGGCACAAGGGACTTCTTAACATCTTGTCCTGTGTATTTGATTCAGATCATTGAAACACACACAAACACAAGGAAGGAATGCACTGTATTTAAAGTTTGACTTTTCACATTTATTTTGATGAAGAAAACAGACACAAGCACTTCAAATGCACTGCATTTAAAAGGATTTTATTTTTATACATCTCAAACAAGCAATACACTGAATTTAAAAGAACATGCTTGAAAAATCTAACGTCATTTTTTTAGGTGATCTTGTGACTATAGAGTCGTAGCTTGTCGTAGCTTGCTTTCTGTGATCGTGGGAGTAGTCGTCTGTAAGTCGAAGGTGGTCGTCTTCAGTCCCCACTATTGGGTCGCCAATTGTCACGAGTGCATTGGCGATTAAGTCGTCGATAGTTGTAGCTTGTCCTACATAGTTGTAGGATGCCTTCTACACAGTTGTAGGATGCATTTGATACATTCAATTTTCAGCGATTCAACAAGACTAAGACAGTCACCTGCACTCGCAAAAGAAGTCAGGACAGGCCCTTTATTCCTTTATACAGTATCTGTACACTGTGGACAGCTTGATTGCAATCATGTGTAGTCTTTCTGCTGACTAGATAGCATGCAACAAATAAGTTTTTCACGGTACCACGGTACCAAAGTCCACTGCACCAAGTGACAATAATAAACTAAGCTTAACTAAACTAAACAAATACCAGTTCTTGCCCAAAAGCCGCCTAGCCTCTTGTCCTTTCCGCACTCCATTCAGGCAGTGTAGGGCATGTCATAGTTATATTACGTGGAAACAGGCCCTTCCACCCAACTTGTATACACCAACCAATATGCCCCCATCAACACTAGTCCCACCTGCTTGCGTTTGGCCCATATCCCTCTAAACCTATCTTATCCATGTACCTGTCCAGATGCTTCTTAAATATTGCGATTGTACCTGCCTCAACTACCTCCTCTAGCAGCTCGTTCCATTCACCCACCACCCTTTGTGAGAAAAAGATACCCTTCAAGTTCCTAATAAATCTTTCCCCCCTCATCTTAAACCTATGTCCTTTAATTCTTGATTCCCCTATTCTGGGCTAGAGACTCGATTTATTCCTCCCATGATTTTTTACACCTCTATATCATCACCCCTCGTCCTGTGCTCCAGGAATCGAGTCCCAGCCAGCTCAATAGCTCCCTGTAGCTCAGGCCCTCGAGTTCTGGCAACATCCTCGTAAATCTTCTCTGCACCATGACAACGTGACGTCTTTCCTTTAACAATCTTGTCAATATTAACGGTGTTCCTATAACAAAATGTCCACAAGTCTCACAAGGACTTCTTGCTCCAGATTAAAACGGAACCTTAACGGCATCATCATTCAGTCCATAGGCGCGATTCATCAGTTATTTATTTAATTACTGCTTTGAGAACAACTCATGCGAAGACATCTATTTACTGCTTCACAAATGCTAATTCATGATGGACATGAAAATATTAATTATAGTACTCCAAAATATCTTATTACTATAATTAAGGATCAGCATTTCTAGAGCACTCAGGTTTTGTCATTGCTGTGCACCAGTTATTTTCACCTTGTGTCGCGTTGAGCAAAATTATTTGGTGCTTTGGCTGCAGAAACAATCTTAGGTTGTACTTAATACCATCAGAGGCCCAGTGTTGATTTATTTACATTACAGCCAGGCAAGAACATCACTAACGCTCATTAATGAAAGAGATTGCACGGCAGAATTAAAATCACCAACAGCTTGCTTGATGCTGTAGACTGGGGACGGTTCTGTTCTTTAAATTGCTTTCAGTTTGTGATAATTTGAGGCAAAACCTGAAGGAATCATGAGTATTATAGGATGATGCCAACAAGGCTCTGTTTTATTCTGGAACAAGAAGTACTTGTGAGACTTGTGAAAATTTTGGTATCTGAACATCGGTAACATTGACAAGCCGTACACTGCCTGAAAGGACAAAAGGCCAGGCAGCTTTTGGACAAGAACAGGTATTAGTTTTGTGTGTAAGAAGGAACTGCAGATGTTGGTTTACACCGAAGATAGATACAAAACACTGGAGTAATGGGCCTGTCCCACTTAGGCGACTTTTTAGGCGAGTGCAGGAGACTCTGCGCTCGCCACATGGTCGCCACATGTTTGTTGGTGATCTCTGGGGAGTCTCCTTCATGATCGCGAGGAGTTCCCGCATTCTGGGAACTAGTCGTGGCCTCAGTATGGTCGCCACAAATTTTTCAACATGTTGATGAATTTTCTGCGACCAAAAATTGGTCGCCATGGAGATAATCGATACTCCTGTAGTCGTAGGTGCAGTGGTAGTGGGGTCGCCATGTAGTTATGGGCAGTCGAGGTAGTCGTAGGTAGTTTTAGTTAATCGCCTCTGCTGACCGGTCATTTTCATTGGCTCATTGGGGAAAAATAACGTAAGCAGGAGTTTTCAGAACCAAGGATAACCGACCAGTAATGTTAAATGTCCGCCGAACTTCACTCTGTGCATCTCTGGCTTATTAAAAAGTTGTCTGGCTTCTTAAAAGTTGTCTCCACTCCTCCCTTCTACCTTCATCCCACCCCCCCCCCCCACCCTCTTTTAAAGGACTTACCGTACACTGCTAGCTGTCTTAATTACAGCGCCAACCTTCCTGTTCATCGTGGTGTGTGTCTGTATCAACTTGACTTTGCACCGTGCGAATTTCAGACAACGCTCTCCTCGCTTGGAGCCTTTGTGATGTGTTTGTGTGTGTGTGCGTGCGTGTGTTCCAATCTGACAGTCGCCGTTCCAGTTCCCGGTTTTTCAGGCGACTGCCGGCAACTTGACAGTCACCGGCAGTGTCAAATACAAGAAACCACAGCTTAAAGGTGAGAGGGAGGAAGTTTAAAAGAGATGTGTGGGAAGATTTGGTTTTACATTGAGATTGATGGGTACTTGGAATGGGCTGCCAGGGGTGGTGGTGGAGGCCGATACGATGGTGGGATTTAAGAGGCTTTTGGAGCCTAGTGGCTTTTAAGAGGCTCCTATACCCTACATAGGCACATGGGGATGCAGGGGATGAAGGGATATGGATCACTTGCAGGTGGGAGGATCGGTTTAATTTGGCACCATGCTCTGCATAGAGATCATGGGCCAAAGAGACATTCATGGGCTGTACTGATCTAAGTTCTAGCTTGTTAGCACAATGATTGCATATTATAATCATTTTTCACACTCTCACTAATTCCATTTAAAATATTTAGACCAAAGTTATCAAATTAGCCACATTTCAACTAATTACAGGGTAACTGTAGTTTTTTTGCTTCCATTTGTTAATGTTACATTCTATGTGAACCCAAAATCACAGTAAAGTGCGTGTGGCACAGTGGCTCAGCTGGTAGAGCTGCTGCCTCACAGCGCTAGAGCTCGGCTTCATCCTGACCTCGGGTGCTGCCCGTGTGGAGTTTGCACGTTCTCCCCGTGACCACGTGGGTTTCCTTCAGGTGCGAGACACAATAAACTGGAGTAACAGGCAGCATCTCTGGAGAGAAGGAATGGGTGACGATTCGGGTCGAGACCCTTCTTTTGACTAAGAGTCAGGAGAGCTGGAGATTAGAGATATGGAAGGGTAAGGTGTGAAAAGGACAGATCAAAGCAGACGATGCTCAAGTAAATGTAGAATAAAACATAGAAATATAGAAACAGAAAATATATGTGACAATAAATGTGAACTTGAACTTGAAATAGGTGCAGGAGCAGGGCATTCGGCCCTTCGAGCCAGCACCGCCATTCAATATGATCATGGCTGATCATCCAAAATCAGTACCCCGTTCTTGCTTTCTCCTCAAATCTCTAAATGTTTCATTATTAGCTGAGAGGAAGGTGTTAACGAGGGGAAGATTCATACGCGTGCTCTGGTTTGCTCCCACATCCCATATATGTGCAGGTTTGTAGGTTAATTGGCCTCTACAAATTGCCACTAGCGTGTAGGGAGTGGATGCGAAAGTGGGATAACATAGAACCAGTGTGAATGGGTGATCGATGGTTGTCGAGGATTTGGTGGGAAACTGCCGATGCTTGAATCTTGAGCAAAAACAGTGCTACGAGAAGAAATGGGTCATCTGTAGAGTGAATGGACACTCGACATTTGGGCTTGGGGCCCCCTCGTTTAGTCTGAGTCTTTCTCCCCACAGTCTTTCTCCCCACTAGTTATATCCCACACACTAGGGACAATTTACAGAAGCCAATTAACCTACAAACATGCATGACTTTGGAAGGTGGGAGGGAACCAGAGCACCCTGAGAAAACCTACTTTAAACTTTAGACTTTAGAGACAAATCATGGAAACAGGCCCTTTAGCCCACTGAGTCTGCGCTGACCAATGATCATCTGTACACTAGCTCTATCCTACACACTAGGGATAATTTACAGAAGCCAATTAATCTACATATATCTGCACATCTTTGGACATGGGGGAAACCGGAGCACCCGTAGTAAACCCACACGGTCACAAGGAGAATGTACAAACTCTGTACAGACAGCACCCGTAGTTAGGATTGAACCCGGGTCTCTGTCGTTGTAGGACAGCAACTCATTGTATTGCTGCACCACTGTGCCTCCCTAGATCAAGTTGTGTGATTTACGCCACCATTTTACCATTGCTCCGTACGTAGCCCATTGTTCCCAATGTTATTGCTGCTTTGATGCCATCTTGAATTTGTGTTGGCTAAATACAGCTCATATATTCAAAGGATGCAAGGTCGTAGATTCACTCCATGCTAAGAAAGCATAAGCCAGCAATGTCAGTAGCTGCCACATGGTGGTGGGCTGTTCATCAGCACAAGGTGGTGAAAATCAAGTTCATGTCGAATACATTCAATCCAAACAACGGATAAAAAATCTCCATGAAATCATTCCTTCTTCGGGATGAGCATTTCTTATAAGACAATGCTTTTACCCCCCATCACAGTTTACAACTGATCAGTTGTTTTAATTGTATTGCTGTTTCGCTTTGTAGGACATCGTCCTCTAAACCAAAAGATTAAAGGTTAAGGCTTAATCTGACATCTGGAATTTGAGCATTTACCTTAGGTTGGCACCAATAGAGATTGAGGGACAGAGAGAGACAGAGAGAGTCAGAGAGAGAGGGAGAGAGACAGAGAGAGACAGAGAGAGACAGACAGAGACAGAGAGAGACAGAGAGAGACGGAGAGAGACGGAGAGAGTCGGAGAGAGACGGAGGGAGATGGAGAGAGACAGAGAGAGAGAGAGACAGAGACAGACAGAGACAGAGACAGAGAGAGAGGGAGAGACAGAGAGAGAGGGAGAGGGAGACAGAGAGAGCGAGAGCAAAGAGAGACAGACAGACAGACAGAGACAGACAGACAGACAGACAGACAGAGACAGACGGAGGGAGACAGAGAGAGCGTGAGAGAGACAGAGAGAGAGACACAGAGAGAGACCAAGAGAGATAGAGAGAGACACACACACACACACACACACACACACACACACACACACACACACACACACACAGAAAGAGAGAGACGGACAGAGAGAGAGAGAGAGTGTGTGTGTGACATGTCCTCCAGAGATACATCCTGACCTGCTGAGTTATTCTAGCACATTGTGTTCTTTTGTGTATTTACCAGCATTTACAGTTCCTTGCTTCTAGTCCCAAAGCAATAGCCTTCATCCTTAAATATAAAGACTTTGCGTGGCACAGTGGTGCAGCAGTAGAGCTGCTGTCTTTCAATGCCAGAACCCCCAGTTGCATCCTGACCATGGGTGCTGTTCTTGTATGGAATTTGTACGTTCTTGCTGACTGGACAGCATGCAACAGAAATGCTTTTCCCTATACCTCGGTACTCGTGATAATAATAACCTAAGCTAATTAAAACCAAACTAAGTGCTGTAGGTAGAGTGCACAGAAAAATAACAGTGCACTGTCTATAGTTTCTCAGCATTGTAGTGTTACAGTTTAGTTTAGTGATATTGAATGGAAACCAATCCTTTGGTCCACCGAGTCCATGCTGAGCATCGATTACGTGTTCACACTAAGTGTCATATTACCCCACTTTCTCATCCACTTCCTACACATTAGGAGAACATTTACAGAGGCCAATTAACCTACAAACCTGCACGTCTTTGGGATGTTGGAGGAAACCAGAGCACCAGGATGAAACCCATGTTGTCACAGGCAGACCATGCAAACTCCACATAGAGAACAACTGAGGTCAGGATTGAATCCAGTTATCTGGTGCTGTGAGGCAGCAGCTCTACTGCGCTACTGTGCCACCTCCAGAGAAAAAATCCAACATCTGCAATGAGGAGGGAGAATCGGGTTCAGAAGTCAGATAACAGAGTAGTAGAAGCTGTCAAAATAGAGATTTTTCTAAATTCTTCACCATCTTGGGCGCCACGGTTGCACGGTGGCCGTTGCTGCCTTACAGCACCAGAGACCTGGGTTTGATTCTGACTACGGACTTTGCCTTCCATCACAATGAGAAGGAGATTCACTGTGATGGATGTTTGTGTAAATTGTGTTGGTTGTGTCTCTTGGTTCTTTTCTTGTTGTATGACTGCAGAAACTACATTTCGTTTGAACTTCTTTTGAGGTTCAAATGACAATAAAATTGTATTGTATTATTATTGTCTGTACGGAGTTTGTATGTTCTCCCTGTGTTTCCATCCAAAGACGTGCGGGTTTGTAGGTTAATTGGCTTCTGTAAAATTGTCCCTTGTGTGTCAGATAGAACTAGTCTACGGCTGATCGTTGGTCAGCGCAGACTCGTTGGAACGTAGGCCTTGTTTCCATGCGATATCTCTATCCTAAACCAAACTACAATCTTAAGGGTTCTCCACTTCTCGCCCTGACATTCAGGCAGAGCAGCTTGAAGTATTTGTGAATAATCAATGCAGACCAAGGGCAAAGCAGAATTTCTTGTTCACTGATGGTTTTAATTTTCCTCTGAACTTATTTCATTCCGCACAGCTCTAGCATTGCTGTGAAACGTCTTCAGAGAGAATGTGGATGATCTAAAGGACACATTGTATGATAAGCAGACAAGGGCGGTCTAATAGTCTTTTGCAAGGATGAGTGAAAAAAAGATTGAGTACATTAGATACATTTATTGACTGGAACAATGCAACAACTAGGATTCTTCATGATTAAAGCAGATTATTTCTCCTTTTGATTAGAAACATAGAAACATAGAAAATTGGTGCAGGAGTAGGCCATTTGGCCCTTCTAGCCTGCACTGCCATTCAATATGATCATGGCTGATCATCCAACTCAGTATCCTGTACCTGCCTTCTCTCCATACCCCCTGATCCCTTTAGCCACAAGGGCCACATCTAACCCTCTTAAATATAGCCAATGAACTGGCCTCAACTACTTTCTGTGGCAGAGAACGCCACAGATTCACCACTCTCCGTGTGAATTTTTTAAAACTCATTTCGGTCCTAAAAAACTTCCCCCTTATCCTTAAACTGTGACCCCTTGTTCTGGACTTCCCCAACATCGGGGACAATCTTCCTGCATCTAGCCTGTCCAACCCCTTAAGAATTTTGTAAGTTTCTATGAGATCCCCCCTCAATTTTCTAAGTTCTAGCGAGTACAAGCCGAGTCTATCCAGTCTTTCTTCATATGAAAGTCCTGACATCCCAGGAATCAGTCTGGTGAACCTTCTCTGTACTCCCTCTATGGCAAGAATGTCTTTCCTCAGATTACGAGACCAAAACTGTACGCAATACTCCAGGTGTGGTCTCACCAAGGCCCTGTACAACTGCATTAGAACCTCCCTGCTCCTATACTCAAATCCGTTTGCTATGAATGCTAACATACCATTCGTTTTCTTCACTGAAAGCGAAGCGATTAGCAATTTGTTCCTATTGCTCTTTGGATATCTTATTTGCTATAAAATTCAGGCATATAACTAAACATTTGTTCCAGATAGAGACAAAATGCTAGAGTAACTCAGCAGGACAGGCAGCAACTCTGGAGGGAAGGAATGAGTGACTTTTCAGGTTGAGACCCTTCTTCAGACTGAAGAAGGGTCTCGACCCAAAACGTCACCCATTCTCTCCAGCTGCCTGTCCCGCTGAGTTACTCTAGCATTTTGTGTCTACCTTCAATTTAAACCAGCATCTGCAGTTCTTTCCTACACATTTGTTCCAGAAAAAATGGATTTAAATTCCAACTCTTATTTATAATTCTTTTATTGCCTATAGTGGGAAGACCCAAGGCAAACAGCAGCTGGTTCACCTATCTCTAGGATCAAAGCTTCCCTCATCTAGGATTTGCAAGTAAAGATTTTCAGCAGGGGACCCTGGTTATTGATTAGAAGCGGGAATCTGCCTTGTATGCTTGAACTTGGATACCGACCGAGCTTATCACAGACCAGGGATTGAACTAATCTTTAAGTCTGTCACAGATCATAAATTGATGTTACAGTTGTTGACACTGTGAAGCCTCAACAGTCTGCTGCAGACACAAGGAACTGCAGATGCTGTAATCTTGAACAAAAAGCACAAAGTGCTGGAGTGAGTCAAGCTGGAAAGGGTGCAGAGAAGATTTACGAGGATGTTGCCAGGACTCGAGGGCCTGAGCTAAAGGCTTATACTTTATACTTGGAGCGCAGATATTATAGAGGTGTAAAAAAAATGAGCATAATAGATCGTAGTAAACGCAATCTTTTTCCCAGAGTAGGGGAATCGGGAACCAGAGGACTGGTTTTAGTTGAGGGGGGAGAGATTTAATGGGAACCTGAGGGGTAAAGTTTTTACACAATAGGTGGTGGGTGTATGGAACAAGCTGCAAGAGGAGGTAGTTGAGGCTGGTACTACTGCAGTGTTTAAGAAGCATTGAGACAGGTACATAGATAGGATAAGTTTGGAGGGATATCAGCCAAACGCGGGCAGGTGGGATTAGTGTAGATGGGGCATGTTGGTTGGTGTGGGCAAGTTGGACCTGTTTCCATGCTGTATGACTATGATTCCATGACTATGACTACGATGACTCTTATTTTAAATCCTTTTAATCCCTCTGTAGGAGGGGACTCTGAAGATCCAAGCCAAGCAACAAAACAGCTGGTTCACCTAAGACCAAACCTTTCCTTATTTCTGATTTGTAGGACCCTGGTTATTGATCAGAATCGGGAATCCATCTTGTATGCCTGACCTTGGATTCTGAGTTTATCACTGATTAGGAATTGAACTAATCTTTGTCTGTCACTGATCATAAATTTACATTATGCTTGTGCCTACGTATAGTATGATTTTTACTGAAGTGTATGCAAAAACAGACATTTTCCTATGCCTCGGCACCTGCGACAATAAAATACCATTGAATCATTGATTAAATGACCCGAAGCCATAATGGGCACGAAAGCGGTGGAAGTTAATGAGAGCCCTGGGCAATCAATGGTCTGACACTTGTAATGACGGACTGGTGTAATCAATGCTTTGATAGACTATCTGATCATTAAACAGTTCATTATGTAACCTTTAGACCTTTGTAAATACTCACTAATTGATTGAGAAGCCAGCTAATAGATTGGACTCCACTAACCCTGAATTAACATTTAATCAGTGACCTGTAATCTCAAGACCCTTGTGGTTAGTGATGGATAAATCAGTATTGTCATCATTTAATGTTATTTGAATGCTTCAAGCTACAGATTAATTTACTGGTAGATAGTGTTGATAAAGTCCTATCAAGATTATTGATCGAGCTAAATTAAAGTCCCTGTCTCCAAAATATAGGACAAACTACTTTTTCTTTGATATCAGAGTTTGTTCTAATGAATATCCACACGACCACAAAGACACAAATAAGTAACGATAGCCATTTGGCTAAACAATGTTGAGGGGGGAACTGTTCCGTGTGATTACATCTGAGGTGTCAGTTCTAAGTGACAAGGCAGTTAGCTATACAGGGGAGCAAAGCTGGAGATAGGCTGAAGAAACTGCAGATACTCGAATCATCAGCCAAAACCATGAATTGGGGGAAAACAGTGATTCATCTGTGGAGGGAATGGACAGACGACATTTCGGGGTGGGACACGAGACATTTGGACAGGTATATGGATAGGATAGATTTAGAGGGACATGGGACAAACGCAGGCAGGTGTGACGAATGTGGATGGGGCATCTTTGTCAGCATGGGCAAGTTGGGGCTGATGGAATAGACTTTACTTTAGATAGATACAAAAAGCTGGAGCAACTCAGTGGGACAGGCAGCATCTCTGGAGAGAAGGGATGGGTACGCTTTAGAGATACAGCGCAGAAACAGGCCCTTCGGCCCACTGTGTTTACGCCGACCAGCAATCACCTCATGAACGAACCCACACACACTAAGGAAAATGTTTACAATTTTTACAACTTACAAACCTGTACGTCTTTGGAGAGTGGGAGGAAGCCAGACCACCCGGAAAAATCCCACGCAGGCCCAGGGAGAACGTCCACACTCTATACAGACAGCACCCGTAGTCAGGATCGAACTCGGATCTCTGGCGCTGTAAGGCAGCAACTTCTACCTCTGCACCGCTGTGCTGCGCTAATTTGGACAGGTGCATGGATTGAAAAGATTTATAGGGATATAGGCCAAACGCGGGTAGGTGGGTGAGTGTAGATGGGACATCTTGGTCGGCAAGTGCCTGTTTCCACGCTGTATGATTCTATGACTCTAAAGGGCCTGTCCCACTTACGTGTCCTTGGCACGCTAATTACGTGGCCTCATGGTCGCATTGAGGCGCGACGGTCCCGCGAAGGTCGGGCGCGACTTCATTCAACCGCACAGCCATCTGGAGCGCGTGACGTCATTTGAAGATGGACACAAAATGTTGGAGTAACTCAGCGGGACCGGCAGCATCTCTGGAGAGAAGGAATGGATGATGTTTTGTGTCGAGACTCTTCTTCAGTCTGAAAGAAGGGTCTTGACCCGAAAGGTCACCCATTGCTTCTCTCTAGAGATGCTGCCGGTCCCGCTGAGTGAATCCTGGATTTTGTGTCTTTCTTCAATTTTCTTGGCCCCGCTCTGGGAGCAGAAGTGGGGGCGGATCCTGATCCGCTACTGCCGCGAGCCCCAGGCCGAGTTCGGCAATCGTTTGCCTGCTTCTGCTGCTGTTGAAGGTGAGATGTTGCATCGCGCCTGGGTCTTGGGCCTGTCCCACTTTGACCGTCAGTTCCGCGACAGGCCGTTGGCGCGCAAAGATTTCATTCGCTACAAAAATGTCGGAGCCCCGCGCATTGTCGCGCACAACTACATACCCCTCCGCGATTCTCAGTGGGACCGGCCCCGCGCGGCCATACGATGCCCGGGCGCCTCCACACGTAATTTGCGTGCCAAGGACACGTAAGTGGGACAGGCCCTTAAGACTTCTTCAGACTGATGTAGTGGGGAGAAAGCTGGAAAGGAGATGTGTGGGTGAGCAAAGTCTGGCAAGTGATAGGTGGATACAGATCAGGGGGCGGAGGGATGATTAGCAGATGGAGGCGAGACAAAGGCTAGTGGTGTAAAGGAGACAAAAGGGAGTCAGATAAGGACAGGAGGAAACAAATGTCAAGCTGGAGACAGGGATGGGTGGAAGTGTACCGGTAGGGGGGGGGGAAAGGTGGTGATGGGGCAGCCAGAAGAGAAATCTGAAGTAAGGACCCATCACCAATTTGCCATCCTAATTATTTTCTATATCGCCACATGAACATTCTGTGTTCCTTGAATGAGGACACCCACATCTCTCTGTACAGCATAATTCTGTGACTGTACATTTCTTATTCTTCTTAGAAACTTGGATAACCTCATATTTGTAGATTAATTGTCTTCTGTAAATTGTCCATAGTGTGTAGGATAGTGCTAGTGGTCTAGAGATACAGCGTGGAAACAGGCCCTTTGGCCCACTAAGTCCATGCTAACCAGTGATCACCCTGTACACTAACACAATCCTACACCCTAGGGACAATTTACAATTTAACCTACAAACCTGTATGTCTTTGCACCCGGAGAAAACTTTGGCGCGGACTCGGTGGGCCGAAGGGTCTGTTTCCACACTATCCGTAAATTAAGCTAAAAACTAAACACAGTGTGCCATGATCTTTTCACTTAATGTGGATTTTAAATATCAAAGACTACGGCACCGATCCCTACTGCCGACCTGAAAATGATTCTTTCATTCCAATCAGTTTTCTATTAGTCATTCCTTTATCCATGCTAATATACTGTATTCCCCTCAACTCCATGTCTTTACCTAGTGGAGGAACCTTTTATTTTTCATTTAATCAAACGACTTCTGGGAAAACAAATATTCTTTTGCCTTCCTTTCTAGTGAAATCTTCAAACAATTCTAATAAAAATGTCAAAAGCAATTTCATTTTCATAAAATCATGTTGATACCTGTTGAACTCTATCATGGCTTTCTGCTGTTCCACTATTATCTCCTTAATATATTCCGGCATATACCCACTGACATATGTAAAACTAACTGGTGTCCTTCTTTCTGTCTCACTCCTTTCTCAATAAAGCCTACTGTGTTTACAGTTTTCCATCATTTTCAATATCTCAGGAATTTAGGGAAGAGAATCTACAATAGGCAAATGGATTAGTGATATTTTAGAGATACAGATACAGATAAAGCTCGGAAACAGGCCCTTCGGCCCACCAAGTCCGACCATCGATCATCCATATACTTGTTCCAAGTCAAGAATCAAGATTTAAGAGTCAAGATTGTTTTATTCTGCACTCTGTATCTACCCCTTTGTACATGAGTTTGATTTGATTATATTCATATATAGTATTATCTGATCTGATTGCACAACGCAGCTTTTCATTCTATCTCATTGCACATGACAATAATAAACCGAAACCTAAAGGGGCTGTCCCACTTGGACGACCTAATCCGCGAGTTCTGGCGAGTTTGCCCTCGACTCATACTCATAGCATGGTCGACACGGGGTCCTAGGAGGTCTTTGTAACTCTCCTCCATGCTCGAGAGTAGTCCCCGCGTACTCGAGACCTCAGCTAGGTTGCGCCGTATTTTTCAACGTGTTGAAAAATGCCCGCGAGTAAAAAAAGGTCGCCAATGGGAAAAATCAATACTTTTTTACTCGTAGGTTTAGTCATAGTAGGTCGTAGTAGGTCGGCATGTTAGTCATAGGTAATCGAGGGTAGTTGAAGGTAGTCATCATCATAGTCGAAGGGAGGTTGAAGGAGATCGAAGGAGGTTGTCTTCACTCTCCACTATTCGGTGTCCAATTTTTCCGGTTAGTCGAAGCTAGTCTTAGCTAGTCGAAGCTGGTCGTCAACATAGTCAAAGGAGGTCTTCTACATAGTCAAAGGAGGTCTTCAACATGACATTTTTTTGGAAATCTCCTAAACTCTTCTAAACTCGCCAATTAGGTCGCCGCAGTGGGATAGCCCCTTAAACCTAACAGCCTTAAGTTCTCACCTCCTTTTCACCATTATTGTTGGGATGATTTATTAGACTTTAGACCAGAGATACAGTGCAGAAACAAGCCCTTCAGCCCACCGAGTCCGTGCCGACAATTGATCCCCCGTACACAAGTGCTATCCTATGCACAAGGGTCAATTTACAATTTGACCAAAGACAATTAGCTTACAAACCCGCCAGTCTCTGGGATGTGGGAGAAAACCGGAGCACCGGAGATAACTAATGCGGACACAGGAAGAATATGGTCAGGATCGAACCCGGGTCTCTGGCGCTGTAAGGTAACAAGTCTACCGCTGCGCCGCTGTGCCACGCTATAAGTCAAGAGAAAGTCAAGAGTGTTTTATTGTCCTGTGTTCCGAAACGGGACAATTAAATTCTTACTTGCAACAGGGAATGAAGCAAATGGTCATGTGCAGACAGATTTGTTTATCTTGCCATTATGTTCGACACGGACATTGTGGGCCAAAGGATCTCTTCATGTGCTGTATTTTTCTGGCGCTATGAAATTGTGGAAGATCACAGCCAATACATCGGCTACCCCTGTAGCCACTTCCTCCAAGACCCTAGATTATAGGAACTCAAATCTGGGGAAGCCCGCAACATTTAGACCTATTGTGTCCTTCATACATTTCTCAATAACATTGTGTGTAGGAAGGAACTGCAGATGCTGGTTTAAACCGAAGATCGATTTGCGTCCGACCTCAATGTCAAACACGCATTGCGTATTATTGTGTATTATGTATTGTGTATTATGAAATTGTGTATTATGAAATGTCTCCTTAAATATCTGCAATTGTTTATCCACCATTCTACCTTTTAATTTATTTTCCCAGTCCAGGGTAGCCAAGTCAGCTTTTATATCTTTGGACAATTTTTTTAGGAAGGAACGGCAGATGCTGGTTTATACCGAAGATAGACACAAAATGCTGGAGTAACTCAACGGGCCATGCAGCATTTGTGAAGAAAAAGAATAGGTGACATTTTGGGTCAGAGCCCAAGGGTTTGCCCAAATAACACCAGTTTTTTTACTTTGGATTCCCACACAAACGAAACATAAAGTTCCAGTTCAAAGAAGGGTCCCGGCCCGAAATGTCATCCTTCGAATCCCTCCACAGATGCCAGCTGACCAGCTGAGTTTCTCCAGCTAGACTCTAGCATCTGCAGTTTCTTATGACTTCATTTTACCGCTCCACTGTGAAATCTCCTCAACATTTATTACCACTTTCAGGAAGAATTGGAAGAAGGGCCTCAACCTGAAATGGCATCTGTCCATTCCCTCCACAGAAGGCTCATTCTTTGGAAAGTGAACCAAAATGTCACACACGTGACCAGATGTCATCACGAAGTGATACATTAAAAAATTATTGTAAGGGATTAATCTTATTCATTGCTATTTTCCTACTTACAGAACTATATAGCATGTCTGCTAAAGATATGAAAATTCTAGCTTTTTAAAATTCATAGTTTGTATAATTCTTCCGTGTGATGTCACACACGTGGCCAGTCATATTTTACCTCTGATCCTAAACAAACGTTGTCAGCATAACATAAAAATTCCACTTGATAAACCGAAACAAATATGAATCATATATGTAGTACAAAACAATATACCTGTAATGCTTTCAGAATTAGAAGAAATGCATTCCACAATTTTTCATCTTTTTTCGTTTCACATGTGACTAAGAATGGGCCAGAAGCTGCCTGATCAGCATCTGCAGTTCCTTGTTTATTGTTAAATTCTAAGATGTGAAGGTAACAAACAGACCCTTTGCCCCACAATGTCTGTGGCGAATGTGATGCCAAGTTAAACTAATCTCAACTCCCTTTATGATGTGGATGATAACATTTACCTACCAATGACCTTGCTGTCGGATAATACATAGATCATTTTATCATAGTACACAACTACTATAGTGCACCAGAGGGCATTAACATTATCTTTGTCTAGGTGGTCCTGACCTGAATCATCACCTATCCGTGTTCTCCTAAGATGCTGCCTGACCCGTTGTGTTACTCCAGCACTTTGTGCCCTTTTTTGTATTAACCAGCATCTGCAGTTCTTTGTTTCTACTCCTTGTCTTCACTTCATCCTTTTATACCACACTTAATTGGAAAGACTCACATGATTAACATTTTACTTTCGTAGACTTTATCCCTATCAGGGCTGATGGGAATTACATAAAACAATGCAAACATATCCCAAAATACACACATTTCCCTGATAAACAAATGGGGAATTATCATGAGGCATTTTTGTAAAAAAAAACACAGAGGAGACATAACAATGACACAATGTGGAAGTAAAATTCTGAAGAAGCGGCAAAAATACTATTTACATTTCACAAACCATTTGCTCCGTGAAATGTATCTATATTTGTGCCTTCATTAATTCCATCCAGATGGATTAAAAAATGCAAATGATGTAGAATGGTGTTCAGTGGGGCTGAACAATGTACAAACAGTTGCAATCTTCATTAATTAAGCATTGCTCAGAACCTTTTAATATCCTTATTAATACTTACCCAGCATGTTAGCTTGAGTCCACAATTGGTTCTCATTGCTTCTCGTTCTTTGATAAATCCTTACTCATAAAATTCATAGCCACCATTTTCCAAATAATCAAAAATATTGAAAAATATTCACTATTCTCTATTCACAATGTTTAAAAAACAGATATTGCCAGGACTCGGGGCCCTGAGTTTTAGAGAGAGGTTGAGCAGACTAGGGCTATATTACTTGGAGCGCAGGAGAATGAGGAGGAATTATTTTATAGAGGTGTACAAGATCATGAGGGGAACAGATAGGATATTTTGCCCAGATTAAAGGAAGCAAGAACATAGATTCGAGCGCATAGGTTTAATGGGGATGGGGGAAAGATTTAATAAGAACCTGAGGGGCAACCTTTTCACACAAAGGGTGGTAGGTATGTAGTATGAGCTGCCTGAGGAGGTAGTTGAGATAGTCCTTACGTTTAAGATACATTTGGACAGGTACATGGAAAGGATAGGTTTAGAGGGATTTGGGCTAAACACGGGTAGATGGGACTTGTGGAGGCATGTTGGTCAGCATGGGCAAGTTGGGCCGAAGGTCCTGCTTCCATGCTGTAAAACTGTAAGACTCCATGTTTACTGCCTTATGGTAGTTTCTTTTGAACAAACCCAAAGAATGGCACAGTGGTACTTTGGTAGAGTTGCTGCCTTACAGTACCAGAGACTTGGTTCAATCCTGACCACGGGTGCTGTCTGTACACAATTTACATCTTCTCCCTGTGACTGCATGGGTTTTTTCCGGGTGCTCCGGTTTCCTCCCACACTCCAAAGACGCACAGGTAAGCAGTGCCTGCATTTCACAAATTCTGTTACTTCAGTGGTAGCAAAACTTTCTTGCACATGCTAAATGTTGTCTTTCTCTCAACCTTTCCTTTCATTCACAATTAAGTCTATACAGATGACATTGAAGCAATAGACAAGCTTCATTTTGTAGAATTAGTCTTTGCTTCAGCAGTGTTTGAGCAAAAAAATCTTAATGAACATCTTGTCAAGAAGAATTTTTAACTTGTCACTCTGTGCCAATTTATCTGTCTGAATCTAATGCCTGAAGCACGACGATGCTTCCGCTGTGACAGACACCCAAGTGGTTAAAAAAATCACTGAAACTAGTTATTTATTATATCGTGTTGGTGATCTTAGCAGGTAGACAATGCAGTGCGTAAATAACTATACAGCATCCCATCCTTTGTGATAGACATCCCATTCTGTGAAGTTAATTTATGGGTTTCTAGATTTGATGCAACACTTGGATAGATTCCTCTAATAGGAGACGGAGCAGATGGCTGAGCTACGTACATACTGCACAGTGTGCCAACTTAAAATAATTGGAGCTATTTGAAAAGGCTGACTTCGCATAACTATATGCTTAAAAAACTTTTTGGTTTTGAATCATGAGCATATTTTGGCCTCGCAGCGCCGGAGACCTGGGTTCGATTCTGTACGAACCTTGTATGTTCTCCACGTGACTGAATGGCTTTTGTCCTGGTGTTCTGGTTTCCTCCCACACTCCAACGACTTGCAGATTTGTAGGCTGATTGGCTTGGGTAAAAATTGTAAATTGTCCCTAGTGCGTAGGATGGTGCTAGTGTACGGGGTGATCGCTGGTCGGCGCAGGGTCGGTGGTCCAAAGTAGGGGCATCGAGAACCAGGGGACATAGGTGTTTAAGCTTCTTCCCACACTCCAAAGACTTGCAGGTTTGTAGGTTGATTGGCTTGGGTAAAAATTGTAAATTGTCCCTAGTGTGTAGGATGGTGTTAGTGTACGGGGTGATCGCCAGTCGGCGCAGGGTCGGTGGTCCTAAGGTGAGTGGGAACCTGAGGAGTAACTTCACAAAGGGTGGTGGGTGTATGGAATGAGCTGCCGGAGGAGGTAGTTAAGGCAGGTACTATCGCAATGTTTAAAAAACATTTAGACAGGTACATGAATAGGATAGGTTTTGAGGAATATGGGCTAAATGGAGACAGGTGGGACTAGTGTAAATTGGACATGTTGGTTGGTGTGGGCAAGTTAGGCCAATGGGCCTGTTTGCAAACTGTATGACTATGATTATATTTTCTGGCAACTGGTAGTCCATAACCTGCTTTAATCCGGACTAAATTATGAAAGAGCACTTGAAAGTCTCTCAGACTTTTGTTATCCAATAATTGCATCAAATCACCCATTCCCGATAATCTGAGACTTCCACCAAATTATGCAAATTTGGAAGAGATTCCAAAACCACAATCTGGGAATAATATGCCTAAATCTTGAAATGTAAAGTTGACTCTGTCAACATTTAAAAACTGTAAGCATATAAAAGACATATAGACAGGTACATGGATAGGAAAAGTTGAGAGGGATATGGGTTAAATGCAGGCAAGTATTTTGGTCGGCCTGGGAAAACTGGGCTGAAGGGCCTGTTACTGTTCCCTGTGTCTCTGTCTCTGTTCGACTCTGTGTCTCGGTGTGTCTCCATGTGTCTCCATGTATCTCAGTGTCTCTCTGTTTCTCTGTCTCGATGATTCTGTGTCTCTGTGACTCTGTGACTGTGTGACTCTGTGTCTAGGTGTGTCTCGATGTGTCTCTGTGACTCCGTGTCTCTGTGACACTGTGTCTATCGCTGTGACTATGTGACTGTGTCTCGGTATGTCTCTGTGTGTCTGTGTCTCTAAGTCTGTCTGTATCAATGTCCCTGTGACACTGTGACTCTGTCTCTGTGACTATGTGACTATGTGTCTTTGTGTGTATCAGTGTCTCTGTGACTATCTGACTCTGTGCCTCAGTATGTCTGTGTGTCTGTGTGTCTCTGTGGCTCTGTGTCTCGGTATGTCTCTATATGTCTCTGTGTCTGTGTGTCTGTGTGTCTCTGTGGCTCTGTGACTATGTGATTCTGTGTCTCTGTGTCTCTGTGACTCTATGTCTCTGTGACTATGTGATTCTGTGTCTCAGTATGTCTCTCTGTGTCTCTGTGACTCTGCATCTGTGACTATGTGACTGTGTCTCGGTGTGTCTCTGTGTGTCTCGATGTCTGTGACTGGAGAATTTGTTCCCACTCATTTATCGAAGGCCATTTTTACAGCGCAACTCTATGCAGTACAACATTAGAAGTTAATACATTTTTAAATGACCAAACCTGAATCTAACTGCCCCAGTGATATTTGCCAGCATTACTTCAGGTTTAATTGTAAGCAATGATTATTTAGCTGCCAGATGTGTGACTAAACAGTTACGATAATGCAAGTGCTAATGCTGACATAAAATTGTCAGTTCCACCATAAACCGTTCAACCTCGACCAAAGTCCTTCCGATCACAACAGGAGCTGAGCGGATCACAAAAGTGCAGTGTCGGCTGAAATGATTGGTATTATCTTTCAAGCGCATAAAAGCAGTGCACTGATCATTCTGTGTAAACACCAGTCTACAGATTTCGATATGTTACTATGAATAGCCACCGTCCAAGGAGGGAACCAGTGGAAGCCTGGAAAGGTGAAACAGAACAAAAAGCAATTGCATGCCTTCTGAGGTCAACTTGGTAGCACCTTGCCTCTGAATCAGGAGTGGGTTCAATTACCTTTCAGCAAGAAAACCTGGAGAATGTTAAAGCTCCAGAGGTATCTCCTTGTCCGTGGCCGGTAAAGCCTGTCCACACTTGCAGAAGAGTAAAATATCTCATAATACCAATCAGTCAAAAGTCAAGAGTGTTTAGTTGTCATATAGACTCATAGAGCGTGGAAATAGGCCTTTCAGACCAACTTGCCCACACCACCCAACATGTCCCATCTACACTAGTCCCACCTGCCTGCATTTGGCCCATATCCCATAAACAGGTAGGTGGGACTAGTGTAGATGGGACATGTTGGTCGTCAAGTTGGGCAGGACCTGTTTCCACCCTGTATGACTATGACTCTATGAATTATGTACATGTATCCTTGGAACGCTCTTTTATGTACCTCTTTCCAAAGAGCATGCTCCAGTTTATATGGCTTCTTCTCATTCTTCCAACCAAATTGAAATACTTCATATCCTCAGCATTTGAATGTATTGAGTCTTATCCATCCATTACTCAAATTTTTCAGAATCTCCATGAAGTCTATTACTATCCTCCTCGCCCTTGACTATGCCTCGAGGTTCATGACATTAGCAATTCTGTTCCCATATACCTTTGTGCAAATCATTTGGTTATATAATAGGAAAAGCAATGGTCCAAAATATTTAGGGCGGCACAGTGACAAAGCGATAGAGTTGCTGCCATATAATGCCAAAGACCCAGGTTCAATCCTGACTGTACAGAGTTTGTACGTTTTCCTGTGATTGCGTGGGTTTTCTCCTGGTGCTCTGGTTTTCTCCTACACTCCAAAGACGTACAGGTTTGTAGGTTAATTGGCTTTGGCAAAATTGTAAATTGTCCCTAGTGTGTGGGATTGTGCTAGTGTACAAGGATCACTGGTCGGCGAAGACCTGTTTCCACACTGTATCTCTAAAGTCTACTTTGAAACTCCACTGTACATTTTCTTCAACCCAAGAAACAAGTTTTGTTTGCTGTTATGGCAATATGGGTTAAAAATAATCATCGCAGAATGGACAGTGGTTTTATGCTGAACCAATATTTGTAGATTGTCACACAAAGGGAGAGTTAATGGTCCATGAAGTTCATGGAGAATGCCAAGAAAATATAAGCAAGAAGATTGATAACAACTTAATTGAAGGAATGGATCTTCAGGATTATTTAATTACAATTCTTCCCACATTCAAAATCGTGTAGATTTGTAGTCTGATTGGCTTCTGTAAATTGCCTGTAGTGTGTAGGATAGAACTAGTGTACGGGGGATTGCTGGTCGGAGCGGACACGGTGGGCCTGTTTCCATGCTGTATCTCGAAACTAAACTAGACTAAACTAAACTATCTCTCACTTTCATTGGCAGCTGTTGATTGGGATATTAGCTCACTTAATTAAGACTCGAGGTTCCAGAGGTCCAGCAGATTGGAAGCAACAAGACTGGCCATCTGGTTATAATGACATAAGAAACAGTGGATCTACTCCTGGGCACTTCCAATGGCATCGGAGGCCTCAATGGTTTGTAAAAGAATTGGCTGCTAATATTATAAGAATTAATTACGACAGGGATGACATGTTTCGGGTAGGAATGTTTCTTCAGGCCTAGAATTTGAAGAAGGGTCCTGATCCAAAATGTCACCTACCCAACCTGGTGATGGGTCCAGACCTGAAACGTTGCCTGTTCATTCCCTCCAGAGATGCTGCCTGTCCCAGCACTCCAGCACTTTGTGTACTACACAGGATTCCAACATCTGCAGTTTAGAGATACAATGTGGAAACAGGCCCTTCAGCCCACTCAGTCCATGCCGACCAGTGATCACCCATGCACGAGTTCCATCCTACACATTAGGGACAATTTAAAGAAACCAATTAACCTACAAACCTAAACGTCTTTGGAATGTGGGAGGAAACTGGAGCACCTGGAGAAAACCCACAAGGTCGCAGGGAAGACATGCAAACTCCTTACAGACAGCAGCCATAGTCAGGATTGAACCCGGGTCTCCTGCGCTGTAAGATAACAACTATACCACTGCACCACTGTGCTGCTCTAGCCAATTCCCATCTCTTCTGTAAAATTCATGAACAAGGACATTTCGGGTCGGGACACTTCTTCATGCTCATTGTGTAGGAGAGTAGGATAAAGTTTACACAAGCAACTACAGATGCTGGTTTACAGGAAAAGATGCAAAGTGCTGGAGTAACTTAGCAGGTCAGGCAGCATCTCTGGAGAACACGGAGGTCGGGACTCTACCTGAAACATCATCTATCCATGTTCTGCAGAGATTCTGCCTGAGCTGCTAACTTATTCCAGCAATTTGTGACTTTTTTAGGGGTAGGATAAAGCTGGGCGAGTGATAGGTGGATATGGGTGAGGGTGGGGGTGGGGGAGATTTGATAGCCTGGTGGTTGGGTGCTGGGCCAGGTGGGGCACAAGGAAGGGATGGGGGAGAGAAAAGCAGGGGTATATCCCACAAAACAGTGATCAACAGTTCAACTTAGGGAACATGGAACATGTTAGATGCAAATAAAATTATTTCTACTTTGGCAACTAGCAATCACTGTGCTGATGCGACATATCATTTTCTCCTGCCATATGCCTCTGTATTGTCCGCTTCAGCTTGCCAATGAATTTCCACTTGTACTGTTAGTTAATCTGTCACTATTCACCATCATTATTCTGTAAAGACCTGGCATCAGCACCTGCACAGTTCCTGTGAAAATCCAGAAACACATATGGCACAGTGATACAGCTGGTAAAGCTGCTGCATCACAGCGCCAGAGACCAAGGTTTGATCCTGACCTTGGGTGCTGTCTGCGTGGAGTTTGTATGTTCTCGCTGTGGCCACGTGGGTTTCCTCTGGATGCTCCGGTTTCCTCCCACATTCCAAAGACATGCTGTAGGTTAATTGGCTTCTGTAAAATTGAAACTTGCTCCTAGTGTGTAGGATAGTGCTAGTGTACGGGGTGATCGGTGGTTAGCACGCTCAGTGAGCCAAAGGGCCTGTTTCCACGCTGTATATCTCTAAAGCCTCTAAAGTCGCTCTAAAGAATCCAGCCATTCAGCTCCTCATTATCCCCTCAACTAATTCAGTGCTGAAATAGTCAGCGTCGCAAACAAACCAGGAATGAATTAAAACAAATTGGGAAAATTAGATGGAAGTAGATTGGTTACATATCCAAAGATCCCTGAAGATGGCAGCACAGGCAGAGAGGATGGTGAAGAAAGCATACAGCATGCTGGCTTTCATTGGATGGGGAATAGAGTCTTAGAAGAGGGAGTCCGTGACACCACTTCATAAACCTTGATTGGGTTACAGATGGATTATTGTTAGATAGACACAAAAAGCTGGAGCAACTTAGCGGGTCAGACAGCAGCTCTGGAGAAAAGGAATAGGTGACTTTTCTGGTTGAGATCCTTCTTCAGACCCAAGTCCTTTTCTCCAGAGGTGCTGTCTGATACGCTGAGTTACTGCAGCTTTTTGGAATCTATCTTCGGTTTAAACCAGCATCTGCAGTTCCTTCCTACAAATAATGTTCTTAGTTCTGTTCAGAACAAAATAGAAGGATGTGATTGTATTGGAGAGGGTGCAGATGAGATTCATCAGGATGTTGTCTGGGATGGAATATATCATAAGATATATATCATAAGAGGATGTCACAGTTGCGCAGTGGAAGAGCTGCAGCTTTACAGTGCCAGTGACCTGGATTTGATCGTGTTGGTATGGAGTTTGTAGTTTCTCCCTGTAACTGTGTGGATTCCCTCCGGGTGCTCCAGTTTCCTCCCACACTCCAAAGATGCACAGGGTTATCAGTTAAGTAGCTGCTGTAAATTGTCCCTAGTGTGTAGGATGGAACTAGAGTACGGGTGAATGATGGTCAGTGTGGACTCGGTGCGCCACGCTGTTTCCACGCTGTATCTCTAAACTAAAGTAAACTTAGTAGGATTCGTATAAATGTTAATTGAAAATCAAAGAGCTTCTTTCTTTGCTGTGGACACAATGCTCTATCTACATGAATTTATTTTACGCAGCAGTTTGGTGATCTGGAATGCAGGGTGCGGGGATGAAAAGCTAAATGATTGGTACCTTTCAAAAAAGACTTTGATATACATTTGAACCGGTTCAGATTGCTGTGGGAAGGAGTGGGTTTAATTGGATGGCTCTTTCAGACTGGCCACCTACTGAACGAATGAATGAATGAATGAATGAATGAATGAATGAATGAATGAATGAATGAATGAATGAATGTATGAATGAATGAATGAATGAATGAATGAATAAGTTTATTGGCCAAGTATGTACACACACAAGGAATTTGCCTAGGTGCTCCGCTCGCAAGTAACAGCACAACAATTAAGAATAAAACATAAAACATTAAAACATTAAGAATAAAACATTATAGTTTAAATATGTGAATGAAATAAAATACCAGAGCAAATGGAGGCTGCAGACTTTTGGTTATTGAGTAGAGATATAGCTTGTGGAAAAAAAGCTGTTTTTATGTCTGGCTGTGGCGGCTTTGACAGTCCGGAGTCGCTTTCCAGAGGGAAGTGCTTCAAAGAGCTTGTGGCAAGGGTGAGATTGCCTGCAAATCTCTGGCAATCTATTCGAACCAAAATGGTTTGAGTTCAAAAAGAAATGTTACAGCAACTTTATGAAGACTTTCTTGACTAACTTGTTGCAACCAGAATATATGAAAGTCACAAACATTGATGATTCCATCACTCTGAAAAATACTTAAAGAACCAGGGGATATATGATTAAGTGGAGGGGGGAAAGATTTAATAGGAACCCGAGGGGCAACTTTTTTACACATAGGTGGTTTATGGAATGAGTTGATCAGGTACATGCGCAGTCTCTTGGTCAGAGTAGGGGAATTGAGAACCAGAGGACATAGGTTTAAGGTGAGGCGGGAAAGATTTAATAGGAACCTGGGAGGAAACTTTTTTACACAATGCCTGAGGAGATAGTTGAGGCAGGTAATATCGCAGCGTTTAAGAAATATTTAGACAGGTACATGGATAGGATAGATTTAGAGGCATATGGGCCAAATGCAGGCAGGTGGGACTAGTGTAGATGGGACATGTTGGTCAGCGTGGGCCAGTTGGGCTGAAGGGACTGTTTCCATGCTGTATCATCTATGACTCTCTAAAACTCTGTTGTCCGAGTATCAAAGTCATTTTAGGCACCATATCCGCACTAGACCATCAAATAACCTCTTCTGATGATTCCATCATATTCCCTTTTCCTAATAAAAAAATATTTCTAACCATGCGCTTTACCTTATTATAATTTACCAATTAACATTATAAATTATTTTTAAAGTTAAACCATTTCCATTTTCCATCTAATGGGCCTGTCCCACTTTGGCCGTCAGTTACGTGACAGGCCGGTGGCGCGCAAAGATTTCATACAGGACGAAGTCCACACTCTTCCACACCACTCCATGTGCCCGTCCCGCGCTACCCACAGGCTACCCACACGCTAGCAGGTCGCGTAAATGGCGCGCGAATGATGGCCAAGTGGGACAGGCCCTTTACTGTTTGAAGAAGGGTCTCGACTTAAAACATCTCCCACAAAATGCTGCCTGACCCGTTGTGTTCCTCCAGCAATTTGCGTTTTGCTCAGGTTTCCATCATCTGCAGTCTCTTGCGTCTACCTCTGAATTACCTTACTGTTCAAACAATAATAAACCCAAATTAAGGGTTGCACGATGGCGCACTGGTAGAGCTGCTGCCTCACAGTGCCAGAGACCCGGGTTCAATCCAGACTACAGGTGTTGTCTGTACGAAGTTTGCACGTTCTCCCTGTGAATGCTTGAGTTTTCTCAGAGAGGTCCGGTTTTCTCCCACACTCCAAAGATGTGCAGGTTTGATGGTTAATTGGCTTCTGTATAGTGTATAGGATGCAAAATTGAGATGACATAGAATCAGTGTTTGGGTGATTGATGGTCAGTGTGGGCTCGATGGGCCGAAGGACTTATTCCCATGGAGTAATTCGAAACGAAATTAAATTTTGTTTGAGACTATTAGAATTCTGTGGACACAAGGAACTGCAAATGCTGGTTTACAGTAAAGACACAACGTGCTGGAGTAACTCAGCAGGTCAGGCAGCATCTCTGGAGAACATAAATAGGTAATGTTTTGAGTCGGAACCCTTCTTCAGACTGATTGTAGTAAGGGGGAGAAAAATGGAAGTGATTTGGAGGCATGATCCATGTTCTTCAAAAATACTGCCTGACCTGCTGAGTTCAGCACTTTGTATCTTTATCGGAATTCTGCCCCTGTTTGATAGTTAAATTGGATTATTATAGCAAGACTTTTTTTTAAAAAAGACTTATCTTTAGAAAGTAGATGAGGAGGTATTTCTTTAGTCAGAGGGTGGTGAATCTGTGAAATTTATTGCCACAGATGGCGGTGGAGGCCAAATCATTTTTAAATTGGACATTGAAAGATTCATGATCAGGATGAGATTCAGAGATTATGGGGAGAAGGCAGGAGAATGGGGTTGAGAGGGAAAGATAGATCAGCCATGATTGAATGGTGGAGTAGACCCGATGAGCCGAATGGCCCACTGCTGCTCCTGTGACTTATGAATTTATGAGTGGAGATGCTCAATGACAAGCTTGAAGTGCAGAGATGCAAGCCCTGGATTCCACATGCCAAGACAATGATCTGGGAACAGGTCTCATCTCTGCATACAATCTCACAATATGTTCACTCTCGATAAAGTTTATCATATTCCTGATGTCATTTATGATGAGGTATGCCAAATGTTCAGTAACTTTGTCCTTTGCTCCAAGGACTTTCATGGCATTCAGTCACTAAACAAAACAACAGTAAACTTTAAACTCTAAATACAAAAACACCAAAGTGCTGGTGTAACTCAGTGTGTCCGGCAGCATCTCTGGAGGACATGGATTAGGCAATGTTTTGGTTCAGGTCTGAGGAAGCGCAACATCGTCAACCTGAAAGGTTGCCTATCCGTGTCCACCAGAGATGCTGCCTGATCCACTGGGTTTAGTTTAGTTTAGTTTAGTTTAGAGATACAGTGAGGAAACAGGCCCTTTGGCATACTGTCCACCCCGACCAGCGATCATCCGTTCACTAGTTCTATGTTATCCCACTTTCTCATCCACTCCCAATACACTAGGGGCAATTTACAGATGTCAATTAACCTACAATCCCGCACGTCTTTGGGATGTGGGAGAAAACCTGATCACCTGGAGAAAACCCATGCGGTCATGGGGAGAATGTGTACCTGACAGCACCTGTAGTCAGGATCGAACATGGGTTCTTAGTTCTTGGGTTCTCCAAAATATTCCAACTGGAATCTAAACTGGAGGTGGTGAAGGGAGGGATTAATAGAATAGAATAGAATAGAATAGTTTCTTTATTGTCATTGTAACATGAACCATGTACAACGAAATTGTAAAATGTCAGCCAGTCAGTGCACCATTCAAACATTTCTAAAAGCTAACGATACATACAAGGTAAAATATTTAAAAAGATAAACAACTAAAATAAAAATCATAAAAATAGCACGCATAAACACCCAGCCCTACATCCTTCTGTCGATTTCACAGTCCAGAAAGGGTATTTCACAAATCCAGAAAGGGTATAAAGAACACACACTATAGAATTTAATATAAAACATCCCCACACAGCAGAATTAAAGTTTCCCACTGTGTGGGAAGGCACCAAAGTCAGTTTCTTCCTCCACTGTTCCTCGTGGTCAGGGCTTCCCCAAGCCCTCCACAGTTGCAGCTACGGGCGGCCTCTGGGTCTCTGGCACTGTGAGGCAGCAGCTCTACCGTTGCGTCACTGTGCAGTTACTTGAGTAGTTACCGTGTTACTCGATCACTTTGTGCTTTTTCCAGCATCCGCAGATCCTGGCGTCTACTTTAAATTCTAAATGTTTGTCTTCAAAAGCTTAGACCAACATAATACCTTCAAACAAATTGGAAACTCTCTACAAATAGATAACAGTGTTATCTCTTTCAATCCCTTTTGCATCAGAACACAAATCCTATTTACAAAGCCTTTCTTCAATATAACACCTTTTATTCCACTATCCCAGCTGAGCCATTGTATTATGACTATCAGAAGGATCATCTAAGATGAACTGGAGACGCTTTTGGGTCAAGACTCTTCTTCAGACCCAGTCTTCAGGCTTCATTCTTCAAATACGATTGCAAAATACGCCACCAGTTTAGTTTAATTGAATCACTAATTGAATTAACTTTCAGAATGGTTTCTTGGAGGTGGCAGATAATCTCTGTTACATACTACATAAGCTAATTTTTATTAAGACTTGCCTTAAGAAACTAATGCTTCAAGTTAGCCAGTTGCACAAATATTTGGCACAGCGGCGCAGCTGGAAGAGCTGCTGCCTTTCAGTGCCAGAGAGGTATCAGGTTTGATCCCGACCTCGGGTGCTGTCTGTGGGGTGTTCAAATGTTCTCCCTGTGAAAGCATGGATTACCTCTGGGTTTTCCGGATTCCTCTCACATCCCCAAAATGTGCAGGTTTGTACGTCAGTTGGCCTCTGTAAATTGCCCCTAGTGGGTAGGAAGTGTTGGGATAATGTGGAACCGGTGTGAATGGGTGATCGATGGCCGGCGTGGACTTGGTGGGTCGATGGCCACGGTGTTTTCATGCTGTATCTCTATACTCTAAATCAGTTTAATCCCTATTTTTACAAAACAGTGTATCGCATCATATTGAAATACATCACCTAGTATTTCATGTGAAGTGAATAAAACTGGTCACCGAACTAAAAAGTCAACACAGCAATTAGTGTCCTATTTCCCCTGTCTACAGATTATATAAATGTAACCAGTCTGTTTACACAGGGCTTTTTACACATGCTGAATGCAAACAGCAGTGACAGGAACCAATGATTACAGATAAATGTAGATGGTCCTTTCCGCTCCCTCGATAAATCTGATCTACGTAAAAGATTAGTAGCACTGGTGATAGTTTTCCTTGACTTGAATTGTAAAGTGCTCAGAACATCACTCAGTCCATGAGTTTTAAAGTTTGAGCTTAGTTTATTGTCACGCATGCCGAGGTACAGTGAAAAGCTTTTGTTGTGAGCTAATCAGTCAGCGGAAAGACTATATATGATTACAATGGAGCCATCCACAGTGTACAGATACATGATAAAGGGAATAACGGGAATAACATTTAGTGCAAGATAAAGCCAGTCAAATCTAATCAAAGATAGTCCAAGGGTCTCCATTGAGGTAGGTAGAAATTTATGACAGCTCACTAGTTGTTGGTAGGATGGTTTAGCTGCCTGATAACAGCCGGGAAGAAACTGTCCCTGAATCTGGAGGTGTGTGTTTTCACACTTCTATACCTTTTGCCCGATGGGAAGGGGGAGAAGAATGAGTGGCCAGGATGCGGCTCATCCTAGAATGTGCTGGAGGCCTTGCCGAGGCAGAGTGAGGTATAAATTGAGGAAATGGAAGGGAGGTTGATTTGTGTGATGGTCTGTTCTGTGTCCACAATTCGCTGCAATTTCTTCAGATCTTGGATGGAGCTGTTCCCAAACCAAGATGTGATGCATCCCGATAAAATGCTTTCTATGACGCATCTGTAGAACTTGGTGAGAGTTGTTGGGGGCATGCTGAACTTCCTAAGCTTTCTAAGGAAGTAGTGGCGTTGGTATACTTTCTTGGTCTTTGCTTCAATATGGGTGGTCCAGGATAAGTTGAAATATTTACTTTGAGGAATTTAAAGCTTTTAACCATCTCTATTTCGGCCCCATCAATGCAAATCAGGGCATGTGTACCGCTTCACTTCCAGTCGATCACTATCCCCTTTGTCTTGTTGACATTGTGGTGAAAGGTTGTTGTCTCAACACCAGGACACAAGGTTTTTGGTGTGTGGTGGTTTTGTCTGCAAATATGTAAACTGAATTAGATTTGTACCTGGCTGCACAGTTGTGGGTGTAAAGTCTGCTCCGTTCCACATTTGATAATCAGTACACCATGACAAAGAATCTATGCCATGAATTATTAACTCCATTGTCCAAGAGGAGATTCGGTATGTTGACGAATACTCTCTTGAACCTCAGGTGTACAGCAGTGAGCATCGTGACTGGTTGTGTCACAGCCTGGTTTGGCATCTCGAACGCCCAGGAACAAAGACATTTGAACATTGACCGGTCCATCACGGGTACTGACCCGCCACCTCCCCCCCCCACCCCCCTAAACCCCCCTCTCCCCGCACCATCAATAAGATCTATGGAAGTTGCTGCATCAATAAGGCAGCCAGCATCATCAGAGGCCCACACCACCCAGGCCCTATGTACACACACACACATAGCGGCAAGTAAGAATGTAATTGTTCCTTGTTCATTCAGGAAATATGACAATAAAACACTTTTGACCTGACTCTTGACTTTCTCTGTCCATGATGTTGCAGCAGATTCTGATCTGGTCCATATTTAAGCTGTAGTTTAGTTTTGTTAGGAGATACAGCATGGAAACAGGTCCTTTGAGCCACAGTGTCCACACCGACCATCGATATGCTGTAAACTAGTACTATGTTATCCCACATGCATCTTACACACTAAAGTCAACTTACAGAGGCCAATTAACCTACAAAACTGGATATATTAGAATGTGGGAGGATACCGGAGGAAACCCACATGGTCACAGGGAGAATGTGCAAACTTCACATAGACAGCACTCAAGATCAGAATCAAACCCAGATCTCTGGTGCCGTGAGGCAGCAACTCTATCGCTGTGCCACTGTGCCGCCCTGACTCCACTGAAATTTTGTGCATATTCAGTGGAGGCCATGGGACGATGATTTGGAGCAAGAAACCTCGATGATTAAGGTAGTCCCAATGACAAAGGCAAAATCTGAGACTCAGCCATATAATCAACACACTTAGCGCAGAACTTCAGGAAATTATGGTCAGCTGATTGTACTTTACAGCTTCTGCTTTGGACACAATCTGAAAATGGATTCACAATCACAATGATACTATATTTGGCAAGTGTGTTTTGCAACATACGAGGAATTTCATTTGCCAAGTCAGTCATACAAACAAAAAGCAAAGGAACACACAAAACACATTTTAACATAAACATCCATCACAGAGACTCCTCCACATTCCTCTCTGTAATGGAAGGCGAAAAAAAGTTCAATCTCTTCCCTTTGCTCTCCCGCAGTCGGGGGCCTCGAACCCTCCGTTTCAGGGCTAATTTTGACTCCCGTAGCTGGCGGCGGGCCCTCCGCGTCGAGGCGATCTGCTCCTGCATACAGGGAATGTCAGACGATCAAACCCTGTGTCAGGGCTGGTCAAACCTTCTGCAACATTGGAGCTCCCGATATCCACGGCCTCTCCCAAGACTGCGAGCTCCCGATAGAAAGACTGCAGGCTGCGGTTGGAGCGATCCCAGTCAAGGGATTGACTCTGTTGTAAGTCCATGCCCTGCGATTGGGCCCAAGGTCAGTCTGAGGAGATCTCCAGCTCCATCGATGGTAGGCCGCAGAGCGAGCGGAAAAATGCGATCCGAAAATTAATCGCATCTCCGACAAGGTAAGAAACTGAAAAAAAAAGTTTCCCCCGACATCTCCCCCACCCCCTACATAAAACAAACCGGAGAACATTTTCACAAGCTTTTAACACACACTAAAAATGTTTAAAAAGACGAAGAAACAGACTGTTGGCGTGGCTGCCAATCGTACGGCGCTCTGGTGGTCTTTTCATCTGGAAATTATCACATCTATAATTATGCTGGTTCAATTATGCCCAGTTCCAGACAAACTTCATCTCAAAAGTACATAGTTCATAAGTCATGAGAGCAGAATTAGGCCATTTGGCCCATCGAGTCTATTCCGCCATTCCATTTTGGCTGATCTGGATGTGGAGAGGATGTTTCCAATACTGGGGGAGTCTAGGACCAGAGGCCATAGCCTCAGAACAAAACGACATGCCACAGATGGCTGGAGGGCGTCAATGGATATTTTTAAGGCGGAAATTGACAGATTCTTGATTAGTACAGGTGTCAGGGGTTATGGGGAGAAGGCAGGAGAATGGGGTTGAGAGAGAAAGATAGATCAGCCATGATTGAATGGTGAAGTAGACTTGATGGTCCGAATGGCCTAATTCTGCTCCTAGAACTTCAGAACTTAGCTACGTATCTTTTCCTCTCAACCGCATCCTCCTGCCTTCTCCCTGTAACCTTCCACACCCTTACTAATCAAGAACCTAAATATCTCCGCTTGAAAAATACCCAGAGACCTGATCTCCACAGCCATCTGTGGCAATGATTTCCACAGATTCACCACCGTTAGGCCAAAGAACATGATCGTCGTGAAACACCACTTGGAGACATTGGCGTACAGGTCACACCTTTGAAGTGTTTACGTTCTAATGGAAGTTACAACTTATATAACAGAGCTACCTGCAAGTTACCATTAATGTTCCTGCTTAATTAAAACGAAAAAAATGATGTTTATTTATATGAATGCTTTAAAACTCGGTAAATATTGAAACCTCAACCCTTTCATTCATGACTATCAGTTTCATCGTGATTTTACCGAATGAGGCAAGAAAATGTCTACCTTCAAAAGATTATCAGACAACAGAACTATCCTCTCACCAACTAGAGAGCAGTCCTGTCCTCCCAACTACCTCATTGGAGACCTTCAAAATATCTTTATTAGGACTTTATTAGACTTTATCTTGCACTAAATATTGCACCTTTCATCCTGTATCTGTGGATGGCTCGATTATAATCAGTTTAGTTTTTTCTCACGTGTACCGAGGTAGAGTAAAAAGCTTTTTCGTTGCTGCCCACAGTGTCCACAGGATAAAGAGAATAATGTTTAGTGCAAGATAAAGTCTAGAAAGGTTTGATTAAAGATAGTCCGAGGGTCTCCAATGAGGTAGATCTTAGCTCAGGACCCCTCTCATGGTGGTTCAGTTGCCTGATAACAGCTGGGAAGAAACTGTCCCTGAATCTGGAATCATGTTAGTCTTTTTGCTGACTGGATAGTACGCAACAAAACAGCTTTTCACTGTACTGCGGGACATACACCTGTTAGTAATAACCTAAACTAAACTAAATACCATTCATTCATATCTTCACCATTACTACTTAGCCTAAAATATCTGAATCAACATTACTGCCTCACTACAATTGTATTCCCTCAGTCTCCAGTCATTCCTTTTCCCCCACCACCACCACCCCCCCTAAGAAGCCAAGCTCCCAGCTTACCTCAGGTTGCTATTCTTTTAATCAATCTTTTAAATGTCAGGTTGCCACGTCAGGTGCACTCTGGTCTCAGTGAGTCTGTACCTCTTCTGCGAGTTGACGCCATTTTGGATCGTAACTGTGCCCGTTGCCATGGGAGACCCCACCCGAGGATGTTGCAGGTACGATCGCAATGGCCTTAGTCTGCCATCCTTTATCACTGCAACACACACTGATCCCGCAGTGATCACCAGTATGCAAGGAGACTTTCACTCAGATCTTCCAAGTAACAAAGTCTTCTAAAATACACTTGTAAGCCGTGGCAATACTGCTGCGCCATCTTGTACTTAAGGCTTTAATCCAGGAGTCTGTCTATTTCATAGACCCACTTAGAGAAAAAACAGATAAAGTGAATACAGATTCTTGTTATCCACGCCCATCGGCAATTAACAATAGCAGCCTGACTGCACACAACAGCTCTGTGACAGTCATCTCTCTGTTTCAAACAGTTGTTAAATATTTACCAGCAGAAAAATTGCTGTGTTCACATCCTTTGTTACCATGGTCAGCATGGCTCATGACAACCTTCATTTCAAAAGGAAAAAGAGTGTTATTTTTGAATGAATAATAAAATTTCAATCAATCCATTTGCAATCTTTTCTTTCCACCTGATTACTGCAAAATGCTATTAGAGTCATTGAGCCATACAGCGTGGAAACAGGCCCTTCTGCCCAACTTGCCTACGCCGACCAATATGTCCCATCTACACGAGACCCACCTGCCCACACTTGGCCCATAACCTTCTAAACTGAGTCAGGTCAAGAGTCAAGAGTGTTTTATTGTCATATGTCCCAAACAGAACAATAAAATATGTAAATAGAGCCTACCCTATCCATGTTCCTGTCCAAATGTCTCTTAAATATCCTGACAGTAACTGCCTCAACTACATCGTTCGACAGTTCGTTCCATACACCCAACACCTATTTTGTGTAAAAAATCACCCTCAATTCCCCTACTCTGGGCAAAAGGCATTTAGCCAATCTATGCCTCTCATGACTTTTACTCTGTTATTCTTGAGGAAATTTCTATGAATTGACTTAAAAAGAACTGTAATTAAAGACTAACAGAAAAATAGGATTTATGTTTGCTTAATTTAGTTTAAAGACACAGCATGGAAACAGGCCCTTTGGCCCATCGACTGCACACCCAGCATCAATTACCTGTTCACATTAGTTCTATGTTATCCCACTTTCTCATCCACTCTCTACACACTAGGGACAATTCACAGAGGCAATTAACCTGCAAATCTGTGGGTCTTTGGGATGTGGGAGGAATGTGGGAGCACCTGGAGGAAGCTCCTGTGGTCACGGTGAGAATGTGCAAACTCTACACAGACTGTACCCAACGTCAGGATCGTACACGAGGGCTGTGAGGCAGCAGCTCTACCAGTTGCGCCACTATGCCACCCACAAGACTTTGTTGGTTGTTACATGTTAGTTATTTTTCTTTTATTAATAATGATAATAATGGTTAGATTAGAGATACAACGTGGAAACAGGCCCTTCAGCTCAACGAGTTCCTACCAAACATCGATCACCTAGGCACTAGTTCCATCCTACACACTAGGGGCAATTTACAAAAGCCAATTAACCTATAAATCTTTGCATCTTTGGAATGTGGGAGGAAACCGGAGCACCCAGAGATAAGCCATACAGTTACAGGGAGAACGTACAAACTCCGTACAGACAGCACTCATAGTCAGGATCGAACCCAGGAGCTGTAAGGCAGCTGTAGGGCAGCAACTCTACCTCTGCCCTAAATGTAGTAATGTCGATTATGTTAAGGAATACTGTAAGTGAACTAATGATTATATAATTGCTTCAGGAAAGTGTTGTCAGTCACCCATTAACTTGATGGTTTAAGAAGGCGTACAGCATACTAAGTAGAAACAAGGAACTGCAATTGCTGGTTTACAAAAAAAAAGGCACAAAATGCTGGAGTAACTCAGCAGGTCAGGCAGCATCCCTGGATAACATGTATAGGTGATGTTTCGGATCGGGACCCTTCCTCATACTAAAATACTAACAGTCAAAGGAGAGGAAGAGGATGGTAAATCCTTGGAATTCCCCACAGTAGAGAGGATCAAAACATTTTTGAATATTCTGGGAATCAAGACATTTGAGGATGAGGCAGGAAAGCAGATGAGTTACAGGGCCAATCATGATCATTCCCACCTTATACGTTTATTGATAATGTAAACTGCTGCCCTCATGTGGACTCTATCTTTTGTCACATTGACCAGGCAGTAAAGGCCAAAAAACGCCGAGAAATTTCAAGGAATACAATTCTTTAAAAATCGAACCCCTACTTTTTTCCCACCATTATGCTTCGTGACCATGTGGATCGTTACAAAAACTAGTAATTAGCTCGTACCAAAGCAGTCAATTTCCATGACTGCGGCTGACACACCATTGGGAGAAGGCATCCCCTGGGACCATTGCTTGTCAAATCATAATTCTCTCATTTTACAATATTTTTACCATCTGATTACTGATGAAAGGCTTAAAGGAAGCTTTCTGCAAATTTTACAGTTGCCCCCTTCCCCACACAGGCTAATGTGGGTGGGGAGCTGCGGAAGAGTTGCTGCTTTTCAGCGCCAGAGACCAGGGTTCGAACCTGACTGCGGATGCTGTCTGTACGGAGTTTGTCCGTTCTCCCCGTGATCTCGTGGGTTTTCTAAGAGTGCTCCGGGCTTCTTCCCACATTCCAAAGACGTGCGGGTTTGTACTGGCGTTGCTAAAATTGTAAATTGTCCCTAGTGTGTATGAGAGCATAAGTGTGCGGGGACTGCTGGCCAGAGTGGACTTGGTGGGCCAACAGGCTTGTTACTGCACTGTATAATTAAACTAAACTAAACTAGAGGAGAACTACACTCACTATAATATATTGTCTCTTAATGTCTGGGGTTGCAATGAAAGTGTCACAGAGGAGACAGATGCATATTTCATTAAGTTGGAAAATGTCAGTAAATAATTACACTTCATGTTCGTAATAAGATGCA
Source organism: Amblyraja radiata (assembly GCF_010909765.2). NCBI lineage: Eukaryota > Metazoa > Chordata > Chondrichthyes > Rajiformes > Rajidae > Amblyraja > Amblyraja radiata. The sequence continues at coordinate 27,263,054 of NC_045963.1, read as the reverse complement.
ATGAAGTTTAAATGCTTTGCATCTTGAACCAAACAAACACAAGAAAGTGATCTAATTAGCAATAGCAAGATTATCAACTGTGGAATTACTTGAAAAATATTGATGTGCAACGGTACTTGCAAATATTAGTTCATAAAATTACACAACAATTTGTAACTGAGAGTCATAGATTCATAGAATCATACAACATGGAAACAGGCCCATTGGCCTGACTTTCCCATGCCGACCACGGTGCCCCATCTTCGCTAGTCTTCCCTGCCCGCGTTTGGCCCATATCCCTCTAAACGTTTCCTATCCATATATTTGACCAAATGTCTTTTAAATAATAATAATAATAATAATAATAATAATAATAATAATAATAATAATAATAATAATAATAATAATAATAATAATAATAATAATAATAATAATAATAATAATAATAATAATAATAATGCATTTTATTTATGGGCGCCTTTAAGGACTATCAAGGACACCTTACAGTTAAAACAAGCATGAAACAAAAACAACATATACAGCAACAATACACAATTCAGAGAGAGAGCAACGGCAGCCAATTGCGCCAGCTTTCACTCTCACCTTCGGCAGCCATCTTTTCTGAGCCATCTGCAGCACATCAACAAAAACAAAACACAACATCAAAGAATTAACACTAAACATAAAAACATCCCCCCACAATGGTTCCCACTGCGAGGGAGGGCAGCAAAGTCCAGTCCTCTTCCTCTTGTTCATCCATGGTCAGGCCTATTGAGGCCTCCGCAGTAGCCGCAACGGCGGCCCAGTGTTACAGGCCCTCTCGCCGGATGATGGAGCTCGGTGTCGAACGAACACAGAGAATGGAGCAGCTGGGCTTGTACACTCTGGAGTTTTTAAGGATGAGAGGATATCTCATTGAAACATATAAGATTGTTAAGAGTTTGGACACGCTAGAGGCAGGAAACATGTTCCCGATTTTGGGGGAGTCCAGAACCAGGGGCTACAGTTTAAGAATAAGGAGTAAGCCATTTAGAACGGAGACGAGGAAACACTTTTTCTCACAGAGAGTGGTGAGTCTGTGGAATTCTCTGTGAGGGTGGTGGAGGCAGGTTCTCTGGATGCTTTCAAGAGTGAGCTAGATAGGGCTCTTAAAAATAACAGAGTAAGGGGATATGGGGAGAAGGCAGGAATGGGGTACTGATTGGGGATGATCAGCCATGATCACATTGAATGGCAGTGCTGGCTCGAAGGGCCAAATGGCCTGCTCATGCACCTATTATCTATTGTCTATTGTCTAACACTCTCAGCAACTTGGAGTGTCTGGAACAGCCGCTTCCTCCCCAGAGACCACGGCTCCCGAAGTCCACAGGCCGCGTTGGTCGGAGCTCCAATACTGGCGATCTCGGCGAGATATCCCAGGCTCCGCGGTGTTCAAAGTCATCCCTGCCCGCAGCTGGGCGCTCCGCAACCACAGCTCCACGATGTTGGAGTCGGCGGTCTCAGCACTCCGGCGCTTACCACACGGTGACCCAGGTAAGGCATCGCCCGTTCCGCGATGGTGCTTCAGTGCTGTGCCGCCGCCGAAGCTGAGGTTCTGGCCGGTCCCTGCAGGAAACGCAGCTCCAGTCCCATTGGTAGGCCGTGAGGAAGGGGCGAAGATGCCCCACCCCCCACACAAAAAGACTAGACCCCCAAAACAAAAACCCTTAACACACTAAAAACAAAAAAAAGGGTCAAAATGACAAACAGCTGCAGGCAGGGCAACCATACTCGACAGCGCCCCCTCAGTCCAATGTTGTTATAGTACCTCTTCCAGCAGCTCATTCCATATACCCACCATCCCCTGTATTAAAAGTTTGCCCCTCGGATTCATATTAAATCTTTCCTCTCTCACCTTTAACCTGTGTCCTCTGGTTCTTGATTCCCTGATTCTGGGTAAAAGACTCTGTGCATTCATCCTATCAATTCCCCTCATGATCACACTTCTATAAGATCAAGTGATGCAGCAAGTCTAAAGATCAGTCTTGACCCGAACGTCACTTATTCATGTTCTCCAGGGATGCTGCCTGACCCGCTGAGTTACTCCAGCACTTTGTATCCTTTCCCGTATTAACCAGCATCAGCAGTTCCTTGTGTCAACTATATTCAATGATAATACCTTACTTATAGCAGTCAATCAGAAATAATGGACACCACCCACCACCACCACCCCCCCCCCCCCTCCTTTATAATGAGGGTTTACTGTAGATAGGCACAGAATGCTGAAGTAACTCAACGGGTCAGACAGCATTTCTGGAGAAAAGGAAAAGGTGACATTTCAGGTCGGAAACCTTCTTCAGACCTGTACATTACTGCACTTGGTTTTGCTTTAAAGAATCTTTTGATGCATTAATGGTCCTGACATGAAGCTGATCATTGGAGCTAGAGAAAAGTGAACAAATACCAAAATAATGGAGTCTCCTTTATGCAAATAATGAATAATTCTGAGTGAATTTATTGTCTTTAATCAATCAGCCTTGACGGAATCTTTGTGACAGTTTCATCAAATGCTCGTTTCTTAATGGTGGCAGCCAATAATTTTCAGGATGAAAAATGGTTTGACATTCAAAAATGCAAATTAGATGTATTTCTTTCAGAAAATAAATCTGCTTTTGTGTGTAAGTGTGTAAGACCATTTGAATATTTTGCACTTACTAGCCAACTACTCATTAAAATGTAATCAAGGATCAACAGCACTTGAACACAGCCTCTACTTCCGTTGGCCTTTTTAAACTTTATACTTGCATTTTCTCTCACACATATATTCAACTCCTATCTTTTCCTTCGTGTCAGGAGTGGATGCGAAAGTGGGATAATATAGAACGAGTGTGTGATCAGGTGATCGATGGTCGGTGCAGACTCCATGGGCTGAAGGGTCAGTTTCAATGCTGTATCTCAAAACTAAACTAGAATAAACTCTTCGGTTTGTACCAATTGCTTTGTGAGGATGTTAAACAGATGTGGACTGGAGCTTATGAAAGTAATTGAAATAGCGGCACAGTGGCGCAGTGCTGCCTCACTGCGCCAGAGACCCGGGAACGATCCTGACCATGGGTGCGGTCTGTGTCGAGTTTGTACATCCTCCCTGTAACCGCATGGGTTTTCTCCAAGTGCTCTGGTTTCCTCCCACATCCTAAAGACGTGCAGGTTTGTATGCTAATTGGCTTCAGTAATTTGCCCTTTGTGCGTAGGGTGCAAAAGCGGGTTAACAAAGAACTAGAGTACAAAATCATGTAATGAGAGAAATAGATCGGCCAAGCGCCTAGAGTCTCTTGCCCAGAGTATCAGAATCGAGAACCAGAGGACATAGGTTTAAGGGGAGGGGGGAAAGATTTAATAGGAACCTGAGGAGTAACTTTTTTGCACGAAGGGTGATGTGTGTATGGAACAAGCTGCTGGAGGAGGTAGTTGAGGCAGGTACTATCACAACGTTTCAGAAACATTGAGACAGGTACATGGATAGGATAGGTTTAGAGAGATATGGGCCAAAAGCATACAGGTGGGACTAGTGTTTATGGGACATGTTGGTCGGGATGGGAAATTTGGGCCGAAGGGCCTGTTTTGATGCTCATGACTCTATGACTCTCAACTAATGTATGGGTGATCGATGGTCCATGTGGTCTCTGTGGTACGAAGGACCTGTTTCCATGCTGTATCTCTAAACCAAACAAATTGAGGACATTGAGAGTTGAACCTCACTGACTTCGGGTAGTGTGGTTAATGCATCTGAGCCGAAGACAGGCCTACAATGGAACAACTAAATCGTGAACAAAAGGCAAACCTCAGATAGACACAAAGTGCTGGAGTAGCTCAGCCGGTCAAGCAGCATCTTTGGAGAAAATTAGATAGGTAATGTTAAAGGTCGGGACCCTTCCTCAGACGCTACTTCAGAAGAACCTCAGACCTGGCATTCTATCCAAAATTTATCAGTCTGGTGGATGTCATAGACCAGAGAAACAGAGTAAAGTGAGCTTGTCTAATCAAAAGATTAAAAGACTCTTTCGTCCTGCTTTATAGTTCAGAGAGCAACAGCACAGACAGACATGATGTGACTTGCAGGCAGGGATGTGGCTTCAATACTGGAGGAATTACAAAGTTTGAAGCCAGGGGGAATGTTTCAGTGTTCCTGTTCTTTATTAAAGTGTAAAAAAAAGGTCTGGAAGCCAACACAGGAAGTCCAATGGTACAAAGACAGGATCATGATCAACACTATCTTCCAGGAGGTATCTTCACCTCACATTTCCTTGCTGGTGGAGAGCTGCGTGAATTTCAATCCACGATGAAACTAATGTCAGATGGGCTCAACATTATTCACCCAGCAAGATGACCTTTCATGTGCTGTTGAAAATTACCTACAGTCTGTATGGAGCTCTAAATTAAATGTATTTATTTTCAATTCCGCAAAGGGTCGGAGGGGGGCGCTGCACTGCACTTTCTATGTGGGGGAGGGGGGCAGGGTAAGGGGGAAACCGTTTCCCAGTCTCTTCCTGGCGGGGACGCGACTATTTCTCCGAGTCGCGTCCTCGCCCCCCACCTCGCGGCCTACCAGCTGGATCGGAGCGGCCTTTCCTGCCGGGGACCGGGAACCGGACCAGGGCTGCTACAGCGGCGGCGCAGCGCTGGAGTCACCGCGGAGCGGGCGATGCCTACCTGGGTCGCCGTTTTGAGCTCCGGAGCGTTGGGCCGCTGCTCCAACATCGTGGAGCTCTGGTGCGGAGAGCTTCCAACGCGGGCGGCGCTGAACGGCATCGTGGAGTCCTGGGGCGCCTTGCAGAGGGTCTCCAGTGGCGGTCTCCACCCGGCGCGGCCTAAGGACTTTGGAAGCCGCCGACTCCGGTAGGAGGGGGCCGACTCTGGTGTCCACGCCGCTGGGGACGTCCCGCAGCCCCGACGTCGGACGTATCACCCCGGCGAGCGGTCCTGGACATCAGGCCGCCCGTAGCTGCAACTGCGGAGGGCTTGGGGAGGCCCTGACCACGAGGAACAGTGGAGGAAGAGACTGACTTTGGTGCCTTCCCACACAGTGGGAAACTTTGATTCTGCTGTGTGGGGATGTTTTATGTTAAATTCTATAGTGTGTGTTCTTTATACCCTTTCTGGCTTAATCCCTCCCGTCACCACCTCCAGTTTAGATTCCAGTTGGAATATTTTGGAGGACCCAAGAACCAAGAACCAAGAACTAAACATAGCAGGAATCAACCACAATTGCTCTCAACATACTTCAAGGTGGCAAAGTGGCTCAGCGGTAGTGTTGCTGCTTTAAGGGGCTGTCCCACTGCGGCAGCCAAATCCGCGAGTTCAGAAAAGTGTCTTCGACCTTCAAGCTTGATGGCAATTGCCTGGAAAACCTCGAGCTGGATCGACCGTCCGCGTTGAAACAGCGAGCTGGATCGAGTGACCACACACACACACACACACACACACACACACACACACACACACACACACACACACACACACACACACACACACACACACACACACACACACACACACACACACACACACACACACACACACACACACACACACACACACACACACACACACCGCAAAGGCGGGGGCCAGGGAAAGCGGGGGAGCACTGTCTGAAATTCACACCCGTGATGAAAAGGAAAGCAAACAGCTGCCACAGTGTACGGTAAGTCCTTTAGATAGCGTGGGGGGGGGGGGGGGGGGGGGGGGGCCTGGACTGGCCCGTTGCAGTGGGGCCCAGGCTTACAGCCAGCGTGGAGAAGAAACGCTAACTCCGTTTCAACTCTGCCTGTCCCGCCGGGTTAACTGACAGCCCTTGACTGACGGGACACCGGCCCGGAACAGTGCAGCTAGATTTTCTTCTCGGCGCTGGCAGTAAGCCTGGGCCCCACTGCAACGGGCTGGTGTCCCGTCAGTCCAGGGCTGTCAGGTATCCCGGCGGGACAAGCAGAGTTGAAATGGAGTTGGCGTTTCTTCTCCACGCTGGCTGTAAGCCTGGGCCGCAACTTCAACAGGCTGGTGTCCCGTCAGTTTAGGGTCACCCCGGACATATCCGGCCGCCCCCAGACAGGGATGGGACACTCGGGAGCTGACAGGGATGGTCCAGTAGCAATTCAACAGTGCTTGCAGTGCTGGAGATCTGGGTTCGATCCTGACTACAAATGAAACGCAGGTCTGTATACATGCAGCAGCACAGCCGCCGAGAATGTTTATCGCGAGTGACCTATGACCTGGGCATGTGCAGTCGGAATACCGAACTCGCTTATTGATTGCAGGTTTCACTTCTGTTTGGCTCTGTTCTAACCTGTTTGGCATCTTTTGTACTCTTTTCTGAACGATCTGATGTGTGTAATTGGAATTTCAAAATCAATCATCTTTATTTTAACCAAGCACACAGTTCATGGGCTGTCATGCTCAACCTCCCAACAAGATTAAAATTGATCCCCTATCATCTAAACCAAATACATCTATCACATGTGATTTACCCGCCAGGAACAAGACAAATCTTAGAAACCTACATAAAATGGAACTTATATTACATGTGTAGGAAGAAACTGCAGATGCTGGTTTATACCAAACATTGACACAAAGTGCTGGAACAACTCAACGGGGCAGGCAGCATCTCTAGAGAAAAGGAACATTTGATGTTTTGGGTCGAAACCCTTCTTCAGACGTTTTTAATGGAAGAACGTAAAACCAGGATGTGCGGGGCTCCTGAACAAAAAGGTTGAAGGCTGTGGAGGTCAGACAGCCGAACGTTATAAAATCAGAGATGGTCTGAGTAGGTATGTTACAAAACTTACCTTCAGCGGCGCTGCAGTTCTGTCACTGCCCGTGTGCGCGACTTTGGCGCTTTTGAGAGGGGGGCGTGTTTAAAATGCGTTTTTTTCCCAGCCTGTTGAAATCGATTTTTGTCAGGCTGTTTAGCTGCTGAAGAATAATCGCTCCGACATCGGTTTTATTTCGTTTTTTTTTAACTGCACTGGATATTTTAAGAGCAGGAGTAATTTAAAAATCAACTTCTAAAGCCGTCAACACCGACAACGGGGACGGATTTCACGTACGGGACAGGTAAAGGAAAGCCGTTTATTTTACATATAAACGTGCTTCTTAGGATAGAAACATAGAAACATAGAAATTAGGTGCAGGAGTAGGCCATTCGGCCCTTCGAGCCTGCACCGCCATTCAATATGATCATGGCTGATCATCCAACTAAGTATCCCGTACCTGCCTTCTCTCCATACCCTCTGATCCCATTAGCCACAAGGGCCACATCTAACTCCCTCTTAAATATAGCCAATGAACTGGCCTCAACTACCCTCTGTGGCAGAGAGTTCCAGAGATTCACCACTCTCTGTGTGAAAAAAGTTTTTCTCATCTCGGTTTTAAAGGATTTCCCCCTTATCCTTAAGCTGTGACCCCTTGTCCTGGACTTCCCCAACATCGGGAACAATCTTCCTGCATCTAGCCTGTCCAACTCCTTAAGAATTTTGTAAGTTTCTATAAGATCCCCTCTCAATTTCCTAAATTCTAGAGAGTACTAGACCAAGTGCAGACCCGTTGGGTCTGTTCCCCCAACGTGCGGTTGTGGGGGGGGGAGGCGGCATGCAGCGTCACACACACTAACTATCCTTCCACCCCTCCCGCACTCACGCTAATTACCCCCCCTTGATATTATATTAATATTATTAATTTGCTCCTTTTACCCCATAACCACCCTATCTACTGATGCATAGCCCCCAACTTGCAGTCACATCTAGAGAGGGGGGGAGAGGGGGGGAGAGAGTGAGGGCAGAGAGAGAAGGGGCAGAAACACAGAGAGAGGGGCAAGCGGGAGAGGGGGTGGCGAGGAGGAGAAGAGGGAGGGTGGGTGAGAGGGGAAAGGTGGGGGTGGAGGGGAGGAGAGAGAGAGGGTGAGAGTGAGGGGGAGAGAGGCGGGGAGAGGTGAGGGGAGGGGGGAGAGGGGAGGGGGAGAGGTGAGGGGGGGGAGGGGAGGGGGAGAGGTGGGGAGCAGGAAGGGTGGAGGGAAGGGGGTAGGTGTGGGTGGAGGGACGGGGGGTTTAGGGGAGGGACGGTGGGGGAGGGGATGGCGGGAGGAGTGGGAGGATAAAGAGGGGAGAAAGAGAGAGGGGAGAAAGAGAGGGGGGGAGAGGAGAGGGGGGAAAGGAGAGGGGGGAGAGGAGAGGGGATTGAGGACAGGGGGGGAGAGGAGAGGGGGGGAGAGGAGAGGGGGGGAGAGGAGAGGGGGGGAGAGGAGGGGGGGAGAGGAGAGGGAGAGGAGAGTGGGGGGGTGAGGGGGGAGAGGGGGGAGTGAGGGGTGGGCTGAGAGGGGGGTGAGGTGAGGGGAGGGGAGAGGTGGGGAGCAGGGAGGGGGGTGGAGGAAGGGGGTAGGGGTGTGTGGAGGGGAAGGGGGTTTAGGGGAGGGACGGTGGGGGAGGGGATGGAGGGGAGGAGGGGGAGAGAGAGAGGGGGGGAGGGAGGAGGAAAGGGGGGAGAGCGGATTGAGGGGGGAGAGGAGGAGGGGGGGAGAAAGAGAGGGGGGGGAGAGGAGGAGGAGGGGAGAGGAAGAGGGGAGAGGAGAGGGGAGAGGAGAGGGGGAGAGAGGAGAGGGGGGGGAGGGGAGGAGAGGGGGGGATGAGGAGAGGGGGGGAGAGGAGAGGGGGGGGGAAGAGGAGAGGGGTGAGAGGATGAGGTGGGGTGAAGAGGAGAGAGAGAGGGGGGGAGGAGAGGGGGGTGAGAGGAGAGGAGAGGGGGGAGGATAGGTGGGTGGGAGGAGAGGAGAGGGGGGGGAGAGGAGAGTGGGGGGGGGGGGGGGGGGGCGGGAGGGAGATGTGGGGGGGGGGGGAAGAGAGAGAGAACCCAAACCCCCCAAACAACCATTTGCAGGCAGTGCTTTTTTCCTCAAACTAACCATAACCATATTTTCATTTTCAAACCATATTAAGGGTACTTACTCACAGCTGTGTAGACATTTGTTCAGTCATTCAGAGCTCAGACCTCCATGTTGTAGAGACTGATTGGGGCACACCACTTCCTGGTTTTATAGTCCCTCCCCCATCCCACCAGCAGGAGCAGCAGAGAGAATGGGGAATTTTGTAAAAACATTAATGTCTCCGTCATATTTCATCGACGGGAAAAATCCTCGGCACACATGCGGCAGATGGGGACTCTGAGCGAGGTGGCCAAAAATGACGGCCGTAGGTGGCGGCGTTCTCTCGGAAATCGCAGCACAGATCGCCAAAAGCGTTCAAGAACAGAGTTTTAGTAATATAGATAGATAAACCAAGTCTATCCAGTCTTTCTTCATAAGACAGTCCTGACATCCCAGGAATCAGTCTGGTGAACCTTCTCTGTACTCCCTCTATGGCAATAATGTCCTTCCTCAGATTTGGAGACCAAAACTGTACGCAATACTCCAGGTGTGGTCTCACCAAGACCCTGTACAACTGCAGTAGAACCTCCCTGCTCCTATACTCAAATCCTTTTGCTATGAAAGCTAACATACCATTCGCTTTCTTCACTGCCTGCTGCACCTGCATGCCTACTTTCAATGACTGGTGTACCATGACACCCAGGTCTCGCTGCATCTCCCCTTTTCCTAATCGGCCACCATTTAGATAATAGTCTGCTTTCCTGTTTTTGCCACCAAAATGGATAACCTCACATTTATCCACATTATACTGCATCTGCCAAACATTTGCCCACTCACCTAGCCTATCGAAGTCACCTTGCAGTCTCCTAGCATCCTCCGCACAGCTAACACTGCCCCCCAGCTTAGTGTCAGTGGAGATATTGCCTTCAATTCCCTCATCCAGATCATTAATATATATTGTAAATAGCTGGGGTCCCAGCACTGAGCCTTGCGGTACCCCACTAGTCACTGCCCGCCATTGTGAAAAGGACCCGTTTACTCCTACTCTTTGCTTCCTGTTTGCCAGCCAGTTCTCTATCCACATCAATACTGAACCCCCAATGCCATGTGCTTTAAGTTTGTATACTAATCTCTTATGTGGGACCTTGTCGAAAGCCTTCTGAAAGTCCAGATACACCACATCCACTGGTTCTCCCCTATCCACGCTATTAGTTACATCCTCGAAAAATTCTATAAGATTCGTCAGACATGATTTACCTTTCATAAATCCATGCTGACTTTGTCCAATGATTTCACCACTTTCCAAATGTGCTGCTATCCCATCTTTAATAACTGACTCTAGCAGTTTCCCCACTACCGATGTTAGACTAACTGGTCTGTAATTCCCCGTTTTCTCTCTCCCTCCCTTCTTAAAAAGTGGGGTTACATTTGCTACCCGCCAATCCTCAGGAACTACTCCAGAATCTAAAGAGTTTTGAAAGATTATTACTAATGCATCCACTATTTCTGGAGCTACTTCCTTAAGTACTCTGGCATACTTGTGCCTGACGAGCGCAGACATACAATGGCTCTGTGCTCGTCAGGCACAAGAATACTAATCTTCTAGATGCCTCTAATCAACATTTTACGTTGCGAAAAGGTGACTTAGGACCCATACGAACCGGCAGTATTTTTCCTGCCGATATGGGGTTTAAATTCACTGCAACCGCAACGTTCCAAACGATCGCGTTCCACAAAAACCCACTCACAAGACACTAAATACAAAACACTAAATTACTTCCATTTGACCTATAAATTCATGACAATGAGATTTTAAAATCATGTTATATTGTGAATTCTTGCGTGAATGTTGTTTGGACACTTAGGCTATTTAAAAATGTTAACCTTTTCTTAAGAAATTGATAGATGTTTAGATCTAGTAATTGAATTATGTAATTAGCTACAATTCAAGTTCGTGAGTTTATTGTCATCTGTCCCTGATCGGACAATGAAATTCTGACATTGTCCCTGATAGGACAATGAAATGTCCCTGATGACAATCAATTAGGTAACTAACTAATTATATGCTTTAATTTCAGGTCATCCAAGTATTGTTTCATATTTGTTTCAGAATGCTTCAATCTATAATAACTGAACATTTCATTCAGTTATCTTAATTTTTAAGAAAGTTATGGGCTTTTGACCAAAGATTATAGAGGAGCAAGATAGACCACTCCTCGAAAAACGCGTAGTATGACGTGTGTGATTGTCGACGCCATTTTATTGGGCATTTTATTGGGCTGTCATGGCGTCCTCATCTAAATCTTCATCTCACTGCTCCGCTATCAATTGTTCTAATCGTAAATCTAAACGACCCGACCTGTCATTCTTTAGGTTCCCCAATAAAAAAGAAAGGTAAGAAAATATTATTATTATTTTCAGTCGATATTCTGTCGTGAAAATTTTATTTTCTGTTCTCCCATCAACGGCCATTGGGAAACTAGGTTTGTCGGTACATTAGAAAGTTATTAGACTTATTTTTAATAGATCTTTACTTACCATAATAATAAAGACAATTTTAACACTTCTGTACGTTTTTGGTTTTGTTCTTGTAGGGGATTGGTCTCCAAAATATGGCCCGCGGGACACATTAGGGCCCAGTGACCACGAGATTTTTCGAGCTCAGATTCGAGTCCGAGAACGCGACGGCTGTTACCCGTTATATCCCTCGAATTGTCGAGATATCACAAGCAAAGATCACAAGCCCGCCGTGAAGAAGGGTGCAATCAAAGATTATACAACTCTGCTCTATCATCTCTGGGTGCAATGGTGGGCCGGGGGGTTCGGCGGCGGCGGCCGCAATCAAAGATACGAGAAGAGCTCTGGTCGGAATCTTTGGTCGGAATGGGACGGCTGCGCGTTATAATGTGCTATCGTTCCACCCCTCTCCCCCTTCTCCCTGTCTCCCTTCTCCCTCTCCCCCCATCTCCCTCTCCCCCCTTTTCCCCTTCTCCCTCTCCTCCTCTCCCCCCTTCTCCCTCTCTTCTCTCGATCTCTCTCTCCCCTCTCTTTCGATCTCTCTCTCCCCTCTCTTCTTTCGATCTCTCTCTCCCCTCTCTTCTCTCGATCTCTCGCTCCCCTCTCTTCTCTCGATCTCTCTCTCCCTCTCTTCTCTCGATCTCTCTCTCTCTCTCCCTCTCTTCTCTCGATCTCCCTCCCTTCCCTCTCCCTCCCTTCCCTCTCTCCCTCCCTTACCTCTTCGTGAGAGTTGGCAGCTCTGCTATGCCTTGGGTCCAAAAGAGGATAGAAAGAAAATACTTAATGGTCTTTGTAAGAAGATTTTAATAAGCTCTTCTACATTTAAGGTAAATTGACTTATTAGAGGCAAAAAGCATCTTCAACATACAGGTCTCTCCACACAACTGAAAACAATTGAATTTAAGTGATATATCATCCATTGTTCAGGCATGTCGTTATGATCATCTTTTTTCTTATTAGTTAATCCTAAATGATATCTCCTGTAATTTCAGATGTCAACAGTGGGTCCAGAATACTCGTCGACAAGATCTCCTGCACCGAACTGCAGAGCATTTGTCAAATAACTGCCGTCTTATGTACATTGTGTGAAATTGTGATTTGTTAACTGCACAAAACTAATGCAAATGGCGATATATTTATTATTGTATCTACGTTGGACATTTTGCTCTTTGGTGTCAGAACGCGGGGTGGGAGATTGCAACCTTCACGTGGTCCGCCCTGTTTCGACAAATGCAATCAACCCGGTGTGCACAGTCAAATAAGATCAAATAGAACAAGTTGTCCTACAACTTTAGGCTGTGCACGCCATACGCAAGAAGAAGAAGAAGTGTCAGAACGCAGTCTGAAGAAGGCTTCCGACCTGCAACGTCACCTATTCCTTTTCTCCAGAGATGCTGCCTGACCCACTGAGTTACTCCAGCATTTTGTGTCTATCTCTGTTTAGATTGGACTCGTGGGTGGAAATTGCGGCTGGTCTGGTGATCTAGAACGAGGGCCAAAGTCTCAGAATATGGGTCATGATATTTAGTAATGAGACAAGGAGCAGTTTCTTCACTCAAGGGCTGGGAATCTTGGAATTCTTGATCGCGTGAGATGGTGAAAGTCGAGTCCTTGAAAGGAGAGATATTTTTTTTCAAATACGAAAAGGATGAAGGATAATGGAGAGAATGTGGGAATAAGGTGTTGAGTTGCAGGATCAACAATAATCTTACTGATGGTGGTGTGAACTTAGATGGCTTATCCTTGCTTTTATTTCTTACAGAGATACAGCGCGGAAACAGGCCCTTTGGCCCACCGCGTCCGCTTTGACCAGCGATCCCCGCACACTAACACCATCCTACACACACTAGGGACAATTTACACTTATACCAAGCCTACAAACCTGTATGTCTTTGGAGTGTGGGAGGAAACCGAAGATCTCGGAGAACACCCATTCAGTCACGGGGAGAATGTACGAACTCTGTACAAACAGCACCCACTGTAAGGCAGCAACTTTACCGCTGCACCACCATGCCGCCCTTAATCCACTAGGGCACTAGGTTACAATAAACTTCCTACATATTCCAGGAATGCATCTCATAAAAATGGGAGAGGTTTAAATGCATTGTAAAATCTGCTCTCAGTTTCCTAGATCGGTATTGCTCTAATGGCCTCTTTGTATCATTTTCTTTGATTTAAACCATCCATTGTTCTGCATTTAGATTTTATTTTTTCCCTTGTGGATCACAGGGCACTGTTTGTTTCAGGAGTGACTCTAATCTCCAGCGTAATTTGACAAGACAGCCAAGAGGGCAAACACAGGCAGTTCAGAGCTGCTGCCTGTATCGCATGAGAGAACAAGAATGAGACCAACTTGTTTTTTGCAGATCATCAACCCTTGACTGATGTTGTCAATGCCGATGGTGACTCAAGGAGACTCAACCAGGTGGTGGTTTACAAAGGTCCATGCCCATTGTTCCTCATGGCATACCACCAGCCTCAACAGATCACCTAGTCATAGAGTCTCACAGCGTAGAAGCAGGCCCTTCAGCTCAACTTGCCCACGCTGGCCAACATGTCCCATCTACACTGGTCCCACATGCCTGCATTTGGCCCATACCCCTCTAAACCTGTCCTAACCATCAAATAACCTAACAGAACTGTCATATGAGGAAAGATTGAAAAGACTAGGCTTGTATTCACTGGAGTTTAGAAGGATGAGGGGGAATCTTATCATATTGTTTACAGTGTACTATGTTTACAGATTCTGTTGTGCTGCTGAAAGTAAGAATTTAATTGTTCTATCTGAAACAAGCTAGATGTAGGAAATTGTTCTACATGACAATAAAACACTCTTGTTAGATGCAAGGGGATCTTATAGAAACATATAAATGAATAAAAGGACTGAACAAGCTAGATACAGGAAAATGTTCCCAATGTTGGGCGAGTCCAGAACCAGGGGCCACAGTCTTAGAACAGAGGGAGGCCATTTAAGACTGAGGTGAGAAAAAACGTTTTCACCCAGAGAGTTGTGAATTTGTGGAATTCCCTGCCACAGAGGGCAGTGGAGGCCAAATCACTGGGTGGATTTAAGAGAGAGTTAGATAGATCTCTAGGGGCTAGTGGAATCAAGGGATATGGGGAGAAGGCAGGCACGGGTTATCGATTGGGGCTGATCAGCCATGATCACAATGAATGGCGGTGCTGGCTCGAAGGGCCAAATGGCCTCCTCCTGCACCTATTTTCTATGTTTCTGGAACACTCATCCAGCAATCCTCGAGCCCACCAGCTCATCCCGTAGTCAATTCATCAGCTTTTCCATAAGAACTTCCATCAGTTCTTCCAAAAGAACGACAATCAGCCAATCTCGATTACCCTCAGCCCATCAAGCAGCCGCTTAATTCACCCAGAAGTCAAGTCAAGTCAAGTTTATTTGTCACATACACATACGAGATGTGCAGTGAAATGAAAGTGGCAATGCTCGCGGACTTTTGTGCAAAAGACAAACAACCAAACAACTATAAACACAATTATAACACACATATTCTTTTACATAATAAATAATGGAAGGACAAACGTTCAGTAGAGTTAGTCCCTGGTGAGATAGGCGTTTACAGTCCGAATGGCCTCTGGGAAGAAACTCCTTCTCAACCTCTCCGTTCTCACCGTATGGCAACGGAGGCGTTTGCCTGACCGTAGCAGCTGGAACAGTCCGTTGCAGGGGTGGAAGGGGTCTCTCATGATATTGTTGGCTCTGGAGTTGCACCTCCTGATGTATAGTTCCTGCAGGGGGGCAAGTGAAGTTCCCATAGTGCGTTCGGCCGAACGCACTACTCTCTAACTACTCTCTAACACAAGTCTGAACTATTGAATGCTCACTGCATCTCTTTCCATGTCGGCAAGTTAATATCCAGCTGCATGAACCATGTGAAAAGGGAATAAATAGATGCATGTGGTGCAGTGATTTGTGCAGCACTATAGGCCTGGAGACCAAGAGGAGTTCACCATTTAACAGAGTTTGAACGGGGGGCTTGAGGCCCCCGACCGAGGAAGAACAAAAGGAAGGGACTTGAACTTTATTTCGCCTTCCATCACAGTGAGGAATGTGTAGGAGTCACTGTGGTGAATGTCCGTATTAAAATGTGTTTTTGAGTGCTGTTTCTTTTAATTGTATGACTGACCTGGCCAATGAAATTCCTCGTATGTTGCAAAACATACTTGGCAAATAAAATCTGATTATGATTCTGAAAAGCCTTTCCCATACTCTTTCCTCTCTTTGATCTTTTTGCAGTTGACTGCCTTTCTGTACTTGTAGCAAGAGATTGTCGCGGCATCCAGCATCCTCGGAGAATGTAGAATTAAAGGCAGAGGCAATGCCAGTTTTAAAGATGGTTATTTGCCTCAAGATTGGATTATTGTATCTCCAGAACCTCCCCAGAGGCTCTGGGAGACACAAGGTTCAAGAGGGAACACAAAAAGCCTAATTAGGAAGAATATTAAGAGTAAGATTTTCAATTAAAATACTGTAATTGATGGAACCTTGCCTTTAAATTGGTTCTTGGATGAAACCCTGATGGTTCTCACATTGTCTCTTTAAATTTACTCTCCTTTTCACACTTGCATTAAAACACACAGCCACTGCCATTCACAGTGATACTGCCCGGCAGTCTCATAATTACAGGCAACACAGCCACCTTGACAGCCACACAAAATGATGTAAATAAAAATTGTTTTACTTGTTTAAGAAGTTCAATTTAGAATTATTTGAAATTGTGGGGGTTGGTACAAAATACTGCTGACCCACAAATGTGTTGCTATGAGACATTCACATTTAAAAAATCCATGTCTCAAAAAAAGCAAGAAGGTGCCCATGTTATTTGACCAACTTATCAGATGAATTTAAATATGTAGGTATGTATGCATTAGTTTTGCTCCTAATTCCCTTTTCCAAATCATTAATATATATGGTAAACAGTTGCGGCCCCAACACCAAGCTTTGCGGCAAAAAAATCCAGAAGATTAGTCAAACATGATTTCCCTTTCATAAATCCATGTTGACTTGGACTAATTCTTTTACTGCTATCCAAATGCCCCATTATTACATCTTTAATAATTGACTCCAGCATCTTTCACACCACCAAAGTCGGGCTAACTGGTCTGTAATTCCCCGTTTTCTCTCACGCTCCTTTCTTGAAAAGTGGGATAGCATTAGCTATCCTCCAATCCACAGGAACTGATCGTAAATCTATTGATCGTTGGAAAATGATCATATGTATAAATATATATGTATGTGTATATATGCATGTATGTGTATATATGCATGTATATGTATATGTGTATATATGTATGTATATATATGTTTATATATGTGTGTATGTATGCATATAAATGTATCCATATGTATGTATGCATTTGTATGTGTGCATATGTATGTGTATACGTGTGTATGTATGTATGTGTATATATGTATGTGTGTATATATGTATGTATATATATGTATGTGTATAAATATATATATATGCATATCTTTATTATTACTATATAATTATATATATAATTGCCTTTATGGTTTATGTACATCATCTTACAAGACAAATGAATTAATAGTGATTATTTAAATCAAAGTTGCTTCTGATCCATGAGAATAAACTTTATTATCTCTAACTTGCCTCTCACACACAGACACACATTCATATAAATATATATACGTTAAATTTAATTTTGTGCAGTGTGTGTTAAAGCAATACAAGGGAAACTGCACAATACAATGCAAGGGAAACTACGCAAAGGAGGGGGCTGTTCCCGCAACAAGATACTCGAGGATCTTTGCTTTGAATCAAAGATTATAGAGGAGCTCTATAATCTTTGCTTTGGATCACAGCGGGTGGCATACCGGAAGTCGCGTGTCGCATAAAGAAATGGCGGCCGTGACGTTCCGTCACGTACTACACGTCAGTCCATTGAATTTCGGAGGAGTGGTCTATCTTGCTCTGCTATAAGATCTTTGCTTTTGACTGTCCTTGATCACAGCTTTTGAGTTAAGTCAATGGAAAAGCAATAGGGAACACAATGCTAATTTCTGAGTATGAAAATGACCATAACCTTTTTAATACTGAAGATATGAAAGGGAATTAAGCGTCAAATTAAACTTCTTTTTATGCTTTATCTGATGGGATAAATTGTAGACTTAATTATTAAAATCTCAACATTTTGTAACATGGCTAGTCTGAGAGATAAAGGCATGGTGCTCATCTGTGGGGTCATGGTCCAGGGGTAAGTAGGAGTGGGTGTCCAAGAGCTGGCGCCTGGCCTCAGTCTGGTAGAAGTAATATCTCATATTACATTGCCTGTGCATCATTAGTACATTGATGACAACTCTCCGTGCTCCAATCCTACAGACATACAATGGCTCTGTGCTCGTCAGGCACAAGAGTACTAATCTTCTAGATACACCAGGATAAGAGGACTGATGCTCTGCACTCTTGCAGCTTAGGAGCACTATAGATCTATCACAAGTACTGATCTCTCCACCATCAAAGGGGTTTTAGTTTAGGGAAGCAGTGTGGAAACCCACCAAGTCCATGTCGACCAGAGATCACCCACACGCTTGCTCTATCCTCCACATTAAGGACAATTTACAGAAGCCAATTAACCTTCAATTAACCTGCACATCTTTGGAATGCCTGAGGTAACTGGAGCACCCAGAGAACAGGGATCTATGGGGTCTAGTCAGGTGCTGCCTCAAAAAGGCAGCCAGCACCAAAGACCCACACCATCCTGGCCACATTCTCACTTTGCTCCTACTATCATGAAGAAGGTACAGGAATCTGAAACCTGTGACCACCAGGTTCAATACTAGCTTCTCCCCAACTACCATCAGGCTCTTGAAATGACACAACATTAACCTCAGCAACTCTGAGGTTCCATGAACAGTGTCTTTGGTTGCACTATGGACTTCTTTTTATTTGCAATGGTATTACGGTTATTAATGTATTGAATTTTCAATATTACGGTGGGCGGCGCGACTCTCGTCAGCAGCGGCCTCTGCAGTCCGTCTGTGTTTTATTATATTTTGTCTCGTTTTTATGTAGTTTTTGTTATTTTTTTTGTTGGGGTATGTGTGTGGGGGGGTGGGGGTGGGGTGGGGGGAGGGGGTAACTTTAAAATCTCACCCAAATTTTCTTTGTCGGGTCTCCGTTGTCGTTGGGGCTGCAACGTGGAGCGGCCTCCAACAGGAACGACCTGGGGTTCCAGCTGCGGAGCTGCCGACTACTCACCGTCACGGGGCTGGCCGAGTCCGGAGCGGGTGGAGCTGTGGTGGACGCTGCTGTCACCCGACCCCCGGAGATTCAGAGGCTGCAACTGCGGGTTTGGCGGACGGCGGCACCGGGAGCCCGCGGGTCCCTGCTGGGTGACCGCTTTTCGGGGCTTCCGCAACGGCGACTTCTCCCGCCCGAGTTGCGGGGTTGAAGAGCACCTGAGCGGGGCTTTACATCACCGCCCCGCGCGGCTTGGAGTGGCCGCAGGACTTTGCGAGCGCACGCCGGGGGCTCTAACACCAAGACCCGGTGCGCGACCTTACGTCACCCGGCGTGGCTTTAATGGCCGCGGGACAATCGCCATCGCCAGCCGGGGGCTTTGACATTGACTCTGACTCTGACATCGGGGGGGAGAGTGCAGTGGAGAGATAAGTTTTTTTTGCCTTCCATCACACTGTGTTGTGTCTCGGGTCTTTTTGTTTTGTAATGTATGACTGCAGAAACGACATTTCGTTTGGACCTCAAGGGGTCCAAATGACAATAAATTGAATTGTATTGTATTGTATTGTATTGTATTGTATTGTATTGTATGTACTTCATTTACATGCCTGCTAAGTTGCTGCAAGTGGAAATGTACTGGTAATTGTTCTGTTGGCAGTATGTTTCACAAATAAACACTCCTGATTCTTGCTCTTTGGTCTATTATATAACTGGAATACGATAGCACCACATTGTGATATCAATGGATTTTATTGTTTCTATTGTTTGTCGTACAGACGTTTTCTTGGCCAACTGAGCAATTAGGGGTGTATTATAGACCGCCAAATGGGGAACGAGAATTGAAAGAGCAAATATGTAAGGAGATAGCAGATATTAGTAGTAAGCACAAGGCAGTGATTGTGGGAGATTTCAACTTTCCACACATAGACTGGGAAACACATTCTGTAAATGGGCTGGATGGTTTGGAGTTTGTAAAATGTGTGCAGGATAGTTTTTTGCAGCAATACATAGAGGTACCTACTAGAGGAGGGGCAGTGCTGGACCTCCTGTTAGGAAATGAGACGGGACAGGTGGCGGAGGTATGCGTTGGGGAGCACTTCGGGTCCAGTGATCACAATACCATTAGTTTCAATATAATTATGGAGAAGGTCAGAACTGGACCTAGGGTTGAGTTTTTGATTGGAGAAAGGCTAACTTTGATGAGATGCGAGATGATTTAAAAGGAGTGGACTGGGACATTTTGTTTTATGGGAAAGATGTAGAAGAGAAATGGTGGACATTTAAAGGGGAAATTTTAAGAGTACAGAATCTTTATGTTCCTGTTCGGTTGAAAGGAAACAGTAAAAATTGGAAAGAGCCCTGGTTTTCAAGGGAAATTGGACATCTTGTTCGGAAAAAGAGGGAGATCTACAATAATTATAGGCAGCATGAAGTAAATGAGGTGCTTGTGGAGTATAAGGAATGTAAAAAGAATCTTAAGAAAGAAATTAGAAAAGCTAAAAGAAGATATGAGGTTGCTTTGGCAAGTAAGGTGAAAGTAAATCCAAAGGGTTTCTACAGCTATATTAATAGCAAAAGGATAACGAGGGATAAAATTGGTCCATTGGAGAAACAGAGTGGGCAGCTATCTGCAGAGCCAAAAGAGATGGGGGAGATAT
This sequence comes from Amblyraja radiata, assembly GCF_010909765.2. Taxonomy (NCBI): domain Eukaryota; kingdom Metazoa; phylum Chordata; class Chondrichthyes; order Rajiformes; family Rajidae; genus Amblyraja; species Amblyraja radiata. The sequence continues at coordinate 27,242,775 of NC_045963.1, read as the reverse complement.
TGAACAATTTCTTTTCTTCGGTATTCACCAAGGAGAAGGATATTGAATTATGTGAGGTAAGGGAAACAAGTAGAGTAGTTATGGATACTATGAGTTTCAAAGTAAAAGAAGTACTGACACTTTTGAAAAATATAAAAGTGGATAAGTCTCCAGGTCCTGACAGGATATTCCCTAGGACATTGGGGGAAGTTAGTGTAGAAATAGCCGGGGCTATGACAGAGATATTTCAAATGTCATTAGAAACGGGAATAGTCCCCGAGGATTGGCGTACTGCGCATGTTGTTCCATTGTTTAAAAAGGGTTCTAAGAGTAAACCTAGCAATTATAGACCTGTTAGTTTGACTTCAGTGGTGGGCAAATTAATGGAAAAGATACTTAGAGATAATATATATAAGAATCTGGATAAACAGGGTCTGATTAGGAACAGTCAACATGGATTTGTGCCTGGAAGGTCATGTTTGACTAATCTTCTTGAATTTTTAGAAGAGGTTACTAGGGAAATTGACGAGGGTAAAGCAGTGGATGTTGTCTATATGGACTTTAGTAAGGCCTTTGACAAGGTTCCTCATGGAAGGTTGGTTAAGAAGGTTAAACTGTTGGGTATAAATGCAGGAATAGCAAGATGGATTCAGCAGTGGCTGAATGGGAGAAGCCAGAGGGTAATGGTGGATGGCTGTTTGTCGGGTTGGAGGCAGGTGACTAGTGGGGTGCCTCAGGGATCTGTGTTGGGTCCTTTGTTGTTTGTCATGTACATCAATGATCTGGATGAAGGGGTGGTAAATTGGATTAGTAAGTATGCAGATGATACCAAGATAGGAGGTGTTGTGGATAATGAAGAGGATTTCCAAAGTCTACAGAGTGATTTAGGGCATTTGGAAAAATGGGCTGAAAGATGGCAGATGGAGTTTAATGCTGATAAATGTGAGGTGTTACACCTTGGCAGGACAAATCAAAATAGGACGTACATGATAAATGGTAGGGAATTGAAGAATACAGTTGAACAGAGGGATCTGGGAATAACCGTGCATAGTTCCTTGAAGGTGGGATCTCATATAGATAGGGTGGTAAAGAAAGCTTTTGGTATGCTAGCCTTTATAAATCAGAGCATTGAGTATAGAAGCTGGGATGTAATGTTAAAATTGTACAAGGCATTGGTGAGACCAAATCTGGAGTATGGTGTACAATTTTGGTCGCCCAATTATAGGAAGGATGTCAACAAAATAGAGAGAGTACAGAGGAGATTTACTAGAATGTTGCCTGGGTTTCAACAACTAAGTTACAGAGATAGGTTGAATAAGTTAGGTCTTTATTCTCTGGAGCGCAGAAGGTTAAGGGGGGACTTGATAGAGGTCTTTAAAATGATGAGAGGGATAGACAGAGTTGATGTGATCAAGCTTTTCCCTTTGAGAATAGGGAAGATTCAAACAAGAGGACATGACTTCAGAATTAAGGGACAGAAGTTTAGGGGTAACATGAGGGGGAACTTCTTTACTCAGAGAGTGGTAGCGGTGTGGAATGAGCTTCCAGTGGAAGTGGTGGCGGCAGGTTCGTTGGTATCATTTAAAAATAAATTGGATAGGCATATGGATGAGAAGGGAATGGAGGGTTATGGTATGAGTGCAGGCAGGTGGGACTAAGGGAAAAAAGTTGTTCGGCACGGATTTGTAGGGCCGAGATGGCCTGTGTCCGTGCTGTAATTGTTATATGGTTATATGGTTAATTTACATAATGAAAAGAACCATTTAACCTTCACCGTAGTTTGGCGGTAGCACGGTGGCACAGCGGTAGAGTTGCTGCCTTACAGCGCCAGAGACACTGGTTCAATCCTGACTACGGGTGCTCTCTGTACCAAGTTTGCACGTTCTCCTTGTGACCATGTTGGTTTTCTCCGGGAGCTCTGGTTTCCTCCCACATTCTAAAGACGTACAGGTTTGTAAGTTAATTGGCTTCTGTAAATTCTAAATTGTCTCTAGTGTGTGTAGGATAGTGCAAGCGTGCGGGGTGATTGTTGGTGGGTGCATACATGGTGGGCTGGATGGCCTATTTCTACGCTGTATCTCTAAAGTCTAAAATGCTTCCTCTCCAATTTTTTCATGATATTCTTTTGAAAAGTCAAACATTTCATTTTTTAAAAAGCAGCATAAGGGCTCATTAGGGAGCAAACACGCACGTGGAGTACATAGGTCCTCGTTGAAATGGTATCAGTACCGAGCAGCTTGAAGCATCTTTGTATTCGTCAAAGGTCAGACATGAGATAGCGTGCAAGTAATTGGGAGCCGTCTTAGACGTCGCACTCCAATGTTTGTGTAATCAGTTGCTGTCACTGCCGACTAATTGTTCTGCAACGATAGATGTAGGAATCTTGTCTTTGCATTGTCTCAAATATTATAACTTAACACTGTGCAGCTTGTATCTAATTGAATCTGGATGTCTCCTGTATGACATACAAGACTATGAATGGTTCTCAGCCATGCCATTGTTCTGCACTTGATTAAGATACATATCCCTATGATGGGCACATTTATTCCCTTGTAATTATTAGCTATGTAGTTAATTAAACTATACATGCTATTTCAGAAGTTGACATGAATGGGTTTCAATCCCCAATCTGCTACCTGAGACAGATCTATACAGGAATTACCATTTCATTAATGACGATATAGCAACAACTAATCATAGTCATGTTACAATGAGGAATATCTAAAGCTGATGCTTTTAAATTACAGCTCTTAAAAAAATAATCAGTTTTTCACAACTGACAATTTCAATTTAAACTAAAGAGGTATGATTTATCCCTTTGTCAAACTTTAACATATTATTAATATTATTTTTAATCAATAAGCTATCTTCTCATAACACAAACCCTCCATGCTTGAACTAACAATAATAGCCAGTGAGTATTATTAAACGCCTATCTCACCAGGGACTAACTCTACTGAACGTTTTTCCTTCCATTATTTATTATGTAAAAGAATATGTGTGTTATGATTGTGTTTATAGTTTGTTTGGTTGTTTGGTTGTTTGTCTTTTGCACAAAAGTCCGCGAGCATTGCCACTTTCATTTCACTGCACATCTCGTATGTGTATGTGACAAATAAACTTGACTTGACTTGACTTGAGTATTAGAAAATTAAGATAAAACTAAACACTCATGCGTTAAATACTAAATACTAAATTAAAAATAAGACTAAACACTAGCATCAGAGCTCACCTCTTCTCATTGCCCCTAAATGTGTAGGGAGTGGATGAGAAAGTGGGAAATGTAAATGTAAATGGGTGATCGATGGTTGGCATAGATTTGGTGGGCTGAAGGGCCTGTTTATTCATGTTGTATCTTTATACTAAAATAAACTAGCCTAAAACTTCACTGGAAAAGGATGTGATTGGCATTTACATGTAATTTGTGTTGTAAAAGTAATTTGCAACAGTAAACGTGAAGAAAATGGTCACAGGAGGGGCGGCACAGTGGCACAGCGGTAGATTTACAGTGCCAGAGACCCGGGTTCAATCCTGACTACAGGTGCTGTCTGTACAGAGTTCTCCTGTGACTGCATGGGTTGTCCCTGGATTCTCCAGTTTCTTCCAACACTCCAAAGATGTACAGGTTTGTAGGTTAATTGGCTTCTGTAAATTATAAAATGGCCCTAGTGTGTAGGATAGAAACAGTGTACGGGTGATCACGGGTCTGCGCGGACTTGGTGGGCCGAAGGGCCTGTTTCCACAGTGTATCTCTAAAGTCTAAAGGTTTCCAGGGTAAGTGGAAGTCCAGCTCAGACCCGTGAAAAGCGGGAGAGGGGGTTGCAAATGCAAAGTTTGAATGGGATGAGGAACACTTGGGAAGAATCCAGCACAGTCCAAAAGACATTTCAGATACTCCAAATAATCTCTGTTAAACACATCAAACCATTTTAAATGGTATTGCGTTGATTGGCTTTATTCCAATGTGTTTCATTTCTCCACATGGGTCTCTACACGTTGGTTAATGAAGAATGCACAGTGAGGAGAGGAATGGAGGTAGCTGCACATCTGCTTTGTTAGCACAAGGGTGAGAAGCATGGGTTTCCTCCCGGTGCTCCGGCTTCCTCCCACACTCCAGAAACGTGCAGCTTTGTAGGTTGTGTAGGAAGGAACTGCAGATGCTGGTTTAAACAAAAAGATAGACACAAAAAGCTGGAGTAACAGCAAGACAGGCAGCATCTCTGGAGAGAAGGAATGGGTGACGTTTCAGGTCGAGTCTGAAGAAGGGTCTCAACCCAAAGGGTCACCCATTCCTTTTCTCCAGAGATGCTGCCTGTCCCACTGAGTTACTCCAGCTTTTTGTGTCTCTCTCAGGTTTGCAGGTTAATTGGTTTCTGTAAATGTTCCCTAATCTGTAGGGTAGAATTGGTGTATGGGTGATCTATGGTGTTTCCACACAGTATCTCCAAAACTAAAACCAGCCTTGGTTTAACGGATGATTAATAGAGTGTGCAACCAACTCCCTCGACACTGGCAGAGGTTATTGTGATTAGGGAAGTTGGCGTCAGATTTGAAATCATAAAATTCTGATGCAGGAGTTTAGAGTGGTACCTGCCAAACCACATATGTATTGGCCATGTGGCCTCTTGATTGTTTAGTTTAGTTTAGTTTAGAGATACTGAGCAGAAACAGGCCTTTCTGCCCACCGGATCCAAGCTGACCAGCGATCCACGCATACGAACACTATCCTACACACTAGGGACGATTTACAATAATACAAGCGAATTAACCTACTGCACAAACCTGTATGTCTTTGGAGTGTGGCAGGAAACCGGAGATCCCAGAGAAAATCCACGCAGGTGACCGGATGAACGTACAATCTTTGTGCAGGCAGCACCTGTAAGACAGCAACTCTACTGCTGCGCAGCTGTGCCCCCCATTGAAATTTGAGTTGCTTATATTCTTTTCAATGGCCATTCGAAACCCAAATATCAACAGGTTCAGAACATAGTTGGAAAAAGATAAAAATCGTTCCAAGATAAAATATGATTACAGTTTCGTCAAAGTTTCCCGAAAGGTAGTTGACCTCATAAACCAAGTCGAGCAATGGCATTTTTGTTGGCCCTAAACCTCCCGACCAGTTGGTTAATTACAGGTACAATGGAAAATAGAGTAGCACAAATTAGTGTACCTGTGATCGATGGTCAGCGCAGACTCGATGGGTCAAAGGCCCTGATTCCACGTTGTCTCTCTAAATTACAGAGAATTATCCTAAACACGCTTCAAGAACTATTTGCCGCTGATGTTCTTACCATCCCAGTCTAAATTTAAGTAGTTGTTGCTCATAATCTAGAGACACAGCTTAGTAACAGGACCTTCACCCCATCAAATCCATGCTGACCATCGATCACCCGTTCACACTAGTTCTATATTATCCCACGTTCGCATTCACTCCCTACACATTGTGGGCAATTTTTACTGAGGCCAATTAACTTACATGTGGAAGGAATCCAGAGCACCCGGAGGAAACCCACGAGGTCACCGGGAAAATGAGTAAACTCCACACAGACAACACCCGAGGTTAGGATCGAACCTGATCTCTGGCGCTGTAAGGCAGCAACTCTACCAACTGAGCAACTGTGCTGCACTTTTGCACAACTTTGCAATTCGCCTTCAAACCTTCTCCTCAGTTTCCTTCACACTGGTCAGTGGACTATGGAATAGTTGCAATCATGTAAGCATAGCCTATCGTTTCTTAATTCTAAGCAGATAGCTTCTGTCCTTCTTCATTCCAGAACGTTCTCTCTCACCAGCAAGGCAATATTCTCCTTAATTAATGATGCCACTCCTTGCTCTTTGCTTTTAGATCCTTCCTGAGCACTTTGTATCCAAGAAGATTTAGAATCCATTCCAACTCCTCTTTCATTCTTAGCCAAGTGTCTGCTGTTCCGGTGCCAATCTATTTCCAGTTGGTTAATTACAGGTACAATGGAAAATAGAGTAGCACAAATTAGTGTACCTGTGATCGATGGTCAGCGCAGACTCGATGGGTCAAAGGCCCTGATTCCACGTTGTCTCTCTAAATTACAGAGAATTGTGGATGCAGCCCAGACCATCACGCAAAACAACCGTTCCATTGTCTCCATTTACACCTCACGCTGCCTCGGCAAGGCCACCAGCATAATCAAAGACGAGTCACACCCTGGCCACTCTCTCTTCTCCCCTCCCCCATCGGGCAAAAGGTACAGAAGTGTGAAAACACACATCTCCAGATTCAGGGACAGTTTCTTCCCAGCTGCTATCAGGCAACTGAACCATCCTACCAACAAATGGAGAGCAGTCCTGAACTACCATCTATCTAATTGGATGCCCTTGGACAATTTATGATGGGGCTTTACTGGTTTTATCTTGCACTAAACAGTACCCACATTCTTCCCTTTATCATGTATCTGTACAGTGTGGATGGCTTGATTGTAATCATGTATTGTCTTTGCGCTGATTGGTTAGCATGCCACAAAACCTTTTCACTGTACCTCAGTACACGTGGCAATAAACTAAACTCAAACTAAACTGATAACCAAGACTGCTGAATGAAAGCAGTCATTTCAAAGCACGGTACCAAACCTTGTGGTGTAGCAAGATTTATAGCCTCTTCCTCATATATAAATACGAACGGATCCCATTAAATACAAGAATCCATTTGGTCTCTGAAGGCTGAGGCAACAAATCTTAGTCAGTCTTTTGAAGCTTTCCTTCCCATCTGTGGCTGTGCTGTGGTATAAAAATCGTGCAAGGATTACATTTATCTGCCATCATTATGTGACAGTGCAGCTGGGGTGTGACACTGACTAAAATGAGCAGCAATGGAAATAATATTTTCAGAGAAAAAAGCTATTCCATCGCTATTAACTTGCCCTATGGTTGCAATGTGACCAGCAGATGGATGTGCTTTAAACATTAATCTCAATGACTCCAAAGGGCTTAATTCCAATGGATTTCTCCGTGGGCAGGTCACAGAATTAAGAACCTGCAACAGATTCTCGCATCAGTGTTCCATTTAATTTGAAGTTGAATTCTGCTGGATGTTTGTTAAAAGTCCCACAAAGAGGAGGAATGCTGCAACAACAATTGGATTTGATATGTCACACATCAGAAAAGTCTTCAGAAGCCTTGAATACTGATTTGTAGCAGCTGGCTTGAATCCTGTAATAGTGGCTTGGTAATGTAAAAGAAAGTAATGAAGTAAATCTGAAGCATAAAATTAAGTGTATTAGTTGTAGATACAAGGAACTGCAGATGCTGATTTGCAACAAAAAAAAACCACAAAGCACTGCACAGTGGCGCAGCGGTAGAGTTGCTAACTTTCAGCGCCAGAGACCCGGGTTTTATTCTGACCACGGGTGCTTGTAGACTTCAGAGATGCGGCGTGGAAACAGGCTCTTCGGCCCACCGAGTCTGCACCGACCAGCGATCAACCATACACTGATACTATCTTGTGTACAATAGTGTTAATGTGTGGGGATTGCTGGTCGGCATGGACTAGGTGGGCCGAAGAGCCTGTTTCCGCGCTGTATCTCTAAAATAAACTAAACTAAATGAAGGTGTGAGGCAATAGGATTGAATAATTGCACATTGTGAGGCCAGAGGAAGTATTTGAGTATTAGTTGTGATGATCATGTGATGATTATTGTACAATTTAATGCATTCGGTTGTCTGATATTATCGTGGAAGGAATATCTGCAGTTTGGTCTGACCTATCTGTAGCTCCAGACCTTGCTGTGTGTTTGACTCTTGACAACACTTTGAAATGATGAAGACAGCTATTAAATTGAATTGGCAAAAAAGCAAAGTGGTGGAGGAATTCAATGGGCCAGGCAGCATTTGTGCAGGCAAATGGACAGACGACGTTTCGGGTCAGGACCCCTCTTCAGACTGATTCTAATAAGGAGGAGAGAGATGAGGGGTTGTGTAGGTCAAAGCCAGGCAAGTGATAGATGGAATTACTCCAGCACATTGTGTCTTTTTTTTGTAAACCAGCATCTGCAATTTTTAGTTTGTAGAGATACAGCGCAGAAACAGGCCCATATTCTACACACTAGGGACAATGTACAATTTTTACTGAAGCCAATTAACCTGCAAAATCTTTGGAGTGTGGGGGGAAACTGGAGCACCCGGAGAAAATCCATGTAGTCACAGAAAGAATTTACAAACTCTATATAGACAGCGCCAGTAGTCAGGATTGAACCTGTGTCCAAGGTGCTGTAATGGGCCTGTCCCACGTAGGCGATTTTTCAGCGGACTGCCGGTGACTGTCAAGTTGTTGCCGGCAGTTGCCTGAAAAACCTGCAACTGAAACAGCGACTGTCAGAGTGGAACACACACACACACACACACACACACACATCGCTTCCTTCACCAGCCCGTTATGCAGGCAGGGGAGCAGTGTCTAAAAAATTCACATGGTTCAAAGGTAAGGTGATACAGACACGCACCGTGATGAACAAGAAGGTTTGCGGTGAGTCCTTTAAAAGAGGCGGGGAGAGGGGGGGGGGGGAGAGGGGGTAGAGGTGGGGTGGGGGAGAAGGAGTGGAGACAACTTTTAAGAGGTACAGGATACTGAGTTGGATGATCAGCCATGATCATATTGCATGGCGGTGCAGGCTCGAAGGGCCGAATGGCCTACTCCTGCACCTATTTTCTATGTTTCTAAGAAGCCAGAGATACACGGCTGTGAAGCTCGGCGGTCATTTAACATTACCGGTCAGTTATCCTTGGTTCTGAAAACCTTTAGTTTTTCCCATTGAGCCAATGAAATTCACCACACCAGCTACAACCTACGAGAACCTCCGAGAACCTTCGACCTCCTGGCAACCCATTAGGACCTCCTGGCAACCCACCTACGTCTCGAGAATTCTCGCTACTCTCCAGGGCGGCTTCATTCTAGTCGGCGCTAATTTTTCAACATGTCGAAAAATTGACGGCGACCATAATGAGGCCGCGACTAGTTCCCAGAATACGGGAACTCCTCACGACCATGAAGGCGACTCCCCGTCAACCACCCGTCAACCATGTGGCAACCATGTGGCGACTACATAGTCTCCTGCAGTCGCCTAAAAGGTCACCAAAGTGGGACAGGCCCATAAGGCAGCAACTCGACCACTGCACCACTGTGCCGTCGTAGTTATTTGCGTTAAAGTGATAGGTGGATACAGATTTCAGAAGTAACCCCTGCATTCCCTCTCTTACCCCCTCCACCACCCTAGTCATCCTACCAGTGCCACGGTTTGCATCCTTTCGTTATCACCTCTTCCCCAGTCGACAAAGGGCTATTATGGGCTACACACTTCCTTGGTCATGTTTTGCTGGCCCTGCTTTGTTCTGGCCTTTTCCTACCTCCTGTTCCCCCAGCCCCTACTTTCAGTTAAAGAAGCGTTCTGACCCGAAAAACACCACCCATCCATTTTCTCCAGAGATGCTGCCTGACTCGCTGAGTTACTCCATCACTTTGTGTCTATGTTGGTCATATTAATATACTCTTATGGTAAAGGAAACACAGCTGAGGTAAAAAACCTCAAGATCACATGGCATATTTGATAGTAATCTATATATTTATTCAGAAATACTGGAAATCTATTTATAATTCCTCTAAGGGCTCAATATAATGGTGAACTGCTTCGTAAAGAAACTGGAATTGAGAATCATCTGCCAATTGTGATTTTAGATATTGATGAAGGATATGAATTGTGAAGCAAATTAAGCATAATTATAGTTGTGATTTAACTTTAGTTTAGTTTAGTTTAGTTTAGAGATACAGCGCGGAAACAGGCCCTTTAGCTCACCGAGTCCGTGCTGAACAGTGATCCCTGCACATTAACACTATCCTATACACACTAGGGACAATTTACACTTATACCAAGCCAATTAACCTACAAACCTGTACATCTTTAGAACATGGGAAGATCCCGGAGAAAACCCACGCAGTCACGGGGGGAACATACAAACTCTGTACAGACAGCACCCGTAGTCGGGATCGAACTCGGGTCTCTGGCGCTGCAAGTGCTGTAAGGGAGTAATTCTATCGCTGCCCCTAGGGCAACTTGGATCAGTTTTGTTGCGTTTCCTTATCAATTTGATCTAATGCCCCATAGCAGACATCAAGAGTTTTTTTATTTTAATAATGGTCGCAGGTAAACGTATAGCTTTAACAGAAATCCTCTCCAATTCGGGCAGGCCTTTATGGTGTAGGAAATGGAAGTGTGTCACACTCATGCTTTGGAGGACTCGTAGACCATAGGACAGTACAGCACAAGAACAGGCCCTTCAGCCCACAATGTCTATGTCAGACATGATGACATTGCTTCTCACCAAAGTCATAAAATCATAGAGCATAGAATCAGGCCCTTTGGCTCAACTCATCCATGCTGACCAATATACCCAATGGCATACCCAATAGATGTCTAATAGCTTAAAAATGCAGGCCACCATATTCCCTACCTATGCCTAACATTTTTACACCTGGTATTACAGTCATTGATGCAAACCAAATTATTTGCCACATTGACCCTTGACAGAATAAACACTTCCATTTGTACATTGACCACACGAAAGATGGTAGGAATCTTTAGACCAAAGATTGATGAGTGTTTAAAATCTAAATTATTAAGTTCCGACTCTTTGAATCTGCCTCAACCACCATCCATGGCAGAGCGTTCCAGGTACTCATCGTCCTCTGTGTAAAAAACTTCCCTCTGCACATCTCCATTTTGCCCCTCTCAGCTTAAGTCTATGCCCTCCCATATTAGATTTTTTCCATATTAGAAGTCAATGCCCTCCAGTATTAGATTTGTTCCATCCGGGGAAAACAATTCTGACCATCTATCCTATCTATGCCTCTCATAATTGTATACATGGTATCTTCAAAGCAGTTTACTTAAATAAGATGCTGCTTAATCTGGTTTACATTAGTTGTAGTATGTGAATCCTCTAAGACAAGTGAGCATGTATTCAGAAGTCAGGTAAGTGCTGCAAAGATAAACATATTAGTGTCAAATTTAGCTTATTGTCATGTGTACCGAGGTACAGTGAAAAGCTTTTGATGTGTGCTAATGATCAGCAGAAAGATAATACATGATTAGAATCGAGCCATCCACATTGTACAGATACATGATAAAGGGAATAACGTGAATGGTGTGAACGTTTAGTGGCAGATAATGTCCAATCAAAGATAGTCCGAGGGTCTCCAATGCGATAGATGGCAGCTCAAGATAGCCCCATAGTTGTTGCTTGGATGGTTCAGTTGCCTGTTAACAGCTGGGAAGAAACTGGAGGTGTGTGTTTTCACTCTTCTATACCTTTTGCCTGATGGGAGACGGGGAGGTGGGAGTGGAGAAGCCAGGGTGCAACTCGTTCGTGATTATGTGGCTGGCCTTGCCAAGGCAGCAAGTGGTGTAAATGGAGTCAATAGAAGGGAGGTTGGTTTGTGTGATGGTTAAGATGTCGAGGTCGCGGTTGAGGATTTGCGTCTGTATCCTTCCCTCCCTTGAACCCACGAAGAATGAATGGATAAATGTACAAATAAAATGGGAAGCAAAAGAACATTCCTCATTGCTTTTTGAAGTATGTGAAATCGATAAAAGTTGCATTGCAAATACACACCAAATCAGTTCATACAAAAGATATCCCTTGTAACAAATGTTTTACCTCTGCTGGATTTTCAAAGGCAGAATCTAAGAAGTTTGTTATGAAGGAGAAGGAAATGGTATAATGTGGCAGGTGGTGGTTTTGTCTCTGCTATGCTTTTCGTAGTTGGATAAGTTGTGTAAAACCAAATACAGTAAACCCCTGTTATTACAGACCTGTATATAATGGATTTTGGTTATAGCGGAGGAGCTACCGGCTTTCACCGCCGTGCCAGGCTGCCGATGCTGCCCATGGCTTGCACCGCCACCCCGGCCGCTTCCAGGCTGGACCTAAAGCCGCCACCGCTGGCCCACACATCTTCCTCAGCCTCTTCCAGGCCATGCTAGCCACTGACACCACCTCCGCCCCCTTAGATACACTCCAGCCGCCCGAGGACCGAGACTGATGACTCCGCCTTTTCCCTCCCACTATAGTACTTTTTCACAAGGGTTTGCTGTAGTCCTTTGTATGTAGATACGAAGAACTGCTGATGCTGGTTTACATAAAAAGATACAAAGTGCTGAAAAAACTCAGCGGGTCAGGCAGGGTTTCTGGAGAAAATAAATAGGAAACGTTTCGGGTTGGGCCCCGTCTCCAGACTGATTCTAGTCCTTTGTATGATGCTTGCAAATATGAAAATGTCTCAGCTTTCAAGTTCTGTATACTTTGAGAACTTTTCCAGAGTGATCACATGCCTCTCCTAATCTACTGACTTATTTACTGAGACTTTGCTCTCAGTTTAGGTGTTGGCCCAGGGACATGCTTGTTTCTACATGCCAAACCTTTTTCCTGCTCGTGTCGGCCACATTTGTAAAGATCTTCTCCACCATTTTTCGAGCCTGCTCACTCATTGTTGATACGATTATGAAACAATCAGCAACAAATTGCTGGGGCAGCACAGTGATGCAGCAGTAGAGTTGCTGCCTCACAGCGCCAGAGACCCGGGTTCGATCCTGACTACGGGTGCTGTCTGTACGGAGTTTGCACGTTCTCCCTGTGACTGCATGGGTTTTTCCTGGGTGCTCCGGTTTCCTCCCACACTCCAAAGGCGTACAGGTTTGTAGGCTAATTGGCTTTGGTAAAAAAAAATTGTAAGTCATCCCTAGTGTGTGTAGGATAGTGTTAGTGTGTGGGGATCGTTGGTCGGAGCGGACTCGTTGTGTCTATGGACCTGTTTCCGCGCTGTATCGCCAAATTAAACTAAACTAAAAATCAGCCTCATTAAGTATCAAGTAAATTATTTAATTCTACTTGCATATTATATCAGATTATTCATCACTTGTGGCCGTATTAACAGAACACAAAAATAAGTAACAGGAAGCAACTATGCACACAGGGTAAAGAGAACAAAGTCAGTTATGTCATTAATCTAATCTACCTTCAGGCACAAATCTTGCAATGATGCCAACATATAAAAAATTGTAAGTCTGGTGTAAATAAGAACGCCATTGAAGGCTGAGATGGTAGGAGAGATGAGGTAGCATAAATTTACTTGTTAAGCATTAATTGAAAAACAGACAAAGGAATGCTCGGAGGTCAGAGGTTGAAGACCTGATAGAAGTATATAAAATAATGAAAGGCATAGATAGGGTAGACAGTCAGAACCTTTTCCCCAGGAAATAGCGATAGAGGCGTAGTGGGTGGAAACAGGCTCTTCGGCTCAACTTGCCCACACCAGCCAACATGTCCCGTCTACATCAGTCCCACTTGCCTGCGTTTGGCTCATATCCCTCTAAACCTGTCCTTTCCATAAATGTCCAACACTACAGGGCATGGGTAGGTACAAGCTGAGAGGGGGAAAGTTTAATGGAGATGTGGCAAGTTATGTTTACACAGAGAGTGGTAAGAGTCTGGGATCCATTGCCAGGGGTGGTGGTAGAGGCAGATATAGTAATGGTGTTTAAGAGGCTTTTAGATAGGCATGTTGAATGACAGGGAGTAGAGGGATATGGATCGTGTACAGGCAGATGAGATCCATTTAACTAGCCATCATGCTCGGCACAGACATTGTGGGCCAAAAGGCCCGTACCTGTGTTGTACTGTTCTATGAAAACAGGACTGCAAAATGGATCTTGATGGATCACTTCAATGTTCGTCTTTGGGCGTGACCTGATTCCACCATCGCTGGCCGAGATGTTGAGCAGAACACATTTGCATGACTTGGTCTTCTTCTTCTAGCATATGGCATGCACAGCCTAACGTTATAGGGCAACTTGTTCTATTTGATCTTATTTGATTGTGCATGCCAGGTTGATTGCATTCGTTGAAACAGGGCGGACCACGTGAAGGTTGCAATCTCCCACTTGATGTTGATGTTGACATGGTAGTTGGTGCCTTCAGTTGCTGAGATCCTAATCTCTGAGGTTCATACCAAGCCATCAGTCAAGTTTATTTTCTTCACTTTCTGCTGTTGCATAGTGTATCTGGCATAGAAAGGAGATGAGGAGGAATTTTTTTAGTCAGAGGGTGGTGAATCTGTGGAATTCATTGCCATGGGTGGCTGTGGAGGCCAAGCCTTTGGGTATTTTTAAAGCAGAAATTGATAGGTTCCTGATTAGTCAGGGTATCAAAGGTTATGGGGCGAAGGCAGGAGAATGGGGTTGAGAGGGAAAAATAGATCAGCCTTGATCGAATGGCAGATCAGACACGATGGGCCGAATGGCTTAATTTTGCTCCTGTATCGTTTGTTTTTAATCCCTCCTCTCCACTGATGTTTGGCCGCATTTGGACTATTGTGTGCAGTTCTGGTCGCCTCATTACAGGAAGGATGTGGAGGCTTTGGAGAGGATGCAGAGGACGTTTACTGGAATGCTGCATGGATTAGAAAGTATTAGCTATCAGGAGAGGGTGGACAAACTTGCGTTGCTCTCTCTTCAATGCTGGGATCCCGAAAGAAGTATGTTAAATTATGAGAAACATAGATAGGATAGACAATCATAAACTATTTCCCAGGTTGGAAATGTCAAAGATGAGAAGGCATAGCTTTATGATGAGAAGGGCAAATTTTAAAGGAGACTAGACCAAGGGGAACCCGTTGTGTCCCGTCCCCTCAACGCATTCCAATGGGGGGGGGGGGGGGGGTGGGGCCGGAAGGGCAAATTTTAAAGGGGATCTGTGGGGCAGGTTTTAGTTTACACAAAAGGGTGGAGGGTGCCTGGAACGCGCTGCTGGAGATGATGTTTGAGACAGATGCGATACTTGCATTCAAGAGATGTTTGGACAGGTTCTTGGATATCACAGTTCACATCCATATATCCCTTCAATATCACCTTTTCCACAGCTAATAATGGACCATTATGGGCTCCACCTTTCATTGCTAGCTCTGATTTCTTCTGAACCTTTTCATACCTCTATTTTCCCTCCCCTCTGACTCAGTTTGAAAAAGGGTCTTGATCTGAAACATTACCTATTACTTTTCTACAGAGATGCTGCCTGACCTGCTGAGTTACTCCCAGTATTTTGCATCTATCGTTGGCGGGATATGACATGGCTCATGTGTGGGCAGGTAAGAGTTGGTCTTGGCGTCATGTTCAACATCGACTAGTGATCACCCCTATACTAGTTCTGTCCTACACACTAGGGACAATTTACAGAGGCCAATTAACCTACAAACCTGCACGCCTTTGGGATGTGGGAGGAAACCGGAGCACACGGAGAAAACCCACGCGGTCATGGGGAGAACGTACAAACTTCGTACAGACAGAACCCGTGGTCAGGATCGAACCCGGGTCTCTGACGCTGAGAGGCAGCAACCGCTGCACCACCATGCTGCCCTTGTGTCCCAGTTTTGTCTAGAATATTGTGAGAAATTCCTGATCCTTTTATTTTAATATTGTTGTAATACAGAAATCGAATTTTGGTGTAACATTTCATTCAAAGAACAATAATTCTTGACAAAACAGCATTTTGTCAATACTGTATTGAATCGCAGGCCGGATTATCTACTTAACTGTGTTAATTTACAAATTTTGATGTAGAGACTCAGGTCATATGACTAAAAGATCTTCGTGATTCTGTTCTTTCCCACACCATTTATTACTCCCAACACATACAGGGCATAGGCTTGACCCCACACCAGGGCAGAGTCATAGTCATACAGCGTGGAAACAGGCTGTTAGGCCCGACTTGCCCATGCCAACCAACATGTCCCATCCACACTAGTCCCACCTGTCTACGCTTGGCCCATATCCCTCTAAACCTGTCCCATCGTTTCCAAAACATTGTGATAGTACCTGCCTCAACTACCTTCATTGCCACGTGTGCACTACACAGCAAAATCCTTGCACCCGTCGCCATGTTTTGGCGCCATTTACGAAAGAAAGAAATAGTCCAAAGTCCAGTCCACATGTTGGATGTACTGGAGCGCCTCCGATCCAGGTAAGCCCAGGTAAGCCCCAGGCTGCTGCAGGACTTCCTCCATCGCCCTCGACTGGCTCGGGCCATCAACTGACATCCCGACCGCCTCTGTGTCCCGGGGGCGCCTTCTGCAGCCCACCTTGAAGGAGCTGGAGGCAATACCCCGCTCCCTCTCCTACCGGCCCACTCCTCGCGTCCGTCGTTGCCGGGGGGCCCCTCCTCTTCGGCTCTCTAGTGTTCAGGGTCGAGCTCGGCATTTTACGACCTTCTCTCCTGCAGGCCGCAGCCCACCAAGCCCTTCTTGGTGGCAGCAAACTAGGCCTGTCACTGACAAGCTCTTGAAATAGCCTCGGCTGGAAAAGGACCATACCATTTGACCCATTAAGCACCTTACTTGCCTGATGTATAGTTTAAAAGAAAATTAATCTTCTATCAGCTGCTGATGGACCAGTTAGCACATGGTGTCACCCTGGTTATACCACATGATTCCAATTACCATAATTAATAAAATAGTTCATTTGGGAGATCAAAGGCATTTACACGATAGGATGTAGGCAGTTCCCTTGACATTAAATTGTTCTGTCAGTGCAAAGAAGATTTTAATTAGTAGAGTAAGATTCTTTTTGACATTTACAAATTAATTAGGTGTGGAGGATAAGGAAATATCAGTAAGTTACTTTTTAAAGAGAATAAGAGGAAGAAGATGGCTTTTAAAATTTAGAAATGTCTTCTGTATCCAGATAGTATTTGTTTTGCTTGAATAAATAGGGGTGTACTCCAGCCTTCCCAAGAGATCTGCAGGCATCTTCCCAAGAGGGGATCCAAGGCCGCACCAGAGCGAGGACAGGTCAACACTCATTCTCAAACACATTATTTTCCTTCTTTGTAAAATCTGTGGATCATGTGCTTGCACAAGTTTGCAACGTGTGATCCACACCTCCTGACTGTTTAAATGGCCCACAACAGCATTCTTAAGAGGCAGCTTGCCTTTTTCCAATTAATGTCATCCGTGCTTAATCCATTATCGCGCAAATGATTGCTTTACTGCCTTTTAATGGTGTTAAATCGGTATTTTAGGTTCCACTAATACTGTGTTAGATCATAGCAGCATGGTGGTGCAGCAGTGGAGCTGCTGCTTTACAGTGTCAGAGACCCGGCTTCGATCCTGACCATAGGTGCTGTCTGTGCAGAGTGTGCATGTTCTCCCTGTGACCGCATGGGTTTTCTCCGTGTTCTCCGGTTTCCTCCCACACTCTAAAGGCGTGCAGGTGTGTAGGTTAATTGGCTTCTTTAAATTGTAATAGTCCCTAGCGTGTAGGATAGTGCCAGTGTACAAGGTGATCACTGGTTGTCGTGTACTCGGTGGCCCGACAGGCCTGCTTCCACGCAGCATCTATAAGTCTGCTTAATTTTAATGGAGACACAGAACCAAAGGGGATGGAGGGTAAAAGAATTACAACCACCCCCAACATTGCGATGAATCCAATCAAAAATTAAAGTTGAATGTAAGCAAACGGACACTTACAAGTATGCCCATCGTGTATTTGAATGAGGATGCATTTCTATGCTGCATAACCATGTAGAGAGTGTCTTTACTTAGTGAAACCACCTTGTTTGTGGTTTCAATAAGTAATGCTACCACAGCTAAACATAGTTGTAAGCAGCGACAATAATTATCCTCCGTAGCACAGGTTACTTCAGCTGTTATTTATCAGCCGATTATAATCATGAGATTAGTGTGATCACATAAAGTGGCTTTCAAAATATTACAGCAAGCACAAGGCAATCTTTGCACAGTGCCATAAAGTCATTGGAATGCCATATTTACTGGGAGTGATTGTACATTTACGGGCATCTGCTATTAATAACTTCGGAGCACACAAGGCAGATATTGTTTGATCAAAATAATGCAATTATGTTCAGAGTGGCTCAGCCGATCATAGTATTAAAGGTTGAGAAATGACACTGAAAGAAAACTCTGGCCCTTCCAGCCATGACAAAGGAGATAGTATTCGACCAGATAGCAAAGCGTTACACATACCCCGTCATGCATTAAAGCCGTCGAGGTAGAGATGATTGAAAGCTTCAGATTCCTAGGAGTACATATCACCAGCAAATTGTCGTGGACCAGCCCTGTCGAAGCAATGACCAAGAAAGGACACTGACACCTCTACTTCCTCAGAAGGCTTAGAAAGTTTGCACGTCCCCAACAACTCTCACCAACATCTACAGATGCGCTGTAAAAAGCATTTTATCGGGATGCAGCACGGTTTGGGAACAGCCGAATCCAAGACCACAAGGAATTGCAGAGAATTGTGGATGCAGCCCAGATTATCTCTCAAACTAATTTCCCTTCCATTGACTACATTTACACTTCATGCTGCATTGGCAAGGCCTCTAGTTTAATCAAGGACGAGTCTCACCATGGTCACTCCCTTTTCTCCCCTGTCCCATCAGGTAACAGGTACAGAAGTGTGAAAACGCATACCTCCAGATTCAGGGACAGTTTGTTCCCAGCTGTTAACAGGTAACTGATACATCCTATCTAGGATATCTAGAATTGTAGTCCTGTAGGTCTGTGTCCAAGATGGCTGCCGTGAAGAGAGAGTGGACGCTGGCGCGCTTTGGCTGCCGCTGCTCTCTCTTCACACTGTGTTTTTGATTTTCTGTTTTTGGATTGAATTCTGTTTTTAATTTGTGTCTCTGTGATGTCTTTATTACTTGTTATATTCCGATTATATGTTATTCCAATTACTATGTAAGGTGTCCTTGAGATGTCTGAAAGGCGCTCATTAAATAAAATTTATTATTATTATTATTATCCTATCAACAACTGAAGAGCAGTTCTTGAGCTACTATCTACTTCACTGGAGACCCTCGGTCTAACTTTAATCAGACATTACTGGACCTTTTCTCGCACTAAATATTCCCTTTAACCTGTAACTGTGGATGGCTTGATTGTAATCATGTATTGTCTTTCCACTGACTGGTTAGCACACAACAACAGATTTTCACCATACCTTGGTACACGTGATAATAAACTAAACTAAACTAAGAAGAAAATGTGTCACCTTGCAAAGGGAACAAAAAATAAATAAAACGGATACAAGTAAAAGAGTTGGAAACGAAGAACTGCCGATACCGATTTTCCAAAAATGGACACAAAGTGCTGGAATAATGGGTCAGGCAACATTTTTGGATGAAAAAGGATGGGTGGCGTTTTGGATTGGGACCCTTCTTCACAGGGGTCAAGGAGAAGAGGGGTGATCTTATAGAGGCGTATAAGATCCTGAGAGGAATAGATAGGGTAAATGCACAGAGTATTTTACTCAATGTAGGGGAATCAATAACCAGAGGACATAGGTTTAAGATGAGGGGGGGGGGGAGAGTTAATAGGAATCTGAGGGGCAAACTTTTTACACAAAGGGTGGTAGGTGTAGGATAGTGCCAGTTTTTTTTATTCAAACAGGAGGTAGCTGAGGCAGGTACTATCACAACATTTAAAAAACATTTGGACAGGTACATGTATCGGATAGGTTTAGAGGGATATGGGGCAAATGCAGACAGATGGGGCATGTTGGTCAACATGGGCAAGTTGGGCCAACAGGCCAGTTTCCACACTGTATGACTCTGACTATCAGAAGAGAGCACAGTTCACATGAGTTATGTCATGGTGATAACTACTTTTGATCAGTATAACAAAAACTCTCACTCGTGAATGTTAAGTAATAAATTTTAACGAGATTAAACTTTCTTTCACAAGATTGTGCTCCCAGTCTTTGTTGTTCCACAGGCAGTCAGATGTGAGGTTTACATTCAATTAATTTCTCCGCAGATTTAATAGTTTTGTAGAATAATTGTATAAAATTGTATATTGTGGAGAAGGATGAGGGGGTACTTCTTTGAAACTTAGTAAATAGTGAAAGGTCTGGATAGCGTGAATGTGGAGAGGATGTTTCCACCAGTGGGAGAGTGCAGGACCAGAGAGCACAGACTCAAAATAAAAGGACATACCTTTAGAAAGGAGATGAGAAGGAATTCTTCTAGTCAGAGGGTGGTGAATCTGTGGAATTCATTGTCCTGGCGGCTGTGGAGGCCATGTCAATGGATAATTTTAAGGCGGAGATTGACAGATTCTTGATTCTTGATAAGGGTGTCAGGGGTTATGGGAAGGCAGAAGAATGGGGTTGAAAGGGAAACATAGATTAACCATGATTGAATGGTGGAGTAGACTTGATGGGCCGAACGGTCAAATTCTGTTCCTATAACATGAACTTATATCACATAAAAAGCTAATTGATAAAATATAAATTAAAAATATAGCATTATCTTTGCAGTTTGTTTAATAAACATATATTATACTCCTAGAGTCTTTTGTTTCCCCATCTTTGATTGAGAAACCATTTTGATATCCTTTTTTGATTTAATGAAGTTGTTTCAAATTCATTTGACCTTCAGGAGCATTAATATTAATTAGGAGGTTGTTTCAATTTATCCCAGATCCTGATTTAGCGAGAACAATGGGTTTTTATACTGCCGCTTGCCAATGAATTTCTCTCTCGGTCTCCAGACACCCTGAGTATCTCTTGAGAACGCCAGGCTTTAATCCACCCAGCTTATCTGCCTGACTGAACAGTATCAGAAATTACTCTGTTAAGGAAGGCAGAGCATGTACTGGTGTATTGAAAGAAGTATTTAAAAATGTTGCAGGCAAGCAGGGAAGACTGAGGAGTCGAAATGGATTCTCTGAAACAAGGAACTGCAGATGCTGGTTCACAAAAAAAGGACACAAAGTGCTGGAGTAACTATATGGGTCAGACAGCATCCCTGTAGAACATGGATAGGTGATATTTCAGGGCAGGACCTTTTAGACTAGGGTGAGGAGTGTGTTTGTAGAGGGAAATTGGCTCTGTCTGCGGTCAAGGATCAAATGGACGGCTTTAAGGGCTTCCTGGTGGGAGATGGAGGTGTAGAGCATTTGAACGTCCATTATAAAGATGAGGGAACGGGGGCTTGGAAACCAAAAGTAATTAAAGAGTCGAAGAGCATGTGAGGTGTCTTGAACAAAGGTGAGAAGGGATTGAACCAAGGGGGGGGGGGGGGGGATAGGATGGAATCGAGGTCTGAATAAGGGTCTCAACCCAAAATGTCACCAATCCAAGTTCTCCAGAGATGCTGCCTGACCTTCTGAGTTACTTCAGCCCTTCATGTCCTTTTAAAATATAGCTGCTGGTGTACATATGGTGTACATATAGCTGCTAAATTTGTATAAGATAATTATAAGCAGTTGAATAAGGGGTGGGAATTAATAAGCTTTGGCTTCTTCCTGCTCCTTTTCGGACACATACGATTTCATTTATTTATAGATATTGTTTATAACACTTTATAAATATTCTTGTTTTGCTTTTTGTATGCTGTTTCACACTTGCTTTTTATTATTTTATTCTGTTCGAAATAAAGAATTAAATAATAAAAAAATAAATTAAATTAAAAAAAATAAAAAAGGAAAATGGATAAAATCAACAGAGGGTTCTTGAGAATCCTCAAGGGGATCTTATAATGGTGTTTAAGACCATGAGAGGAATAGAAAGGGTAAATGCGGTCTTTTACCCAGAGTAGGGGAATCAAAAATCAGTCTGACGAAGCGTCTAAAAAGGCTGAAGAAACATTCTTCAGTCTGAAGAAGGGTCCTGAACCGGGGGAACAAAGGTGGACGGGCGAGGAGAGGATGTCGGTTGCTGGGCAACCAAGAAAGGTGACGGCTGGAGGCCCACAGAAACCTGGGACTTGCCTGGATCGGGCACCGCTCTTAACAACTGGAATGTGGGCTGGACTTGGAAAATGGAGCCAAAACTTGACGACTCTTGAATGCCTATTTCTGTACAACTGCTAATCAGGGATGGTATGGTGATTCTCTATTGGACTGTTTGTAAGGAAAGAATGTCACTGTGTCTTTGCACATGGCACATGTGACAATAAAGCACAATTGAACCATTGAACTATTGACCCGAAACGTCACCTATCCATGTTCTCCAGAAATGTTTTCTGACAAGTTGACTTACTCCAGTATTTTGTGTCTTTTCTTCAAATGGATTCTGTTTTGCCTGGTGTATTTGTAAGCATCAACCTATGACAATTCCACAATTCCAACTTAGTCACGTTGCCGAGGAGTTGGAGAGAAGAGGGGTGCATGTGCAACCCCATGCCCCTGAAGGCTGAGTGTCCTCTATATTTGGTCTGTTGCAGCTGGGCTGGAAGTAAATAGCAAGAAACAAGCAGCATCCACACCATAAAATTGTCAGCCAGTGCTCTCCCTTGTTCTCACCATCAGTTTGTGAGCTTCACCATTGCTCAGAAGTTCAATAAGACCATCCACATAATTACACCCGGCAGCGTCAAGTAGACGTTTGAGGCTGGGTATCGTGTGCTAAATGAATCATCTCCTGATACACCACAGCCTTTCCTTTTTCTTCAAAGCACAAGCCAGGGGCATCATGCTATAGTCTCTGCCTGCTTGCCTGCATGAATATAGCCCGGCCAGTCTCTGGGAAGGTTAGAACCATCAGTGTGTGGTCCTGACCTCCCACCTATCTCATTGGAGACCTTTGAACTTTCTTTAAGTGAACTTTAGGGCTGCACAATGGCGCAGCAATAGAGTTGCTGCCTTACAGCGCCAGAGACCCGGGTTCGATCCTGACAACGGGTGCTGGATGTACAGAGTTTGTACGGTCTCCCTGTGACAAGATGGATTTTCTCCAGGTGCTTCGGTTTCCTCCAACACTCAAAAGACAGACAGTATCTCTGGAGAAAAGGAATAGGTGATGTTTCAGGTCGAGACACTTCTTCAGTCTTAACAGTAGTTTAAGAGGAATAGGTGATGTTTCTAAAGAATGATCTCGACCAGAAACGTCACCTACTCCTTTTCTCCAGATATGCTGTCTGACCCGCTGAGTTACTCCAGCTTTTTGTGTCTGTTATCCTTATAGCTATTACCATCTAATCTAGATAACATTCTTATAAACCTCTTCTGTACCCCCTTCCAAAGCCTCCACATCCTTATAGTAATAAGGCAACCAAAACTGCATATAATAAGCCAAATACGGCTTAACAAAAGTTGTATAAAGCCGCAATATGACTTCCTGACTTACATTCAATGCCCTGACCATAAGTATATGCCTTCTTTATCATCCAAACGCTTTGTGTTGCTATTTTCGGGGAACTATTGACTTGGACCTCAAGAATCCTCGATGCTTTTTAAGGTGCTACCATCAACTGTATTATTTTCCCTGACATTTAAGCTCAAAAAGCAAAGCACCTCACACTTCGGACTTTATTCCAGGTGCACGGTTTCCTCCCACACTCCAAAGATTGTAAAAATTGTAAATTGTCGCTGGTGTGTGTGCGCAGGGTAGTGCTAATGTGTGGGGATCGCGGATTGGCACGGTCCCGATGGGCCAAAGGGCCTGTTTCTGCGCTATATCTCTTAACTAAACTGAACTAAGTGTGTTATTATTTATTAATGAGCTTCAAGACTGACAGGATTTATTGGCTATATTTTGGCTGTATTGTTCATTATAAAAACATTCTTCCTGATGTTTCATCCTGATAGATATTGCCGTTATAAATTGTCAAAATTTTCGAGAGTCCCGACAGTAATAGGCTTGTGTTATTCAGCATAGATTTTTCCTTGGTGTTCGTATAATGAGGCTTTTACTGCTTCACATACTTTCATCTCACTTTGTCAGTAAGATAATTAAGGCATGAGGAGCAGCTTTAAGCTACTCTCCAGTGAATTGGGACAATTAATATTTCAGATATGTGAAGGAGAAGAGCAGGAGAGAAGTTAAAAGCCATCTAGTCTTCCACGTAGATTGGTATTTGTTCAGTTCAAAGGAGAAAGATTAGTTTCCTACTGTTTTCTTTCCCGATTTGGAATAGAATGGATTGGAATGGAATGCTTTATTACCAGGCACAGTGGGATTCTTTGCTTGCCTACACAATGTATACAAATAGCAGCCACCTACAGCGCTGACAAAGTTACAAAGCACGCTGGCTCCCCCTTTTGTTCTCAACACCCCCCCCCCCCCCAGCAGTTCCCCCACGCCGGGCACCAATTGTCCATTCTTCTCCCTCACGGTGGTCCCCCCATGCCGGGTCCTCCATCGTTCTTTCCCTCGCCCCTCACGGCTCCTCCACACACTCATCGACCGCGAGTCTTGCACGGCTTGCAACATACAGGTTGTCAATAGCAGTTGTTCAGGGCTGCACCATTGCTGCCTTACAATGTCAGAAACCCTGGTTTGATCCTGACTACAGGTGCTGTCAGTATGGAGTTTACACAATCTCCAGTATCGTATTCAGAGGATTGGACTAGCAATTGAGAGAGTTGGAAACAGCGAATGCTGTAAACACTCAGCGAATGCTGTAAACACTCAACTGGACTCTTAAGAACTTTGAAACTTGTGGGCACAAGAAATAACCATATAACCATATAACAATTACAGCACGGACACAGGCCATCTCGGCCCTTCTAGTCCGTGCCGAACACGTA
This sequence comes from Amblyraja radiata, assembly GCF_010909765.2. Taxonomy (NCBI): domain Eukaryota; kingdom Metazoa; phylum Chordata; class Chondrichthyes; order Rajiformes; family Rajidae; genus Amblyraja; species Amblyraja radiata. The sequence goes on along the minus strand of NC_045963.1, from coordinate 27,218,231 downwards.
TTCTCCCCTGGTCCCATCTACCTGCACTCAGACCATAACCCTCCATTCCTTTCCCGTCCATATAACTATCCAATTTATTTTTAAATGATAAAATCAAACCTGCCTCCACCACCTTCACTGGAAGCTCATTCCACACAGCTACCACTCTCTGAGTAAAGAAGTTCCCCCTCATGTTACCCCTAAACTTCTGTCCCTTAATTCTCAAGTCATCTCCTCTTGTTTGAATCTTCCCTACTCTCAGTGGGAAAAGCTTATCCACGTCAACTCTGTCTATCCCTCTCATCATTTTAAAGACCTCTATCAAGTCCCCCCTTAACCTTCTGCGCTCCAAAGAATAAAGACCTAACATGTTCAACCTTTCTCTGTAACTTAGTTGCTGAAACCCAGGCAACATTCTAGTAAATCTCCTCTGTACTCTCTCTATTTTGTTGACATCCTTCCTATAATTAGGCGACCAAAATTGTACACCATACTCCAGAATTGGCCTCACCAATGCCTTGTACAATTTTAACATTACATCCCAACTTCTATACTCAATGCTCTGATTTATAAAAGCTAGCACACCAAAAGCTTTCTATACCACCCTATCTACATGAGATTCCACCTTCAAGGAACTGTGCACAGTTATTCCTAGATCCCTCTGTTCAACTGCATTCCTCAATTCCCTACCATTTACCATGTACGCCCTATTTTGATTTGTCCTGCCAAGATGTAGCACCTCACACTTATCAGCATTAAACTCCATCTGCCATCTTTCAGCCCACTCTTCCAACTGGCCTAAATCTCTCTGTAGACTTTGAAAATCTACTTCATTATCCACAACACAAATTATCTTAGTATCATCTGCATACTTACTAATCATCTGCATACTTACTAATCCAATTTACCACACCATCATCCAGATCATTGATGTACATGACAACCAACAGTGGACCCAACACAGATCCCTGTGGCACCCCACTAGTCACTGGCCTCCAACCTGACAAACAGCCATCCACCATTACTCTCTGGCATCTCCCATTCAGCCACTGTTGAATCCATCTTGCTACTCCACCATTAATACCCAACCATTGAACCTTCTTAACCAACCTTCCATGAGGAACCTTGTCAAAGGCCTTACTGAAGTCCATATACACAACATCCACTGCTTTACCCTCATCAATTTCCCGAGTAACATCTTCAAAAAATTCAAGAAGATTAGTTAAACATGACCTTCCAGGCACAAATCCATGTTGACTGTTCCTAATCAGACCCTGTTTAGCCAGATGCTTATATATATTATCTCTAAGTATTCTTTCCATTAATTTGCCCACCACTGACGTGAAACTAACAAGTCTATAATTGCTAGGTTTACTCTTAGACCCCTTTTTAAACAATGGAACAACATGCGCAGTACGCCAATCCTCCGGCACTATTCCCGTTTCTAATGACTTTTAAATCCTTTCGTATCTCCTCAAAGTTAGCCTTTCTCCAATCAAAAATCTCAACCTTAGTTCCAGTTCTGACCCTCTCCATAATTATATTGAAACTAATGGTATTGTGATCACTGGACCCGAACTGTTCCCCAACGCATACCTCTGCCACCTGACCTGTCTCATTTCCTAACAGGAGGTCCAGCACTGCCCCATCTCTAGTAGGTACCTCTATGTATTGCTGCAAAAAACTATCCTGCACACATTTTACAAACTCCAAACCATCCAGCCCATTTACAGAATGTGTTTCCCAGTCTATGTGTGGAAAATTGAAATCTCCCACAATCACTACCTTGTGCTTACTACTAATATCTGCGATCTCCTTACATATTTGCACTTCCAATTCTCGCTCCCCATTTGGCGGTCTATAATACACCCCCATAAGTGTTGCTACCCCTTTCCCATTTCTCAGTTCCACCCAAATAGCCTCCCTAGACGAGCCCTCTAATCTATCCTGCCAAAGCACTGCTGTAATATCTTCCCTGACAAGCAATGCAACACCTCCACCTCATGCCCCTCAAATTCTATCACACCTGAAGCAACGAAATCCTGGAATATTTAGTTTCCAATCACAGCCCTCCTGCAACCATGTTTCACTGATTGCCACAACATCATACTTCCAGGTATCAATCCAGGCTCTAAGCTCATCCACCTTTCTTACAATGCTCCTAGCATTAAAATATACACATTTAAGAAACCTACCCCCTGTGGCGACTCTTTATGTACTGTCTCAGTGAGGCCTACTATTACACTGCAATCATTGCACTTTTGTACTTATCTATGATTGTGCTCATCTATAGTATGAATTTACTGGATTGTATGCAAAACAAAGTTGTTTTACTGTACCTAGGTATTTTGGTACCTGTGACAAAGTATAATCATCATAGATTCAGAATTTGTTCAGGATGGAAATGTCAAGGACTAGAGGGCATAGCTTTAAGCTGAGAGAGGCAAAGTTTGAAAGGGATGTGCAGGGTTTATACAGAGAGAGTGGTGGGTGCCTGGAACACACTGTCATGGGCGATGGTGGAAGCAGATTCGATATCGATATTTAAGAGGCATTCAGAGAGGCGCATGGAAATGCAGGAGAGATATGGATCATGTGTAGGCAGAGGAGATTAGTTTAACTTGGCATCATATTCGGCACGGACATTGTGGGTGAACATTATACCTGCGCTTACTGTTCTATGTTCTTTGGCGGATGAGACATGACTCCGTGGCATTCTGGCATACCTGACCAAAGGAACATAATAGGTCTGATCGATGTCACATCTGATGGGCTATCAAACCCTGCTAGAAAATCTGTTTAATTTAGTTTAGTTTAGGTCCGTTCAATTTAGTTTAGTTTAGTTTAGTTTGGTATAGAGATAAAGTGTGGAAACAGGGCCTTCAGCCCACGCTATTTGTATGTCATCCCACTTTACTATCCATTCCCACAGACTAGGGGCAATTTACAAACCTGCTTGTGTTTGGAATGTGGGAGGAAACCCGCAGGAGATCCTGCTGGAAACCCACGCGGTCACAGGGAGAAAGTAAAAACGTACAAACAACAGCACCCAAGGTCAGGATCGAACCCAGCTCTTGGTTTTAGTTTTAGAGTTACCGCGTGGAAACAGGTCCATCGGCCCACTGAGGCTACACCAACCAATGATCGCCCATGCACCAGTTCTATCCTTCACACTAGGGACACTTTACAAAAGCCAATTAACCTGCGAAACTGCATGTCTTTGGAATGTGAGAGTAAACCGGAGCACCTGGAGAAAACCCACATGGTCACAGGGTGAACGTACAAACTCCGTCAGGATCGAACCCTGGTTTCTGGCGCTGTGAGGCAGTAACTCTAGGCTGCGCCTCTGTGATGCCCCAATGTATAAAACACAATGCATATTGCTTCTGAGAAAGATTCTCCTACGTCATCTGCGCTGCATGTATGAGAGTGATTTAAAACTCACCGCATCGTCCACTCCCATCTCCATGTCGCAGTTCATCTTTAGAAGGTTCATAAATGTTCTGTCTTCAATTGATGAGGTAAGTGAACAAAAATAAAGTGCACTGGAGCCGATGTGGCAAATTAACAAGCATTTCCCCATCTGCTTTGCTGATGGAAGTGTGAATAATGGAAGTGTTTAAATAACCATGATGTGTCAAAAATCATTAATTATCTCATTGCAATAGAGTGTACAATCCTTTAGCCTCTCCACATTGTGATCAACGATAGCAAATTCCAATAAAATATAAAGATGGGTTCAAATAAAAATCACTATGGTAATGCTTTAGACAATTATTATGAGGCTATTAAACTGAGCAGTCACATTGAGATTGCAAATGTGTCAAACACATTGGCAAATCATGAAATTTGGATAATTGAGATAAAATCCCATTAACGATTATTGATATAATTAGAAAAATTATGTCATTTTTCAGCAGCCGGAGTTTCCAAGAAAGTTTTGAGCTCAGCTGATGAAAAGGCAGTAAGTAATATTTGAAGTTAGCTTTGAAATTTAGGCAAACTTTCAAGCTTGGATAACTTGCAAAAAAAATAAGAGAAGAGACACAAATCAAACATAACATGGGATGACATGAATAATGTATAGTTAAGTGGCACATCAGACATCTCTGAGCCTGCAGAAAAAAAGGTGGCAGTGATCTGAGAGAGTGCGAGAAGAAAGTGAATCCCAAGGTAGTGAGTGACTGAGGACGAGGGTTCATTTAATAGCTTTAACCGTGACGCAGCTGGTAGAGTCATTGCCTCACAGCGCCAGAGGTTCGATCCTGACCTCTGCCGCTGTCTATGTGGAGTTTGCACATTTAGTTTAGTTTTAGTTTAGTTGAGTTTATTGTCACTTGCACCGAGGTAGAGTGAAAAGCTTTTTTGTTGTGTATAATCCAGTTAGCGGAAAGACTAGTTTGGTTTAGGTTTGAGCTATAGCGTGGACACAGGCCCTGTGGCCGACCAAGTCTGCACCGACCATCACCCCATACACTAACTTCATACGTTTTAGGAGTAGATAAGGCCATTCAGTCCATCATCTACTTGACATTCAATCATGGCTGATCTATCTTTCCCTCTCAACCCCATTCTCCTGCCTTCACCCCATAACCCCTGACACCCATACTAATCAAAAAAAATCTGTTAATCGCTGCCTTATAAAAAATAACCATTAACTTGGCCTCCACAACCGTCTGTGGCAATGAATTCCACCCTCTGACTAAAGAAATTCCTTCTCATCTCCTTTCTATAGGACGTCCTTTTATTTTGTTCCATCCAATTTACAGAAGCTTGTTATCCTACAAACTTGCATGTGTTTGGTTTGTGGGAGGAAATTGGAGCACGCAGAGAAAACCCAGAGGAAAAGCATGCCATGTACTTCATCATTCAATCTACTTGTGTGGCCTCTTTAAGTGAGTAAAGGGCCTGTCCCACAAACATGCGACCTGCATGCAGCAAGCGCGACCTAAAGGGCCGGTCCAACCAGCATGCGCCTGCATGCGGCAAGCGCGACATAACGTGGTCGCTTGAGCCGTACGGCCTCGCGGGCCCGGTCCCACTTCTATCGCCGGAGCCGTATGGAGTTGTGCGGAGCTGGTCCCGACATCGCGCGGGACTCCGAAAAGCTGACAGTGTTTAAAAATTCCGCGCGGCAACGGCCTGCCAGCAGCCACCTCAACGCCGTGTCACTCACTCGACCTCCGCGCGGTCCCGCTTCTGGTTTGGTCGCGCTTGCCGCATGCCGTACGGCTCAAGCGACCACGTTAGGTGGCGCATGCTGGTGGGACCGGCCCTTTAGGTCGCGCTTGCCGCATGCAGGTCGCATGCTCGTGGGACAGGCCCTTTATGGACTCAGAATCCGAGGCTCCTTTGTCCTTTAACATTTCAAACATTTATTATAGATGCCCTACCCTATTTGATCTCCCAAAATGCAAAACCTTGCACTTGTTAGGCTTAAATTCAATCTTCCAACACTCGTAAAGTCATGGAGTCATACAGCATGGAAACAGGCCCTTCGGCGGCCCAACGCCCACACTGACCAACATGTCCCATTTACACTAGTCCCACCTGCCTGCATTTGGCTCATATCCCTCTAAATCCTTCATATCCATGTACCTATCTAATTATTTCTTAAACATTGCAATGGTCCCTGTATTAACTACCTCTTCTGGCTGCTCATTCCATACACCCACCACCCTTTGTGTGAAACCTATGTCTTCTGGTTCTCGATTCACCCACTCTGGGCAAGAGGCTGTGCGCCTCCCTGATCTATTCCAGGAAGATTTTATACATCTCTATAAGATCACCGCTGGGGTGGAGAATTGCAACCTTCACGTGGTCCGCCCTGTTTCGACGAATGCAATCAACCTGGCATGCACAATCAAATAACATTGAATAGAACAAGTTGCCCTCCAACGTTAGGCTGTGCACGCCACATGCAAGAAGAAGAAGATCACCCCAATGTGCCATTGATGCTGTTGCAAGCAAGATTTTCACTTTACCTCTATGCTACAGTACCTGTGCATCTGACAATAAACTCAACCTGACTATATTCCTCAAGAGATTCTCTCAATACCAGTTCTCCATACCTGTCAAATATATTTTTTTATCTGTAACTAATCTTTTAATCTCCTTGTCACCCAAGATTCCCTAACCTTATCATCTTTGACTTGGATCCTACTGGAAAACGCTGGCCCTGAATTCTTATTATCAAGTTCTTATTATCTGGGTTGTCAAGTTCCTAGGCGTGCATATCTCTGAAGATCTGTCCTGGACTAAGCGCATTGATACAATCATAAAGAAAGCCCATCAACACCTCTATTTTAGATGATTGAGGAGATTTGGCATGTCGACGAATACTCTCATGAACTTCTGCAGGTACACCAGGCCAGACTTCCCACTACTTACTACACCTCACTGCCTCAGTAAAGCGGCCAACATAATCAAAGACTTGTTCCACCCTGCTTATTCCTTCTTCTCCCTGTTCCCATCGGGCAGAAGGTACAGTAGCTTGACACTGTGCATCACCAGACTAAGCAAGACCTTCTTACCCTCTATTATCAGGCTTCTGAACGTTCCTTCCACAAGCTAGAGTACAGTCCAATTCACCTTGACCCCATAGAAGGCATTGGACTTTGTCTATGAAACTGATCAGGTATGAATCTATGGGTCAAACTCAAGACCCGTCAGATCATGGCTTCAGGATCTTTTCACGGCTTTCCACTGCTTACAAAGCTTTTCATTGTATCTTGGTATATTTGACAGTAATATACCACCGAGCCAGTCCACCATGGCTGAACGGAAGACCCAGCCGATCGCGGCCTGCAGGAGGAAGCCGCCAAGCCAGTCCCCTCCCAGCGGACCACCGTCCCCCGAAAATCAGAGACCAGGAGGAGGCAACCAGGGATGATGGATGCGCCAGGTGAGGAGCAAGGTCGGGGTCTGGCCTACTATACCCTCAAGGTCAGCTGCGGAAGGCTCCCCCAAGAAACAAAGGTGGACTGCTGAGGAGATGGACGTGGTGTCCAAGGAAGGAGGTGAATGGAGACCCACAACAGCCTGGGACTTGCCTGGAACAGGCACTGCTCATAAGAACTAGAGCATGGATATAGCACAAAAATGGCGCCTCTTGCATGCAGGCTCAATAGACTATTTCTGTACACTTGCTAGTCAAGGATCGTGGGAGTGGCAATATTCTACTGGACTGTTTGTATGAAAAATAATTTCACTGCGTCAGCTCTTCACACATGTGACAATAAAAAGCACCATTCAACCACTGATGTGCTACAATGCTGAGAACTATATTCTGCACTCTTTATCTTCCCCTTTGCTCTATCTATTGTAGAGTTTGAATTGATTGTATTTATGCAATATATCTATGCAAAGATATATGCTACTGAACTGTTCAAGAAGGAACTGCAGATGCTGGAAGTTCTAGTCCTCACCTTTCACCCCACCAGCCGGCAAATACAACACTAAATCCTCCGCCATTTCCGCCACCTCCAACGTGACCCCACCACTCGCCACATCTTCCCATCTCCCCCTATGTCTGCCTTCCGCAAAGACCGCTCCCTCCGCAACTCCCTTGTCAATTCTTCCCTTCCCTCCCGTACCACCCCCTCCCCGGGCACTTTCCGTTGCAACCGCAAGAAATGCAACACCTGTCCCTTCACCTCCCCCCTCGACTCCATTCAAGGACCCAAGCAGTCGTTCTAGGTGCGACAAAGGTTCACCTGTATCTTCTCCAACCTCATCTACTGCATCCGCTGCTCTAGATGTCAGCTGATTTACATCGGGGAGACTAAGCGGAGGTTGGGCGATCGTTTCGCCGAACACCTCCGCTCAGTCCGCAATAACCTACCTGAACTACCGGTGGCTCAACACTTCAACTCCCCCTCCCATTCCCAATCCGACCTCTCTGTCCTGGGTCTCCTCCATTGCCAGAGTGAGGAACACCGGAAATTGGAGGAACAGCACCTCATATTCCGCTTGGGTTGCTTGCGTCCGGATGGCATGAACGTTGAATTCTCCCAATTTTGCTAGCCCTTGCTGTCTCCTCCCCTTCCTTAACCCTCGAGCTGTCTCCTCCCATCCCCCCGCCCTCGGGCTCCTCCTCCTCCCTTTTTCCTTCCTTCTCCCCCCCACCCCCCATCAGTCTGAAGAAGGGTTTCGGCCCGAAACGTCGCCTATTTCCTTCGCTCCATAGATGCTGCTGCACCCGCTGAGTTTCTCCAGCACTTTTGTATACTACTGAACTGTTTGGATAGCATGCAAAACAAAGCTTTCCACTGTATCTTGGTACTTATGACAGTAATATACCTCAATGTAAACCTAAACCAGCCATGTCTTTCACTCTGACAGGAACATACTGCCCCTGAACTGTTGAACAATTAATAAGAGATCTGTTTACCCAGAAGAATGTAGATTGTGCATCAGGGCAAGAATGGATATATATCTCAGATTTCACTGCCTAAAGCATATGGACACAGCTAACATCAAAATACAAGGAGCTCTGGGGAGAAACAACTTCTCTTTGTGTTGTTAGAAAATACTGTGGAACGCCAAGTACCAGCAAAGCACTGTATATTCAATGTGGTGGGAGAAAGGCAAAAGTGAACGTTACAAGGATATATTCAAAAGAGAATGATAAAAATAACCAGGGCAGTCCACTACATTGGAATATGAGCAGGCCTTTTACTGTTATGAGGAGACTGGAGAATGCAGAAGACCTTTCCCTTTCACGACACGCGTGCAGTCGACAAATAATAAGTGCCTTTTCACCACAACTTCATGCTCCAAGGAGCTTCTATTCAGTCAAGTGTCCAGATGCAGAAAACAAGCTGCCTTGGTAATTGAACATTTGTTAAGAATGGGTGGCCTGCCTGTGAGGGCAATGGACAAGATCACGGCTCACACAGTGTGGCAAAATATCACAACAATTTAACATCCGAGGACTCGAGGGCCTGCGCTATAGGGGGAGGTTGAGCAGGAAAGGACTTTATTCCTTGGAGAGCAGGAGGATGAGGGATGATCTTATAGAGGTGTACAAAATCACGAGAGGAAGAGATCAGGTAAACACACTGAGTCTCTTACACAGAGTAGGGGAATTGAGAACCAGAACACATAGGTTTAAAGTGAGGGGGGAAAGATTTAATAAGAACCTGAGGGATAACTTTTTTACAGAACGGGTGGTGGGTGAATGGAACGAGTTGCTGGAGGAGGTAATAATAATAATAATGGATGGGATTTATATAGCGCCTTTCTAGAATACTCAAGGCGCTTTACATCGCATTATTCATACACTCCTCAGTCACACTCGGTGGTGGTGAGCTACTTCTGTAGCCACAGCTGCCCTGGGGCAGACTGACGGAAGCGTGGCTGCTAATCTGCGCCTACGGCCCCTCCGACCACCACCAATCACTCACACACATTCACACACAGGCAAAGGTGGGTGAAGTGTCTTGCCCAAGGACACAACGACAGTACAAGCGGGATTCGAACCGGCTACCTTCCGGTCGCCAGCCGAACACTTAGCCCATTGTGCCATCTGTCGTCCTAGGTAGGTAGATGAGGTAGATGAGGCAGGTACCATTGCAACGTTTAAGAAAGAGTTATACAGATATATGGATAAGATAGGTTCAGCATGGGACTAGTGCAGATGGGGCATGTTGGTCGGTGTGGGCTAGTTGGGCCGAAGGGCCTATTTCCACGTTGTATAACTCCATAACTATATTCACATTGTCAGTGGGATCGGGTAACAGGAAGAGGGACAGGACTATGATACAATCCATGCAAACAGTGAAAACCATAATAAAGGGAGCTGGCCACAAAACTAACATGTCAAAAGCATCCCTTGTCAATCATTGGTAGCTAAATTACAAAATCTGTACATTTTGGAAAGTGAGTAAATATACAAAGTACAGAAATGCCAAAATAAATGAATCATCTAGAATATTGGTTTGAGTGACTGAAGGTGACAGCATGAAACTGGCCCTTCAGCCCATGAGCTGCCAGCGGATGTAGTTGAGGCAGGTACCATAATAGAATTTAAATACACTAGGACAGGTAAATAGATTGGAAAGATTTAGAGGGATACACCAAGTCCACTCCAAACACTGGTTCTATATCATCTCACTTTCCCATCCACTCCCTACACACCAGGGGCAATTTACAGGGGCCAATTAACCAACAAACCTGCACGTCTTTGGGATGTTGGGGGAAACCGAAGCTCCCAGGGGAAACCCATGCAGTCACAGAGAGAACGTGCAAACTCCACACCGACAGCAGTCGACGTCAGGATCGAACCCGGGCCTCCGGCACCAGCTGCACCACTGTGCTGGCCCTGGTGATAAATATTTAAGTTAGAAACAAAATGCTGGAGTAACTCAGTGGGTCAGGCAGCATCTCTGAAGAGAAGGAATGGGATGCTGCCTGACCCGCTGAGTTACTCCATCATTTTGTGTCTACTTTTGATTTAAACCAGCATTGCAGTTCTTTCCTACACAAGGTGATAAATATCTGCTCCTCTTTAAATTAGTGGCATTTAAGAGGTCTTTAAATAAACACATGGAAATGCAGGGATAAGGATCATGTAAAGGCAGTTGAGATCAGTTTAACTTGGCATCATGTAATAAAAATGAACTGTAGATGCTGGTTTATAACAAAGACAGATACAAATTGCTGGAGTAACTTAGCAGGTCAGGCTGTATCTCTGGAGAAAATGGATAGGTAACGTATCGGGTTGGGACCCTTCTTCAACCTATCTAACTAAGCATCATGTTTGGTACATGGGTGGCAAAGTGGCACAACGGTAAGAGTTGTAGCCTTACAGCGCCGCCAGAGACTTGGGTTTGATCCTGACTATGGGTGCCGTCTGCATGGAGTTTGTACATTCTCCCTTTGGCTGCGTGGGTTTTCTCTGGATGCTCCAGTTTCCTTCCACACTCCAAAGACATGCAGGTTTGTAGGTTAACAAAAGTGCTGGAGAAACTCAGCGGGTGAGGCAGGATCTATGGAGCGAAGGAAATAGGCAACGTTTCGGGCCGAAATGCTGCGCTCCAGATCCTGCCGCACCCGCTGAGTTTCTTCTGCACTTTTGTCTACCTTCGATTTTCCAGCATCTGCAGTTCCTTCTTAAACAGGTTTGTAGGTTAATTGGCTTTGGTAAATTGTAAATTGTCACTAGTTTGTTGGATAGTGCTGGTGTACGGGGTGATCGCTGGTTGGCTCGGACTTGGTGTGCCGTAGCGTCCGTTTCCACACTGTAGCTCTAAAGTCAAAAGTTTAAACAAAAACATTGTGGGCCGAAGGGCCCGTTTCTGTGCTGTACTGGTCTATGTTCTATGTGCTAAGTGCTATGTTCTAGTGCCATTATATTTGGGCTTGAGTTAAATATTTCATCCAAAATAAACTTTCATCAGTACCATATAAGAATGTCAGCTCAGATTTTTGAGTTCTGATCCCTGGAGAATTAACAACCTTCTCACTGAGAGGCAAGAGTGCTGCCGACTGTGTTATAATGACAGATTCAATTCAAGCATGTGAAATATCATTATGGGGAGGATAACGGAATCAAAGAATATATAAAGGAGAAAATAATTTGGGAAATTTGATCAGCTTCTGTTTCCTTGATGGAGTACGATTCCTATGTGTAAGGCACCTTCTGAGATCTAATCTCAATAATCACTGTCCAGGTATAGACCTTGACTGTCACAAAAATGAACTGCAGGTGCTGGTTTATACCAAAGATTGACACAAAGTGCTGGAGTAACTCAGTAGGTCAGGCAGCATCTCTGGAGAACATGGATAAGTGGCATTTTGGGTCGGGACCCTTCTTCAGACTGATTACTAGTAGGGGAAGGAACTGGAAGTAAGCAAAAGGCAGCAGATGGCCTCAGGCGGGGTATCTCCCTGACAGGGCAATAGTTGGCCGGGGAAAATGTAATCTCAAGAGAGATACATTGTTGTGAACTGTGGAACTGGTTAATGGGCTTTTAATGGAGGGACAGGAGTGGGACTATGTTCTCCGGAGATACTGCCTGACCTACTGAGTTACTACTCCAACTTTTTGTGTCTAACTACTAATAATGGCTGAGACTTGAAATACTTTATTCTTTGATCTTATAGTGAGTAGATAAAAATATGTTTTGTTAAAATTATTTAGCTGGACTTCTCTCTCAGCTGCTGATGATTGCATGAACCTATAGGTGGTGAATGACTTGGCTTGCTCTCCAGCTGTGAATGGCCTTCATGCTGAAGTGTTGAAAACTGACTCAAGGTAAGTGATTCAGTAGCAGGACATGCACAGCACAATTCCAGGCTGCTCTGCTGATAATGTTCAATATTAGTGAGAAGCCATGTGCAGGTGCGGTCATCCTATCGAAGAAGGGCTGCAGAGGTAATGCTAGAAAGTGGTCGAAATCAACAAAGATTTACAATTTACAAAGAACATACATTAAAGGAACAGGCCCGTTGGTCCACAATGTGCTGAACTTACTCCCACAAATCAAGTGTCTGAAGAAGGGTCTCGACCCAAAGCATTACTTATTCCTTTTCTCCAGAGATGCTACCTGACCCCGCCATCCTCCACACTGGAGGCAATTTACAACTTACAGAAGCCAATTAATCTCCAAACCTACATGTAATTGGCATGTGGGAGGAAACTGGAGCACCCGGCGAAAACCCATGCAGTCACAATGAGAATGTAATAAAGTTGCTCCACACATCTCCTTTAAACATTGCCCCTCTCAACTTAAAGCTATGTCCTCTGAAATTTCAACCCAGGGAAAAAGACTGACTCTCTACTCTATTTATGACTCTCAAAGTTTTATATACTTTATATTGAGGGATAATCTTAGAGAGGTGTACAAAATAATGAGAGGAATAGTTTGGGTAAACGCACAAGCCTCTTGCCCAGACTAGGGGAATCAAGAACCAGAGGACATACATTTAAAGTGAAGGGGGAAAGATTTAAGAGGAACCTGAGGATTAACTTTTTTGCACAGAGGGTGGTGGGTGTATGGAACGAGCTGCAGGAGGAAGTAGTTGAGGCAGGCCCTATCGCAATGTTTAAGAAACATTTAGACAGGTACACGGATAGGACAGGTTTATAGGGATGCGGGACAAATGCAGGCAGGTGGGTTTGAGTGGAGTTTGAGTTTGTGTTTAGTTTATTGTCACTTGTACTGAGGTGCAATGAAAAGCTTTTTGTTGCATGCTAACCAGTCAACAGAAATGATTACAATCAAGCCATCCACAGTGTCACTGTGGGACTAGTGTAGATGGGACATGTTGGACATGTAGGCAAGTTGGGCCAAAGGGCCTGCTTCCCTGCTGTATGACTATAATGTGAACTGTTTTGTGATTTCAAAGTCAGGAATGTTACTAAGTAAATACAAACTACCTTCAAGATTTTAACGGAGAAGTAACTGTCATCAATACAGCAAGGTAATTTGTACAACACCAAGGTCAAATAAATAACATGGGGAAAGAGTGATTTACCTCAGACTTAATTTAGTCTGAAGAAGGCTCCAAACCCAAAACGCCACCTATACATTTTCTCCAAGCATGCTGCTTGACCCACTGAGTTACTATGCCACTTTGTATCTACAGGGAAACACACTCACCGAGTCCGCACCGACCAGCGATCACCCCACACATGACACTATCCTACACACTAGGAACAATTTTTACAATTTTACCAAGCCAATTAACCTACAAACTTGAATGACTTTCGAGTGTGGGAGGAAACTGGAGCACTGGGGAAAATCCCAAGCGGTCACAGGGAGAATGGGCAAACTCCATTATAGGCAGCACCTGTAGTCAGGATGGAACCCGGGTCACTGGAGCTGTAAGGCAGCAGCTCAACCGCTGCACCACTGTTCCGCACTTATTTGGAGTTGAATTGTTAACTGTATTTTGCAATATACATCAAAAATGCAATTGGGACAATTCCTGATGTAAAGGGATGTTGAGGTTGTGGAAAGATAACAGTTAAATGATTTTCTTATTCTTACATTCTTATTTTATTGTGTGACATGAGTTTCCATTCCATGCACACTCACTGCAATATTCATTATACTTTATCTAATAACTCCCATGTAACAAATATTCACTTTGCAAGTCGACGTCTGGTTTCCATTATTCTTTATGCAATTGCTCCCTCTCCTTTAGATTATATCTGCAGCACGCAGGCTCTCGGTACAAGAAAATAATGATGTGATCCAGAATGATATATCTACCTCCGTAATGAAAAACAACTTCATTCTGTCCGGACTTTTCAAAACATCATACCGGAAACAACCACAGGCAGTTTAAGTGGGAAATATATTATTCAGGAGAAAATCAAGCCCATTGCATGAAAAGGAAGACTAGTTAGCGAGTGTACTTCAGACCATTGAAGAACAAGGCAAAGTGATTGAAGCTATTTGCATTTTATCTAAATTGAAGCCACTCTGCTTGCTTGTTTCACTGTTGAAGCCTTCACAAATGTCCCCCACAAACATCGAAGTCAAATCCTTGCTTACTGGAAGTGTCATTGTTTCTTTGTACTTTCAGCAGCTCTTTGTCCTGGCCAAACTAATTTTTGGATTTAATCCCAAAAGATAAATGCCAATTTAAGACTCAATAGAGCACAAAGTGAAATGAACTGGATAAAGTGAGAAGAGGAAGATAGGTATGATATTTGAGGAATATTATTTTACTTATCAACATTCATAAATAAAATAAGTTAGGAATATTTTTGAACAGTTACTTCGAGAAAATGTGCAAAGGATTTATTTGAAATGTTCCTTTTTCTTCATCCTTTTAACACTAACTTTTCTATTATTCTTTAGTTTAATTGATGGCATGAAAACAGGCCCTTCGGCCCACCGTGGTCATGCTGACCAATTTACAGGGAAAGTTTACACAAGTCAATTAATCTACAAACCTGCACACCTTTAGAATGTTGGAGAAAACCGGAGCAGCCAGAGAAAACCCACGCATTCACAGGGAGAACATACAAAGTCTGTGCAGACAGCCTCCTTGGTCAGGATCGAACCCCGTTTCAGTAACTCTGGCGCTATAAGGCAACAACTCTACTGCTGCGCCACTATGCCGCCCAAAATGATGCATTTCAACTCCTTTGAAACAGAAAAATAGGTTTTGATGCCCATTATCATAGTGATTACGATGCTCATCGAATGATAGTGCATGTTTTCACATAATGGCTCACTTTTCCTGAGAAGTTGTAATCGTATGTGGAACTGATAATATCTCTGTCCGTAATGGTCAGAAAGCTTGGAAAATTGTCACACAAATATGAGCCGAACTCTGAACTCACTCCTATTGCAGGACATGCAACATAGAACAGAACAGCACAAGACCAGGCCCTTTGGCCCATAATGTCCATACTAAACATGATGTCAAGATAAACTCATTACTGCCTGCATTTGGGCGGTACAGTGGCCACAACAAGTAGAGTTGCTGCCTTACAGCACCAGAGACCCTGGTTGGATCTTGACTATGAGTGCTCGCAGTATGTAGTTTGAACATTACCCCTGGACCGCTTAGGTTGTGTCCGGTTACTCCAGTTTCCTCCCACATCCCATAGATGTGCAGGTTCGTAGGAGAAACTATTCTGCAAATTGTCCCTAGAGTGTAGGATAGAACTAGTATACGGGGTAATTGTTGTCGGCGTGGGCGCGGTGGGCCGAAGGGCCTGTTTACATGCTGTATCTCTAAATTAAACTAAATTAATTTACTTCTGTACCCTGCCCTGATTTTTTCTGAGTAACAAGCAGAATTTTATTTGAGCATAATATTCACTTTCCTCTCTTACTCACTGGACATTAACATATAAATGTCCCCATTCCCTAAAGGATCAAAGACAATTGTGGGAATTTACTGAATGTATTGCTCACAGGAGAACCAACACACGTTCCAAAAATAGAGATGAACAAAAATGCAAATAACTATGTCACATTTGGTTGACATTGACACAATGGTAATATCAAGTTGCATACACCTTTGCTTATCAGGCAAGAAACATTCGCAAGGTAATTATAGACAAGTTATTATGTTAATAAACCGAGAAGAATGCTGAAAGATTCTGTGTGCATTGCCAAATAAACATTTTCCTCTAGAATTAGCAGTCTAATTATATGGCAAGAGAGCACAAATAATTACATTTAGTCACAACAGAATGAAAGCATATATAATGCGAAAACTACCTTTGCATTGAAGGAGAACAAGGAGGATTATCTGTCAAAGACTACCCGAACCAGGAGCCTCCAGAGTAATTATTTCACACAAATAAAAATCCAAGCACTCCGCATTAAAATGACGTGAATAATTCCTTCCGAAATGAAGGCTGGAATCATCGAGAGATATTACTGGGTGAAACAAGGCATACTTTTAATATCACCTCAGATCGCCTCTGTCCAAAGCTGCCACATGATATTCTTTTTAAGAAGCCAGAAGTGGTTAGAGTGACAACAATCCTATTAACAGGTTTCTGGGTTGGATGTGGAAAACAAAATCTTTGTAATGAACAAAGAAGATGGAACTTGATCGGTTAGGTAGATGGGCTGAGGAATGGTTGATGGAATTTAATGTGAGAAATGTGAGGTGTGGCAAAGGGTGGTGAGTGTATGGAACGAGCTGCCGGAGGAGGAAGTTGGGGCAGGGACTATTGCAACGTTTAAGAAACATTTAGCCAGGTACATGGACAGGTTAGGTTTAGAGGGACATGGGCCAAATGCGGGCAGGTAGGACTAATGTAGATGGGACATGTTGGTCAGGGTGGGCAAGTTGGAGTGAAGGGCCACACACCGCATGACTCTGTGACTCTATTGAACAAAGAAGATTGACAACAAGCAAAATTGGCAGATAATGGCCACTCGAGCCAACATGGCATTGGTGAATGACAGGAAAGTGTTTGTCTTACCTGGGACCTCTCACCCTTCAGGGTTGGAACAGGGAATGGTAGTGTTCTCTGCTGGACATTGCTGCATGCAACCCTGGGGAAAATAAAAAATAACAGGCCATTAATGTGATTTCATTTCATCATTTTTTTTCTCTTTGAACAAATGCCTTAATTATTGGTCAGGAAAATATTGGAAACAGGGGTGGAGTGTAGTGGAGTGACTATGCAAAAGGCAAGAATGTAGAAACAAGAACATGCGGATGCTGGTTTACACAAAAGGACACAAAGTGCTAGAGTAACTCAGCGAGTCAGGCAGCATCTCTGGACAAATGTGTAGGAAGGAACTGCAGATGCTGGTTTAAACCGAAGATACACACAAAAAGCTGGACAGGCAGTATCTCTGGAGAGGTGTGATGTGTCGGACTTCAGACTGAAGAAGAGTCTCGACCCGAAATGTCACCCATTCCTTCTCTCCAGCGATGCTGCCCGACCCGCTGAGTTACTCCAGCATTTTGTGTCTATCTAGCATCTCTGGAGAACATGGATAGGTGAGTCAGGTCCCTTCTTCAGACTGAAGGCAAGAGTATCCAGTACAGTACAATAATACAATACAATACGGTTTTATTTGTCACAAGTGAAATGCATTTGCCAGCAGCGGTACAATGATAAAGAACACACAATACCCAATAAAAAATTTAACACAAAACTAACTGAACTGGAGGTAGCAAATCCAATCTCGGCAGATTTTTACTGGTGATCATAGTCATAGATTTATAGAATTATGGTGCACGGAACCAGGCCCTTCGGCCTAACTCGTCCATGCTGACCAAGATGCCTCATCAAAGAACGTCCCATTTGCCCAAGTTTGGACTATATCCCTAATTTTTCCTACCCATGTATATGTCCAAGGTTTCAGTATTTTCTAGAGATACAGCATGGAAATGGGCCCTTCGGCCCACTGTGTCTGCCCCGACCAGTGATCACCTATACACGAGTTCTAACTTACACCCTATTGGCAATTTATAGAGGGCAATTAACCTACAAACCTGTACATCTTTGGGATGTGGGAGAAAACTGGAGCACCCGAAGGAAATTCACGCAGTCACAGGGAGAACATGCAAACTCCACACAGCCAGCACCCAAGATCAAGAACAGGGTCTCAGGCCCTGTGCGGCAGCGACTCTATATCTCACTTATAAGTATCTGCCTCAACTTCGTCCTCTGGAAGCTCGTTCCACATACCCACCATGCTCTGAGTGAAAATATTTCTCAAGGAATTGAAGATTAGTCACCGTTTGAAATGACAGTAACTTCATGGAAGAAGGGGCACAGTTTTAATATCACAATACATGCTTTTGGCTGACATCTATTATTTCCACTAATATTGGTCCACCACGGACTGTCCGGCACCCTTGGTTCCTGAGCCCTGCCGGATTATCCATTTTGCCAGACCAACGGAGGTTACGGCCTCTGAGGGGAGTCGGACGGTATTGGATCGGTCCAGCTAGGATCTGCTGGCTCCGGTCGGGCCAGAGGTCCAGAGCCGCGGCCACAGGGGGCAACTTCGACCTGTCGATCAGCCTCGAAAGACCCGATGAGATTAAGATCGACCGCCTCACCCAGCCATATTTTTGGGGGACTACTGCGGGGGATTTCAAATGCACTCTCGTAATTTAGTCCGGATTAAAGGAGGTGTCGGACCACCAGTTGCCAGAAAATCACTGGTGGTCTGTTGTAACAGAAAAACCTTGCCTATTCCATCATGACTGGCTAATCGCACATTCCCAGTCACTTTATCTATTTCTGTGTCTTGTTTTTGTTCTGCGTTTTTCACTCGTAGTTACATTGTTTAATAAAAATACATTTGCTTCAAAAGTCACTTAACAGAAAATCACAATATTTTTCCCTTCACCATGTAATTGACCTGTATGGCAATGTTTCTCACTGCCAGTCCGAGGATAGACACAAAGTGCTGGAGTAACTCAACAGGTCAGGCAGCATCTCTGGAGAAAAAGCACGGACTACGGTTCGGGTCTAGACCCTTCTTCAGAGTCTGAAGAAAGGTTCTGATCAGAATCCTTTTTCTCCAGAGATGCTGCCTGACCCGTTGAGTTACTCCAGCACTTTGTGTCTATCTTCTGTATATACCAGCATCAGCAGTTCCTTTCGAGACAGCGGAAAGACTATACATGATTACATTGAGCTGTCCACTGTAAAGATACATGATTAAGGGAATAATGTTTAGTGCAAAATAATGTCCATTAAAGTCGGATTAAAGATAGTCTGAGGGTCTCCAATGAAGTAGATAGTAGCTCAGGCCGCTCTCTAGTTGTTGATCAGATGGTTCAGTTGCCTGATAACAGGTGGGAAGTAGCTGTCCCAGAATCTGGAGGTGTGCGCATTCACACTTCTGTACCTCTTGCCTGATGGGAGAGGGGGGGAAGAGAGCGTGGCCTTGTTGCTGGTGGTTATACCTGATTATTCCTGCCGGTCAAGTGGAGGACTGGGGTTCAATTCCCCAAAGGGGGGATGGGTTTTATTGGCATGGATAGAATAGACAGTCCAGAATATTTTTTTCCCAGCATCGAAATGTGAAAGATAGTTTTAAGGGGAAAAGTTTATAGACAATGTGCGAGGCAATTTTTTTTTCTTTGAGTGGTGAGTGCCTGGAATTCATTGCCAGGGGTGGTGGTGGAGGCATGTGCGATAGTGGGATTTAAGTACGATTTTGGATAGGCTCATGGATATGCAAAGAATGTTGGGTTATGGATCACATGCAGGCAGAGAAGATTACTTTAACTTGTCGTCGTGTTTGGCACAAATATTATGGGCCGAAGGGTCTGTTCCTGTGCTGTACTGTTTGATATTTTATGTTTGCAATTGTATACTTAATTCTAAGACAGCAAGATCCGAGCTCGTACCTATTATACCCACTCCCTGTCAGGAATATTTCATTTCCGCGCAACGGTGGGAAATTAACTTCACTGCAGGGTGCAATTTAGTTCAGCTCATTTTGACATTCAGCAAGAGAAAAACAACTTGAAAATATATTGCAAGTTTAACATGTCAGAAATATCCCACATTTATTAACTAAACTTGGAACAAGCCGTGTAGAGGCAGAAAGTCAGAGTCAACCAGCACGGAAACAGGCCCTTCAGCCCATCTGGCCATGCCGACCAAGATAGGACCCATCTACACTGGTCCCACCTGCCCGCGTTTGGCCTCCATCCCTCTAAACGTTTCCAATCCATGGATCTGTCCAAATGTCTTTTTAATGTTATTTAGTCATAGAGTCATACAGCGGGGAAACAGGCCCCTTAGCCCAACTTGCCCAAGCCAACCAACATGCGCCATCTACATTAGTCCCACCTACCTGCATTTGGACCATACCCTCTGCACCCATCCTATCCCTGTCTAAATGTTTCTTAAACCTTACGATAGTACCTGCCTCAACTACCTCCTTCTACCTCCTCTAGCAGCTCGTTCCATACACCCACCACCCACAGGTACTGGCCTCCCCACCATCGAAGAGGGATGCATTCTATGAAGAGTGAATTAATGAAGCACTGAAATAATTCATGCAAATTTAATTG
Organism: Amblyraja radiata; assembly: GCF_010909765.2. Taxonomy (NCBI): domain Eukaryota; kingdom Metazoa; phylum Chordata; class Chondrichthyes; order Rajiformes; family Rajidae; genus Amblyraja; species Amblyraja radiata. The sequence continues at coordinate 27,197,771 of NC_045963.1, read as the reverse complement.
CACATTACTGATTACCAAGAGAAAAGTGGAAGAGTTTAAAAAAACAATTGAACTTTTAAATATTCACAGCATTTCTGTTATTTTTGTGTAATGAGAAGTTGGTTTCACTTTTTAACCTAAAATTATACAGCCCAGAGAACATCCATTTGGCCCATTTTGACTGTGACTGCTCCTTGGTGGAGTCATATAGTCATTGGGCATGGAAACAGGCCCTTTGGCCCAAGCTGACCAAGATGCCCCAACTACTTTAGTCCCACCTGCTTGTGTTTGGCCCATAGCCTTTCCTGTCGATGTACATGTCCATATGTCTACAATTAATTCCACAGCCCTGCAATTTATTCCCACGGCCACATTGGACATAAGTTTACGGTGAGGGGGTTTAAGGTGAGGGGGGTTTAGTGAGGGAAGATTTAATGGGACCCTGAGTGGCAACTTTGTCAGATGGAGGGTGGTGGGTACATGGAACAAGCTGCCAGAGGAGTTAGTTGAGGCAGGTACTATTACAAAATTTAAAATACATTAGGCAGGTACATGGATAGGAAAGGTTTAGGTAAAGTTTCCTGACAAAACCAACCTTCCTAGAAAAAATACTTGTAATTTGATTTAAGTAACCTTTTGTCTCAATAGTTGCCCCTCTGGGTCCTATTAAACTTTTCCTCTTTCATCCTCCGAGGGGGGAGGGGAAGATTTATCGTTCTTATAGAATTCTTATAGAATTCTTATAGAAGTTCTTATAGAAACTTACAAAATTCTTAAGGGGTTGGACAGGCTAGATGCAGGAAGATTGTTCCCAATGTTGGGGAAGTCCAGAACAAGGGGTCACAGTTTAAGGATAAGGGGTAAATCTTTTAGGACCGAGAAGAGAAAAACATTTTTTACACAGAGAGTAGTGAATCTGTGGAATTTTCTGTCACAGAAGGTAGTTGAGGCCAGTTCATTGACTATATTTAAGAGGGAGTTAGATGTGGCCCTTGTGGCTAAAGGGATCAGGGGGTATGGAGAGAAGGCAGGTACAGGATACTGAGTTGGATGATCAACCATGATCATATTGAATGGCGGTGCAGGCTCGAAGGGCCGAATGGCCTACTCCTGCACCTATTTTCTATGTTTCTATGTTTCTAAGACACTGAATTGAATTGAATAAATTTTATTAGCCAAGTATGTATACATACAACTGGTCCTTTGCTCGCAACTAACAACATGATATACAGTAGGCAATTAAAAATAAAACAGGACCCGCGTGGGGGGGGGGGGGGGGGGGGGGGGGGGGGGGGGGCACCGTTAGGGACAGTGGGAAAACAAAGGGGGACCTGGTGTGGGGGAGGGGTGGGCACTATTTTAGAATCCTCTGTCCAGGGGATAAGTCAGTGTTTGTTTGTTGGTTCATTTGTTCCGGTGAAGGTGCTGAGCACACGGTAGCCAGACAACAGTCGCTTGTCTTTTTCTTTTCTTTTTCCACTTTTATTTTCAAGTTTCCGTATACCTTGTATGTTGTGACTGCCGGCAGACCAATTTCCTTCCGGGGATGAATAAAGGTTTATTGTATCGTATCGTATACTATGACACCATTCCCTCATGTTTTAAAATGTTTCTATTTCACCGTTCATTTCTTGACTAAAATGTAACTAGTTCAAATTTCTATTTGCTATTTGCTATTTCTATTCAAATCCCACGCATTAAATTTAATTTGCTATTTGTCGCGTTTGACATTTTATTATCTGGAAACCTGGTGCCAATCATCTCATTGTTCACTGCATTCCTAAAAGTTGAAAGCATTAACATTAGGTTTCACATAACAAGTCAAGTCAGATCAAGTCGAGTTTATATGCATAAGTAAAATCAATCAAAATGCTGCTAGCTGTCGCCTCAGAAGCACATAAACTTATATAAACACCTCAGAGACTGAAATCAAAAGGCATCAGGGGTGTAAGGACTTCTGAAAGCATGTCTTTGCAAAGCATGAATAAAAGGCATTGAGCTCTTTCGCAAGTGAAATATTCACTTATCTAATGTACATCAAGAAAGGTAGAGGCCATTATATTGACTCCCGCAAACCCCATTGCAAAGGGGATAATTTTTATAGTGCCGAGTAAATTAGTTAGTTAGTTTAGTTTATCGTCATGTGTACACTGAAAATCTTTTGTCGAGTACTGTCCAGTCAGCGGAAGACTATACACGATTACAATCACCTGTACCTTTAGCCTGATGGGAGAGGGGAGAAGAGGGAGTGACCAGGGTAAGACTCATCCTTGATTATGCTGCTGGCCTTGCCTAGGCAGCGTGAGGTGTAGCTGGAGTCAATGGAAGGGAGATCGACACAAAATGCTGGAGTAACTCTGCGGGTCAGGCAGCATCTCTGGAGAAAAGAAATAGGTGACGTTTGTTTGTGTGATGTTCTGGGCTGCACCCACAATTCTGTGCACTTTCTTGTGGACTTGGACGGAGCTGTTCCCAAACCATATAAAATGCTTTCTATGGAGTATCTGTCGAAGTTGGTGGGAGTTGTAGGGGACATGCCAAACTTCCTAAATCTTCAAAGGAAGTAGAGGTGTTGGTGTGCTTCTTGATCATTGCTTCGATATGTGTTGTCTAGCAGAAGTTGCTGGTAACATTTACTCCTAGGAACTTGAAGCTTTCAACCATCTCTACTTCAGTGCCGTCAAGGAATACCGGTGTATGTGCACCGCTACGCTTCCTGAAGTCTCCAGGTTACAAGGTTGTCTATTGCGGATTGTTTATTTTTTTAGTTAAACATTGTTCTTTGAGGTCACTCGAGCAGGTTTGCTTACTTACATTTTTCTACTGAGTACTTGGATGTGTCTCTTTGATAATGGCCAAGAAACCTGCAAGATGCTCGCCTCCCTTAATTTAATATTGCTTTATTTGAATTTAAATCAAAGCCAATCTTTCGTGATAACAAACCTCGACTTAGCAGATAATTAAAGAGGGATCAATTGGCAGTTACTCTTCCCTCCTTATTTAGAACTGGTTATTCTTCAGTCTGGCCAGTGAATGTGTACAAGCTATTTAACCATGGAAAGAACTGTGAGATGTAACACTGCTCACTGGGCACAGATTAGTAAAAGGAGCCTTAAATAGTCGCTGATAGATACAAAATGCTGGAGTAACTCAGCAGGACAGGCAGCATCTCTGGATAGAAGGAATGGGTGATGTTTTGGGTCGAGACATTTCTTCAGACTTAAAAAGTCGCTGTTCCCTCCCCCCCCCCCTTCCCCCCCGCCTTCTTAAGCTATGACTCCTTACCACCAAAGAGAAATGCTCTAAACATTGCCTTATAGCATTGCATTGGATTCAGTAGCCCGATTCTCTGCCAAGGACTAAGTAGCAGGATCACAAGCTCACAGGCAACTCTTGAAGGAAAACATTTAAAAATATATGACCGCTTTGTTAGCTGAGGCACGGGAATCAGGAGAATGCAGAGGCAATCCTGCGTATCCTACTGCCAAATGTTTTACTGGCAGGTTAACAAGTTTGTAAGAAGAGCAATATCACAAAGGCAGACACAAAGTGCTGGAGTCACTCAGCGGTTCCAGCAGCATCTCTGGAGAAAAAGGATGGGTGATGTTTCGGGTCGGAACCCTTCGTCAGACTGGAGATGTTGCAGCACAGCGTGTCTATCTTTGGTATAAACTAGCATCTGCAGTTCTTTGTTTCTACAATATCACAAAGGCCTTCCTTTTGCAATCAATCTATGCTTGAAAATTGCATTTGTTTTGGAAAATGAACAACACAGAAGTGCTTCTGATATAAAGAGCCCCAGCCTCCATACCTGAGACAGGAAGAATTTAATTGCAGTGAAATTGGTATTGGTTCAATAGTACTTTGTTGACACATGCAGATGTCAGGGGTTATGGGGAGAAGGCAAGAGAATGGGGTTGAAAAGAAAAGATACATCAGCCACGATTGACTGGTGAAGTAGACTTGATGGGCCGAATGACCTTATTCTGCTCCAAAAACATATGAACTTCTGCAGCTAGGTATAGTGAAATTATTTTTTTGCATACAATTCAGTAATCATCTTACTATACATCACATACAATCAAACATTGTTCTAACAGACCACCGGGGGAGGAGAGATGTTCGTTATTGCCGATTGTCTGCTATAACCGAGTAACAAATTATCATTGTATGAACAGTAGAAACAAACAAATGCAGATGCTGGTTAATACACAAAAGGACATGAAGTGCTGGACTAACTCAACAGTTCAGACCGCATCTCTGGAGAACATGGATAGGTGACATTTTGGATCAAGACCTTTTTTCAGACTCTTGGTCCAGAACAGGCAAATTGACAACTCCAGCCTGCAGGTTATTACTGAATTTTAAAGATAAATGCTGCCATTTGCACCATCATGCACAAACTGACCTTGCAGTCCTGGGCCTCCTCCAGTGCCACAACACCTCTTATTCCACTTGGGTAGCTTACAACCCAATGGTATAAACATTGAATTCTCCAATTTTATGTAACTGCATAACTGCCCCGCTCTCCTTTCCACCTCTATATACCCCCCTCCCCCTCCCCCCTTATGTCCCATCTGGACTTGTACCTATTTCTCTCCTCTTCCTCCCCTTCCACCATTCCTTCTTTGAGCTTCACAATTCGTAACTCTTCAATCCTTTTGCCTCAAACCTTCTGTGTTTCATCTCTGGCCTTTGTCCAACCATCCGACTATCGAAAGACCCTCCTCACCGGTATCCGCCCATTATCTGCCAGACTTTGTCTTGTCCCTCCTCTATTCCAGCTTTCTTTCCGCCCCACCCTATAATCAGTCAGAAGGGTCCCGACCCAAAATGTTACCTATCCATTTTCCCCAGAGATGATGCCTGACCCTCTGAGTTACTCCAGCACTTTGTGTCTTCTTGCGTAATGCCAAGTTTGCTCAGTCAGGTTACAAGGACAGTGAATGATTTTGACTTACCTACGATTTGAGTGGAATAGATTGGGAAAGAGCACAGAGACTTTTGCCCAGAGTATGTGAATCAAGAACCAGAGGACATATGTTTAAGGTGAGGTGGGAATGATTTAATATGAACCTGAGGGGTAACTTTTTTTACATAAAGGATGGTGGGTGTATGGAATGATCTGCCAGAGGAGTTAGTTGAGGCAGGTACTATTGCAACTTTTAAGAAACATTTAGACAGGTGCATGGATAGGATAGGTTTAGAGGGAGATGGGCCAAAAGCAGGCATGTGGGACTAGTGTAGATGGGACATGTTAGTCGGCGTGGGCAAGTTGGGCCGAAGGGTCTGTTTCCACATTGTATCACTCTAATTGTCAATAATTAGTTAACTGTGTAGCCTCTGAGAGGAGAAGCATGGAGTAAATGCCAAAACAAACTAAATTAATTGATGCAAAAATAATTTGAGCCAAATTTAGGCATTAATGTCCCTCTTTTCTCCGGGTGCTGAAGCTTACAAACTCTTCTTTGGTGCAGTTGTTAAGGATTTGTTTGACAGTAATCGCAGTGTTTTCACAACGAGCTATAATTAGCCAAATCAGTTCGGATAGGATTTATCTGATCGACAGAGGCGGGAAACATAATTATTTTTAATGAGGTTGTTTTTAAATTAGAATAGAAGATGAAAGGGATAAGGCCAATATAACAAGAATGAGCCGAGGATAAAAGGTTGAGGAGTGAAGCCAAAATAAATTGGGTATCATTGAATAGCTGATCCAAAGATTGATACAGATGAGAAAAAGCTTTTGGCCTCCTTTCAGGGCTGCGAAGGTTTCAAGCTTTCTTTAGCACTATTGTATTATCCTCTGATGCCAAGGTATTACGCACAATATTTCTCTTTTGCCCCGATCTCTGCCTTTTTAGAGTCTAGAATTTAGAGATAATGCGAGGAAACAGATCCTTCGGCCCACTGAGTCTGCGCCGATCAGCGATCACCCATACAATCTTTCTATCCTACACACTAGGGACAAATGACAGAGGGCATTTAATCCACAAACCTGCACGTCTTTGGAACGTGGGAGGAAACTGGAGCACCCGGAGAAAACGCATGGAGACACTTGGAGAATGTACATACTCTGTAGAGACAGCAACCGTCATCAGGATCGAACACGGGTTTTTGGCGCTGAGAGGTAGCAACTCTACCACTGCACCACTGTGCTGCCCTTTTAGTGAGGAAAAACTACACAATATAATCAACAGAGTCAGGAGTGTTTCCTGATTCTCACAAGGACCGAGATTGGAAACAAGAAATTCTTACTTGCTGCAGCTTTACAGGCATATTAGAGGGCGGCACTGAGGCACAATGTTACTCCTTATGCAATTCCCTTGTCATGTATCTGCATTGCAAATGGTTTGATTGTAATCTTGCATTGTCTTTCTGCTGACTGGATAGCACCTGACAAAAAACTTTTCTCTGTACCTTTAGTGAGTTAGATTTAGTGATTTTAGATGATTAGCCATGATCATATTGAATGGCGGTGCTGGCTCAAAGGGCCGAATGGCCTAGTCCTGCACCTATTTTTATTCTATCTCGTTACACGTGACAATAAACTAAACTAAACTGCTACAGTTGCTGCCTCACAGCACCAGAGACCCAGATTGGATCCTGACTACGGGTGCTGTCTGTATGGAGTTTGCACATTCTCCCCGTGACCGTGTGTGTTTTCCCCGGGTGCTCCATTTTCCTCCCACACTCCAAAGATGTACAGGTTTGTAGGTTAATTGGCTTCGGCAAGAATTGTAAATTGTCCCCTAGTGTGTAGGATAGTGTCCACCACCCCACCACTGCAAGCCCACACTTGATACAAGAAAATTGAAATGTATTTATTTTGTGTACAACCAATCAAGTGATTTTCCAAATCAAAGAGCTGTGACTCCAACCAACATTGGCTGGAATGACAGATGCAATCGTGAAGCTGACAGATCTATCACAATGCTGTGCGCTGGTTGAGAAAAGGGTGTCAAGATGGAGATGGGTGAGACACTCTCTAATCTGCCGAGTTTTTGTTGCAATTTATTTTAATCATTTTTTTTACTGGCAGTGGTAGGACTGCAGTAGCAGTGATGCCACTTATTTTAATTGCACCAAGCCTCAAGCTTGATAGCTCAACAATTACATCGCACGTTGGCACAAAGCGGGGAATTATAAGTGATGAAACCTGTCATTATATCATCGTGTCTGCTTGATTAGCCAGCCACTGAATATGCAGAAAAAGTTGTCCTTTTCCTGGATTAGAATTTGCCAGCAATTGGCAATGACAAGAAAATAGGAACAGGATAGACACAGAATGCTGGGGTAACTCAGTGGGTTTAGTTTAGTTCAGTTTAGAGATACAGCGGGGAAGCAAGCCATTTCGACTCACCTAGTCCAAGCCAATCAGTGATGCCCGCACACCAACACTATCCTACACAATTTACTATTTTACAATTTTACCAAGCCAATTAACCTACAAAACTGTAAGTCTTTGGAGTGTGGGTGGAAACTGGAGCACCCGGAGAAAAGCAATGCAGGTCATGGGGCGACTCCATACATGTACAAACTCCATACAGACAGCACCCGTACTCAGGATCGAAACTGGGTCTCTGGCGCTGTTAGGCAGCAACTCTACCACTGCGCCACCCCTCTGGGGAATATTATTTTCTCCATTTTCTCCAGGGATGCTGCCTGACCAGCTGAGTTAGTTTTAATTTAGTTTATTGTCACATGTATCGAGGTACAGGCGAGACCATCATACAAACCAACCTCCCTTCCATTGACTCCATTTACACTTCACGCTGCCTCAGCAAGGCCACCAGCATAATCACTCCCTCTTCTCCCCTTTCCCATTGGGCACCAGGTACAGAATTGTGAAAACGCAAACCTCCAGATTCAGGAACAGTTTCTTTCCAGCTGTTATCAGGCAACTGAACCATCCTACCAACAACTCGAGAGCAAACCTGAACTATTATCTACCTCATTATGGACCCTCGGTCTATTCTTGATTGGACTTTGCTGGCTTTACCTTGCACTAAATGTTATTCCTTTATCAAGTATCTATACGTTGTAAATGGATCGATTGTAATCATGTATTGTCTTTCTGCTGACTGATTAGCACGCAACAAAAGCTTTTCACTGTACTTCGGTACATATGACAATAAACAAAACTAACTAATAATCAAACGGCTAAACATTTTGACAAACAGCTCTGGAGATTGAGAGCAGAAATGTCAATCTTTGAATTAAACTGCAACAGTGAGAGAATGAAGGGGCTTATGGAAATGGGACAATAGTTATTACAGTGATATTTGTTTTGGACAGAATGAGACTTGGACTTATTTCAATTGAAAGCAGGAGGAATGTTCTTTGTGGCCAATTGACAAGTTTCCAGATCTGCACCCAGTATTAACATTGGCAGTGTCAAACCAAATCATGAGGAAGTCATACAACCTCTCATGTCTACTCTAACCAAACATGGACCTATTTAGTATCTTTTCACAGCTAGTTATCGGTGCACAGCCCTGCGGGTTACAGCTCTTCAAAGATACAGGTAACTTTTCAATGTTGTTGATGTAGCCCAGTCCATCGCTTAGACCAAACTTGGCAAATGATCCATCTGCGCTGCCCGCTGCCTTGGGAGGGCAGCCAACATAATCAAGGACCTTTTCCATCAAAGTAAATCCTCTTCTCCCTATTCCTCTTGGGCAGAAAGTACAGAAGCTAGAAAGTACATAATGCCAGACTCAGGAACAGCATCTTCCACCTTGGTTATCAGGCTACTGAATGGTTCATTTGTTCATAAGTTAAAGGAACAGAAATTAGGCCATTTGGCCCATCAAGTCTACTCCACCATTAAAGCATGGCTGATCTATTTTACCTCTCAACCCCATTCTCCTGCCATCTCCCCATAACCCTGACAGCCCCTGAATGGTCCTTACATAAGCTAGGATATAGTCTAGGTCAGGACTAGGTAAGGAGTGTTCAGTCTGAAGAAGGGTTTCGGCCCGAAACGTCGCCTATTTCCTTCGCTCCATAGATGCTGCTGCACCCGCTGAGTTTCTCCAGCATTTTTGTGTACCTAGGATATAGTCTAGTCTTGATTTGCCAACCTACCTCATTGCAAACACTGATCTTTTTCTCTAAAACTGTTATGCTATACTGCCAGAAAACTATATTCTGCACTCTGGTTTTTTTCTCTTTGCTCTATCTGTTGTGTTTGGCTTGCTTGTACTCAGGTATAGTCTTATCTGATCTGATTAGATGCAAGCAAACAAATACTTGTCACTGTGTCTCGGTACACGTGGCAATAATGAAGCTAAACATAAATGTAGGAGGGCATCTGCTTCCCCATCATTTGGGGCAGTAAGTTTTAGACTGCATGGGATTTTATCTTCAGCAAAAATATCCCTTAATGCCCTCTAGTTCTGCTTAAAATGTCCGAGATGTTCCAAGATGGTGCTCAAGCTAGGCGACTCTCTACATGCTGGTGCCAAAAGTGGATCTGCAATCATTCATTACAAAATGTGTGGGAAAGAACTGCAGATTCCGGTTTAAATTGAAGATAGACACAAAATGTTGGAATAACTCAGCGGGACAGGCAGCATCTCTGGAGAGAAGGAATGGGTGACGTGTCGGGTCTCGGCCCGAAACATCACCCATTCCTTCTCTCCAGAGATGCTGCCTGTTCCGCTGAGTTACTCCAGCATTTTGTGTCTATCTTTCATTACAATCTTTGCACTCTTCTATCTGTACACTGTGAAAGGCTCGATTATAATCATGTATAGTCTTTCTTTGACTGGTTAGCACAGAACAAAAAGCGTTTCACAATACCACGGTACATGTGACAATAAACTAAACTAAAATCTATGTTGTTTACTTTTCTGCTAAACAAAGTTGTCTCTCCCTGTTTACTCTGTTACAAAGAGACAATTTACAACAAAACGTTACAATGCTAAACATGCAAGACTTCTGAATAAGGGTTCTGGCATGAAACATCACCCATCCTTCTTTCTCCAGAGATGCTGCCTGGCCCACTGAGTTACTCCAGTATCTTGGTATAAACCAGCATCTGCAGTTCCATCCTATACATACAAGAGTTCTTGTCATGCATCAATGTGATGTTGCTCACATCAGTCAGCCCTCTGAGACGACCATTTGGTGTCAACACCTATTTCACCGTTGGGAAATGGTTTAACCTCCGTCAATCAGATGGGAGGGATATCCTCTGGTTGTGTGAGGTGCAAGACTAACATGGTCTATGGTCGTTGAGTCACAAATCCCATCACAAAATGACAATGAACTGCACTGAACCAGCAGCACTTTGGAAGCATTCTGGATTATTTTAATTTAGTTTAGTTTAGAGATACAGCGTGAAAACAGGCCCAACGTCTCACCAAGTCCCTGCCGACCAGCGATCACCCGCACACTAGTTTTATCCTCCATACGAGGGACCATTTACAGAAGCCAATTAATCTACAATACAATCCTGCACGTCTTTGGGATGTGGGATTGGGATGTGCTTGGTACAGTGGCACAGCGGTAGAGTTGCTGCCTCACAGTGCCAGAGACCCAGATTCGATCCTGACTACGGGTGCCATCTGGACGGAGTTTGTACGTTCTCCCCGTGAACTGCTCCTGTTTACTCCGGGTCCTATGGTTTCCTCCCACACTCGAAAGACGTGCAGGTTTGTAGGCTAATTGGCTTGGCAAAAATTATATATTGTCCCTAGTGTGTAGGATAATGTTAGTGTGCGGGCATCGCTGATCAACATGGAGTTGGTGGGCCAAAGGGCCTGTTTCCGTGCTGTATCTCTAAACTAAACCAAACTAATGTGGGAGGAAACCGGAGCACCCGGAGAAAACCCATGCATTCACAGGGAGACCGTGCAAACGCCGTAAAGATAGCACCTGATGCACAGTCTTTAACCGAGCCTAGGGGACTCAAGAACCCAGGGGACTTAGCTTTAAGGTGAGAAGGGAAAGATTTAATAGGAATCTGACGAGCAATTTTTTCATTCAGAGGGTGTTGGTATATGAAACAAACTGCCAGAGGAGTTAGTTGATGCAGGTCCTATAACAGAAGTTAGAAGAAACTTGGAAAGGTTCATGGAGTAACGTTTAGAGGGATGTGGGCCACATGCAGGTATATGGAACTGGCATCCTAGTTGACATGGACAAGTTGAGCCGAGGGGCCTGTTTGCATGCTACATGTGTACATGACCCTATTTGGACTGGTACTGATGTAGAAACATAGAGTGTATGCCAAGCGAGCTCGAACTATCAAGGCAAGAGCCAGTGATGCCAAGCTTTCCTACGCTGTCAATGTTGTTGGAACAAAATAATAAATATGTAAGGCGATGGTGACAGCCAGCAAAACCCGAACTAAGAACAATTTAATGCAGAGCCAGATGCTGGATGAAAATGTAGTTAGTTTAGGTTAGAGATACAGCATGGAATTAGGTCCTTCATGCTGCCAGGGCCGTGATGACTAGCAATCACCCATACACTGGTTCTAGTCCACACACAAGGGACCATTTATAGAGGCCAATTAATCTACAAACCTGCACATCTGTGGAATGTGGGAGGAAACCGGAGAACCCGAAGAAAACCTACGCAGTTACATAGAAACATAGAAAATAGGGGCAGGAGTAGGCCATTCGGCCCTTTGAGCCAGCACCACCATTCAATATGATCATGGCTGATCATCCAAAATCAGTACCCCGTTACAGACAGCACCCGTAGTCAGGATCAAACCCAGGTCTCTGCCACTGTAAGGCAGCAACTCTACTACTGCGCTACTGTGCCATCCATCTTGAGGTTGAACAACTTGTGAGGTTGTTTAACTTCACAACCCCATGGTGATGTTGAACAAACTTGGATTATTTCCTCAGGAGCAGCGGAGGTTTTGTTTAATTTAGAGATACAGCGCAGAAACAGGCCCTTCGGCCCACCAAGTCCATGCTGACCATCGATCCCCGCACACTAACACTATCTTACACACACTAGGGACGATTTACAATTATACCAAGCCACTTAGCCTACAAACCTGTACATCTTTGGAGTGTGGGAGGAAACTGGAGATCCTGGAGAAAACCCAGTCACGGAGAGAACTTACAAACTCCGTACAGACAGCACCCATAAAATTATGATATAAACATAGATAGGGTAGACAGCAGATGTCAAAGACCAGAGGGCATAGACTACATGTGATGTGTTGGGCAAGTTTTCTTACACGGAGACTGGTGGATGCCTGGAACACGCTGCCGGGGGTGGTGGTGGAGGCAGATATGATAGTGGCATTTAAGATGCTTTCATATGGATACATCTGCATAGGAATGTAGGGTATTGGATCATGTGTAGGTAGAGAAGATTTGTTTAACCTGGCTTGGCCATTGTTGTTTGAAGAGCCTGTTACTGTGCTGTAATGGTCTATGTTTTATGTAATACGTCATTATATAAATGCAGACTTGCCAGGATAATGGAGGTGATATACAGGGATGTGATCAAAAAGATTGGTCTCAGAAAGGAATTTAAGTGAGGAAGGGATTTGGGGTGACAGATAGCAGAATGCTTGGCTTCCATTGGTTGGACCAATAGCAAGGAATTGATTAGTACCACCTTGATTAGTCAGGGTGTTAAAGATTACAGGGAGAAGGCAGGGGAATGGGGTCAACAGGGAAAGTTAGATCAGCCATGATTGAATGGCAGAGCAGACTCGATGGGCCGAATGGACTAATTCAGATCCTGCCGTCTGATGAACTTATGAATGTGCCAGTATCCAATGACAAAGGAATGTAACAACCTGGGAACGATACACTGTACTCAACATGTGCCAACTTTCCACTGATCCATCAAGATTATGGGTTGTTTATAGTGAAGATAGACACAAAAAATGCTGGAGTAACTCAGCGGGTCAGGCAGTATCTCTGACCAAGCACCATGGGGTGTTTATAAACAGTAAAGGCACTACAAATTCAAATGGATGTGATTGATCAATTTCTACTTTACGAGTGGCTGCACATTGGGTTACAAATGGCCAGTCAATGGCATTGAAAACTAACACTCATAGACAACACATTATAACTGAACAGAAGTGACCCTCACATGTCACAATAAACAAACAGCTCGCTGCTGTGTAATTGGGCACCATGTGGGGCTAAAACAAAACAATAAAGGAATAAAATCACAGTTAAATGACCCATGTAGAGATGCGTCCAGCATGGTTGGGCTGTTGAGTGATGTATCCCATAGTGACTGCCCACCACAACAAGACAAGCAGTAGCTGATCAACTGCCTAAGTAACGTGGAAACAGCCAGCAACTATAGAGTCATACATAGATTATACTGTCATAGAGCATGGAAACAGGCTCTCCAGGGCAACTTGCCCTCGCTGACCAACACTATTCCCACCTGCCTGCGTTTGATCCATATCACCTTAAGCCTGTCCTATCCATGTACCTGTCTAAACGTTTCTTAAACATCGCAATAGTACCTCCCTCAACTACTTTAACCAGCTCGTTCCATACACCCACCACCCTCAGCCTGAAGAAGGGTTCCGATCCGAAACGTCACCCTCCCTTTTTCTCCGGAGATGCTGCCCAACCCGTTGAGTTACTCTGGCTCTTTGATTCCATCTTCGGTATGAACCAGCATCTGCAGTTCCTTTGTATAGATGGAGTCACAGATGGATGCTCGACAGCGGTGGCAGCTCTCGGACGCCATCACCTCCTACAACATAATGTCCACAGGTGCAATAGAGTGGAGAAACTATGACTTTGCAGACAATGGAGAACTAACAGATGTCAATCTCCAGTGATTGCCTGTAATTCAGATCCTTATCAATGAAATTACATTCTTCAACTGTAATTGGTGTCAGGAGTTGCTTGATTATGGTAATGCCCCTGCTGTGCTGATGAGAAATGAATTGCTGAAGTTAGATTCAGCAATGCTATTATAGTTCCAAGTCAGGACAGTAGATAACATGTGTTTAAGGTGAGGTGGGGGGGATTTAATTGAAACTTGAGGAGCAACTTTTTAATATAAAAAGTGGTAGGTGTATGGAATGAGCTGCTGGAGGAGGTAGTTGAGGCAGGTACTATCGCAATGTTTAAGAAACATTTAGACAGGTACATGGATTTGATAGGTTTAGAGGGATATGGGCCAAATGCAGGCAGGCGGGATTAGGGTAGATGGGACATTTTGGTCTGCTTTGACAAGTCGGGCCAAAGGGCCTGTTTCCATGCTGTATGACTCAATGAGAGAAACTTGTTAGGTTTATTGTCACATGTAGCGAGGTACGGTGAAATGGTTTGTTTCAATCAACGAAGAAAGTACTATACATAAATACAATCAAGCCAAACTCATATACAATAGGTAGAGCAAAGGGGAAGATACAAGGTGCAGAAGACAATTGAGTGCAGATTTGATTGCACAGCACTGAAACAAAAGGTTTTCTCTCTATCTCACTTGTCCTGGACCACCCATATTGAAGCAACGGCCAAGAAGGCACATCAATGCCTATACGTCCCAAGAGGAAGTTCGGCATGTCCCCAACAACAATCACTGACCTCTACAGATGCGCTGTAGAAAGCATTTTATCAGGATGCATCACAGCATGGATGGGGAACAGTTCCATCGAAGACCGCAAGAAATTGCAGAGCATTATGGACGCAGCCCAGACCATCGCACAAACCAACCTCCCTTCCATCGACTCCATTTACACCTCATGCTGCCTCGACAAGGCCAGCAGCATGATCAAGGAGTCACAGCCCCGTCCCTTCCTCGTCTACCCTCTCCCACCAGGCAAGAGGTATGGAAATGTTAAAACGCACACCTCCAGATTCGGAGACAGTTTCTTCCCAGCTGTCATCAGGCAACTGAACTATCTTATCCACAACTAGAGAGTGGTCCTGGACTACTTTGTACATCACTGGAGACCCTCAGACTGTCTTTAATCGGACTTTACTGGATTTTATCTTGCACTAAACATTATTCCCATTATTGTACACTGTGGACTGTGGACTGTGGATTGTAATAATGTATAGTCTTTCCACTGACTGGTTAGCATGCACCAAAAGCTTTTCACTCTACCTCACTACATGTGACAATAAATTAAACTATACTAAACTCAGTAGACATGATTATAAGAAACCAGACTTATACCAGTACCAATAATCACTTGGCATTGATATCCATGTTCCCTGAGTAAATTAGGAGCAGCAATTGGCCTATCACTGAAACCTGAAGGACTCCACAAACACCACCCTCCCACCAGTATAATCTTTCATTGAAAGCTCTTTGTTTCCTGTCCTTCAGCTAGTTTCCTATTATATTCCCAAGGCTTTCCCTGAATCCCCAGAGCTTAGCAGTTTCATTAATGGGATAGAAACCATCACGGCCGATAAAGCATCTGACCTTGTCCGCCTGTTTTCATAATATAAAATATGATCTTGTTCTGGCATTGAACCAGTTATATCTCTATATTCTTTTGAAAGACGTTAATCAACAGGTCTGGGGTCACAGGGAGAGATTTCCTGTTTGGTATTAAGAAAATAAAATCATAATTGCAGACTTTAATATTTAATTTCAAACAGCACTGTAAATGTCTCCCCTGTTATGAACTTTGTGGTGGTCAAATATTTCCTACAGCAGCCTATTACAATATCATTTAACATCAAATTATGTTTGACCCAGTTCTTAGATCCCAATACAACACAGCATTGGGGGATGACACTGCAAACCTTTCATTCAGTTCTACCCGCCCTTTGTTAAGCACGGCCATAGTCCCATGCAATGGAGGGATATGGATGTAATGCAGTCAGAGTAGATTAGTCCAAATGTAGAAACAAGGAACTGCGGATGCTGGCTTATACCAACATGCTGGAGTTACTCAGTGGGTCAGGCAGCATCTCTGGAGAAAAAGATGGGTGACATTTCAGAATGGGACTCTTCTTCAGACTGAAAGTCGGGGATGGGGGGGGGGGGGGGGGGGGGGGGTATGAAGAGCTGGAAGTGAGATAAGATTAGGACCAATTAGTCTTATCTAGCTTCACATTTGGCATGGACATTATGGACCGAAGGGTCTGTTCCTGTGTTGTTTAATGTTCTACCCTTGTATGAACATTCCTCTATCTATTACAACAGAAGAATTAATCTCTTTAGTTCATTAAATTCTTAAATTGATTCATTCTGCAGCTTTTCTTTGAGGCACATTTAATTGCTCAAATAATATATCACCCGTCCTGTAATTAATCATTTGACTGTTACAAGTTCACTAAAGGTGGCAAATATTAAACAAGCAGAGGCAATGCACTGTTGACACAGAAAGCCTAATGATGAGGAAGCCTATTTGGTTTGTCTTTTTTATCTGACCATTACTCCATCAGTCCCAACCTGAAACATCACCGATCCATGTTCTCCAGAGATGCTGCCAGACACGCTGAGTTACTCCAACACTTTATGTCCTCTGGCAGCTCGTACCATATACCCATTACCCTCTGTGTGAAAATGTTGCCTCTCAGGTTCCTATTACTCTTTCACCTCTCACCTTAAAGCTTTGTCCTCTAGTTCTTGATGTTCCTACTCTGGGCAAAAGACTGTGCATTCACATGACCCTTTATGATACATGTTATAGCCCAGTCATCAGGTCTGGCTGCTCCTGTATCACATACAGTACAAGTTTTCCCAGAAGGCTTTCACGAGAGGCAAAAAATTGTGATCTCCACACACCCCCCGTATTTAAAACCTTGAAGCCAAAGTCCACATTTCACAACTCCCTCTACACTATAGGCCACTGAAATGACAAGCACTTTTGACAGATTCGCCAACTGCCTCTCCAAATTCTTCATGCTGCCTCAGCAAGGTCACTAGCATAATCAAGGACGAGTCTCACCCTGGTCACTCCCTCTTTTCCCCCCTCCCATCAGGTAAGAGGTACAGAAGTGTGAAAACGCGCACCGCCAGATTCAGAGACAGTTTCTTCCCAGCTGTTATCAGGCAACTGAACCAACCTACGAACAACTAGAGAGCGGTCCGGAGCTACCATATACCTCATTGGAGACCCTCGAACACCATCTTTAATCGGACATTATCATCACTAAACATTGTTCCCTTTATCCTGTATCTATACGTTGTGGACGGCTCGATTATAATAATCGATAGTCTTTCCGCTGACTGGATTGCACGCAACAAAAATTCTGAAGAAGGGTTCCAACCCTTTTTCTCCAGAAATGCTGCCTGACCCGCTGAGTTACTCCAGCATATTATGTCCATCTTCGGTATAAACCAGCATCTGCAGTTCCTTCCCACACAGCTTTTCACTGTACCTCTGTACACGTGACAATAAATGAAACTAAACTAAACTAGAGTCATAAATAGAGTCATACAGCGTGGAAACAGGCCCTTCGATCCAACTTGCTCACACTGATTAACCTCTCCCTCTAGCTTAGGCCCTCAAATCTTGGCAACATCCACGTAAATGGTCTCTGCGTCCTTTGCAGCTTGACAACATCTTTCCTGTAACAGAATGACCAAAACTGAACACATTACTCTAAATGTGGCCTCACCAATATCTAATATAATTGCGACATAACCTCCCAATTTCTATACTCAATACTATGACTGATGAAGGCCAATGTGACATGTATAAACTAAACAAAACTAATCAAAATAAAACAGAGTTTGTACATTAATTATGCAGGGAAAAGAAACAAGGATTAGGATGTGGGAGTACAGAGATCAGTCCCCAATGCTTGAGCGTAGATGACAATGTACCATTTCCCTTTTTAAATCTGCAGAATATATTGGTTGGAGGCTATGGAACGGTAGAGCTGTGTTTTTATTAGCTGAAAAGACCAGTCTGAATGGTGAGCAGGTCCTGCATAAGTTTCCTGAAGAATTTACTTCTAATTCTGTGTAGAATTCTCTGCTTGGCTCTGAATGCTTTGATTTGTCATTCGATGGCCAGTGGTGTGTGAAGATGATTCCGGTGGGTCATAAATCACAGTCAATTATACATGTCAGCTGATGAACTTTGCCCACTTGCTTTCCCCGAGGCTGATCCACCTACTCAATTTTGAAACCAACGCCTGATTAATAAACATTGAACCTGTTGTCTTCAAAGCATAAAGAGAGCTAGTTTTATTAAGTACGCGAAACGTACCCAAAGTAACAATAGAAAATGCAGAAGCGAAGGAAGGCAGTTTGGTCTTTAATGGCTTATCTACAGAGTAACAAATCATATTCTGACCTGAAATAGTTTACAAAGCTTGAATCCATGTTGTTCATGCTAATGAGAAGACTTTCATAGTCACAGAGCACGGAAACAGGCCACTCATCCATGCCGACCAAGGTGCCCAATCTTAGCTAGTCTCATTCGCCCGCACTTGGCCCATATCATAGTCATAGAATCACACAGCGTGGAAACTGGCTCTTTGGCCCATCCTGTCCACGCCGACCAACATGACCTATCTACGCTAGTCCCACCTGCCTGTGTTTGGCCCATATCACTCTAAATCACTTAGTTACTATACGTACCTGCCGCACCTGCTTTCTCCGGCAGCACATTTCATAAATCCACCACCCTTTATGTAAAAATGTTACCCCTCAGGTTCCTATTAAATCTTCCCCCCTCCCCCCACCCCCACCCCCACCCCCAACATTAAACGTATGTCTTCTGGTTCCTTGGTTCCCTCACTCTTGCATTTACCCAATCTATTCCACTCATGATTTTGTATCTAATTCCCCTAAACCTTTTCTTTTGATGTACCAGTTCAGGTGTCTTTTAAATGCTGTTATTGTACCTTCTTCAACTACCTCCTCTGTACCCATCACCATCTGAGTGAAAAACATTGTCCCTCAGATTCCAATTAAATATTTCCCCTCTTATTTCCCCTACTGAAAGACTGTGCATTTACCTTATCTATTCCCCTCATATTCCTTGACTGTATAAGATCACCCCTCAGCCTCCTGTATTCCAAGGAATAAAGTTCGAGCCGGCTCAACCTCTCCCTATAGCTCAGGCCCTCGAGTGATGGCAACATCTTTATACTTTTTCTCTGCACTCTTTCCAGCTTAAAGATATCCTTTCTACAGCACGGTGACCAAAACTGAACACAATACTCTAAATTCATTCTCACTCATGTCTTGTACACTGCAACATATCGTCCCAACTTTTATATTCATTACCCTGACTGAAGAATAGACAATGTATCAACCAAATGCCTTGTTTACCATCCTAACTACTTGTAATGCCACTTTCGCTAACTTTCATTAATTTTTCATTAACCTTTTGTCAAAGTGCTTGGCTTTTAGTTAATAACTTTATGAAAATGTAAGACATTGGGTTTTTATATTCATGTTCAACATAGTCATAGAGGCGCATACGGGTGGCACAGTGGTGCAACGGTAGAGCCACTGCCTTACAGCGCCAGAGACAAGGTTCAATTCTGACTATGGGTGCATGTTTGTAGGTTAATGGACCTCTGGAAGATTACCCCTAGTGTATGGAGCAGACATGAAAGTGAAATAACATAGAACTAGTATGAACAGGTGATCGATGGTCGGTGTGGACCTGGTGGGCAAGAAGGGCCTGCTTCCATGCTGCACGTTTCAATCAATCAATCAATCAATCAATCAATCAATCAATATTTAAGACTTTAGAGTCACAGCGAGGAAACAGGCCTTTTGGCCCACGGAGTCCTCACCAACCAGCAATCACCCCGTGCACTAGCACTATCAGACTCACTAGGGACAACTTTACAGAAGCCATTTAACCTACAAACTTGTACGTCTTTGGATTGTGGGTGGCAATTGAAGTATCCAGAGAAAACCTACATGGTAACAGGGAGAAGGTACAAACTCCATTCAGACAGCATCCATAGTCAGGATCGAACCAGGGTCTCTGAAGCTGTAAGGCAGCAACTCTACCGCTGTGCCACTGTACCACCCCTTCAATCAAGCAATCACAAATTCTAGAAATTATAGGCTCAATCTTACAATTTAGTTATTCGACCAAAATGATTTGCAATTATTTCTTGCATCGTGTCGCTCTATTCCAGAACATCAGGTGTTGTGTGGGAGTGCAGAGGGAGTGTGGTGTGGTTTCTGAACACGGTGTTAATTCTAATCCTGGCCTCCATGCTCAACCAGGGAAGCAATGTATCCCATGTCAATACTCACCGATGGAGTTTACTGTGTGAAACTAGCTGCTGTGGCTGCCAACAAAACACCAACTGTTGTGACCGTTCACGAGAAAAAGATTGTCATTATATTCTTTCAGATATCCAGATGCCATAAGACATCGTAGCAATCCCTGACTGGCAGAAAGATCACTCTCACTTTCCTCGCTTGCAAGTCACTTACCTTCCAATAATTTAGTTTAAAAGAATGCTAATCGTTCTTCGGTCTTGGGTTGCTCTAGTAAATAGGTGCAGGAGGAGGCCATTTGGCCCTTCGAGCCTGCATCACAGGCTGCTATGTTTGCCAAAAGGACATAAAGTGCTGGAGCAACTCAGTAGGTCAGGCAGCATCTCTGAAGAACATGCTCGGTCACCTGTGCCTTTTAAATGTTGTTCATGGTACCTGTCCCAACTACCCCATCTGGCAGCCCATTCCATATACCCAGCACCCT
Source organism: Amblyraja radiata (assembly GCF_010909765.2). Classification (NCBI taxonomy): domain Eukaryota; kingdom Metazoa; phylum Chordata; class Chondrichthyes; order Rajiformes; family Rajidae; genus Amblyraja; species Amblyraja radiata. The sequence goes on along the minus strand of NC_045963.1, from coordinate 27,177,187 downwards.
CTGTGTGACTAGGTTGTCCTCTGGTTGGCGATTCACCTACTCTGCGTAAAAGACTGTGCATCGGATCGAGATCCTTCTTCTGACTGATTCCTTTTCGTAGTCATAGAGTCACGCAGCATGGAAACAGGCCCTTTGGCCCAACTTGCCCACGCCAACCATGTCCCATCTGCACTAGTCCCACCTGCCTGCATTTGTCCCCTATCCCTCCAAATATATCCTATCCATGTACTTGTCCAAATGTTTTTTTAAAGTTGTTGTTGGAGCCATTCTTGCTTAGGCTTGTTAATGTTAGCATATTTTATTATTTTGTCTAGATATTTCTTGTAGAATTATTTTTAACTCTTAGGGGTGGGTTTTTAATACATAGATGGGCATGACATACATCAGGATGATGCTAGCGAAACCACAGGGAGTGGTCAGATCGACTGGAGCCGGCTGGAGAGAAGGAATACCGTTCCTCAGACAGTTCAGATAGTAAGAACGGAAAGCTACAATTGTATAAGAATAAAGAGGATCTGGTTTGTTCACTTCTTTGTTTTTACAACAACTTCAATAAAAATCAATGAAACTGGAAATAACAACTGGAAGATTTGTTTTTATCATCGACTGCATAAGTTTTTCACTCCTTCCTGTCTGCACAGTAATGACAATGGAACGGTTTGAAATTGCCATTAAAGTTGTGATAGTATCTGCTTCAACTACCTCCGCTGGCAGTTAATTCCATACACCCATCACCCTTTGTATGAAAATGTTACCCCTCAGGTTCCTATTAAATCTTTCCCCCCTCACTTTAAACCTATTGTCATTATGAATGAACTTTGTATTCCCCAACAAGTTTGAGAGCTGATTTATGATCACCTCATCTGGAGTAATGTTACAAAACGTGAGATCCGTCCCGTTGTCGGCGTTCACAGCTTTAGAAGATGATTTTTAATTTACTTTAGCAATTAAATTATCCAGCGCAGTTTAAAAATAACTCCAGAGAACGAATGTCGGAGCGATTTTTCTTCATCAACTAAACACCCTGACGAACATCGATTTCAACAGCCTGGAGAAAACGGCATTTTAAACCTGCCCCTCTCTCAAAGGCGCCAAAGTCTCGCACACGGGCAGTGACAGAATTGCAGCGCGGCTGAAGGTAAGTATTGTAACATACCTATCATCTGACCTGCTGAAGCCTATCTCCCAAGCAAAATCTGTGTCCCAGGCTTTTGAAGAAGGGTCTCAACCCAAAATGTCACCCATTCCTTCTCTCCAGAGATGTTGCCCGCCCCGCTGAGTTACTCCAGCTTTTTGTGTCTATATTTAATTTACTCAGTTTTTTTGGTTGTGATGGATAATTTGAAACAAGACAAATGTTGAATGGCAGATGCAATCATTGATGATTTACACACTGAAGCACTTTGTTTATATGTCAACCTTTCTCTCATTGACACTGGGCTCTCATCTATTTGATGTTTAGAGAAGATGAAATAAATCAAAGCAGTATGATATAGGAAAAGATAGTTATTTAAAAATCTGTCACAGACAGAGCCTAGTATTATATTTCTGCCTTCAGATGAGACTTTGATTTGCAGGATTTTGCAGAGATGTTAAATGTGCTTTTCAAATGCCGGTAACTGATATTTTGGAGAAATTTTGCAACTGAAAATAAGCAACCATTACACAGGGTGTTTGCAGTTTATGATTAATCTACAAATGAAGTAGATTCAGCAGGTCAGGAGCAACATTTAATGTGAAGTTCAAATTAAATGTGTCCCCACTATGGAACTGAAGCATTACAATCGGGCAGCACAGTGTCATATCGGTAGAGTTGCTACCTTACAGTGCCAGAGACCCGGTTTCGACCCTGGCTACATGAGCTGTCTGTGCGGAGTTTGTACATTCTCTCTGTGACCTCGTGGGCTTTCTCCGGGTGCTCCGGTTTCCTCCCACATTCAAAACACCTGCAGTTTTTTTGGCTTGAAGTACAGGCAGCATCATTGGAGGGAAGGAATGGGAACCGAAATGCCACCCATCCTTTTTCTGCAGAGATGCAGTCTGACCCACTGAATTACTCCAGCACTTTGTCGCTATCTTCAGTATAAACCAGAATCTGCAGTTGCTTTCTACACATCTTTGTAGGTTGATTGGATTCGGCAAATTGTCCCTGGTGTGTAGGATAGAACCAGTGTACGGTTGATCGTTGGTCGGCACAAACCCGATGGACTGAAGGGCCTGTTCCACGCTGTATCTCTACACAAACTTAAATAAACCAAGCCCATCCCCAGTAGAAGTAAACCTTCACACCAAAGCTCTCCCTGTTATCACCCAAACTCCAACATGCATTCAACTGCACAGTGATCTAGAACGGAGATTGGCCAGAGCACCTCATCCAATTAAAGTCCAAATAATCTACTGCCCTTGGAACCAGCATCATCCAAATTACTACATTTAAAACTATTGATTGGAAACACTAAGCCACACGTTGGAAAAGAGAGAAGTTCGCTTCAAGATTCAAGATTCAAGAGACAATAGTCATGTGTCCCAGATAGGACAATTAAATTCTTGCTTTACTTCAGCACAACAGAATATGGTAGGCATGAATACAGAACAGATCAGTGTGTCCATATACCACTATATAAATATATACAAGCAAGAATAAATAAACAGATAAAGTACAAATAAACAGATAATGGGCTATTAATGTTCAGAGTTTTGTTTGAGGAGTTTAATAGCCTGATGGCTGTGGGGAAGTAGCTGTTCCTGAACCTGGACGTTGCAGTCTTCAGGCTCCTGTACTTTCTACCTGATAGTAGCAGGGAGAGGAGTGTGTGGCCAGGATGGTGTGGGTCCTTGATGATGCTGCCAGCCTTTTTGAGTCAGCAACTGCGATAGATCCCCTCGATAGTAGGGAGGTCAGAGTCGATGATGGACTGGGCAGTGTTTACTACTTTTTGTAGCCTTTTCCGCTCCTGGGCATTCAAGTTGCCGAACCAAGCCACGATGCAACCGGTCAGCATGCTCTCTAAAGTGCACCTGTAGAAGTTAGAGAGAGTCCTCCTTGACATACCGACTCTCCGTAATCTTCTCAGGAAGTAGAGGCGCTGATGTACTATGGGCCAGGTTGTTGTGCTGGCACCATATGGTCAATCGGTCGATCTCACTTCTATACTCTGACTCGTCACCATCAGTGATACATTCCACAACAGTGGTGTCGTCAGCGAACTTGATGATGGCGTTCGCACTATGACCGGCTACGCAGTCATGAGTATAGAGTGAGTACAGCAGGGGGCTGAGCACGCATCCTTGAGGTGCTTCCGTGCTGATTGTTATCGAGTCTGACACCTTTCCCCCAATTCAAACAGTCTGTGGTCTGTGAATGAGGAAGTCGAGGATCTAATTGTAGAGGGATGTGCAGAGACCCAGATCTGCAAGTTTGGTAACCAGCTTGGAGGGGATGATTGTATTAAATGCCGAGCTGTAATCAATGAATAACAGCCTGACATATGAGTTTTTGTTGTCCAAGTGGTCCGGAGCGGAGTGGAATGCCAGCGAGATCGCATCCACCATTGATCTGTTGTGGCGGTAGGCAAAATGCAGTGGGTCCAGGTTTTTGTCGAGGTAGGAGTTGATTTGAGCCATGATCAACCTCTCAAAGCACTTCATCACCACTGACGTTAGTGCCACTGGTCGATAGTAATTGAGGCACGTCACCTTGCTCTTCTTGGGCACCGGTATAATTGATGCCTTTTTAAAGAAGGTGGGAACCTCAGACCTCAGAAGTGAGAGGTTGAAAATGTCCGTAAAAACTCCAGCCAAAAAACTCCATGACAAAAATGGTGGTGTAGCAGTGGTCGAGGTGTTTGGTCCTCTGGTGCAGCAGGAGACATCTTGATGGAAGTTAGGGAGCGATTTCGTAAGGTTTGCTTTATTGAAGTCCCCAGCTATGGTGGTAAACGCCTCGGGGTAAGACGTCTTGTGTTTGTTGACCATGGCGGGCAGCTCCTCCAGTGCCAGACGGACATCTGCCTGGGGTGGGATGTGGACCGTGGTCAGGATGATGGAGGTGAATTCCCTTGGAAGGTAGTAGGGGCGGTACTTCACCGCCAGATGTTCGAGGTGTGGAGAGCAGGAGTTGGATAGGACTGCCACGTCTGAGCACCACGCAGAGTTGACCATGAGGCAGACACCCCCTCCTCTCCCTTTCCCAGATGCCTGCGTATGGTCCATATGGTGGATGGAGAACCCTTCAGGCTGGACCGCTGAGTCTGGGGAGCTGGGGGTGAGCCATGTCTCTGTGAAACAGAACACAGAGCATTCACTCAGCTCCCTTTGATAAAGCAGCCTTGCCCTTAAGTCCTCCACTTTATTTTCAAGGGACTGTACATTGGCCAGTAGGATATTAGGGAGAGGGGGCCAAAGTCCCCTGCGCTTCAGTCTGACCTGAAGTCCTGCCCGTCGGCCACGTTTCCGGACACAATGGAGGCTTCCCCGTAGTTTGCAGGTACTGCACTTACTGTACCTGCTGTTTCTGCGAACCTGTGCTGGAACGGGGATTCCCTTGCAGAAGGCAGCTCCAGCTCCGTTACGATTGGGGATTCCCACACGGACGGCAGCTCCAGCTCCGTTGCTCCCGGGAAATCCTGCTCCCGGGAAATCCTGCTGGAGCTCCGTTCTCCACACCTCGAACATCTGGCGGTGAAGTGCCGCCCCTACTACCTTCCAAGGGCTTCCCAGGTACAGTTCTTTTGATTTCTAGATGGGTCGGGCCCTCTCCAGCGGTCCAGTGAACGCTTGCAATCGGAGGCTCCCGCAACTGCGGGAGATCGCGAAATCGCTATTGCTTGGCGCCAATTTCTGCTGTTTTTCCGATCCAGGTAAGTTGCTTGTTGTTGTAAATAATCTTCTTCTGTTTGGCTGTGAGCAAAAAGGCGCCCATCTTAGAAAGGAGCCCCCAAAAATACACAAAGTGCTGGAGTAACTCAGCTGGTCAAGATGCACCATAGAAAGCATTTTATCAGGATGCATCACAGCTTGGTTTGGGAACAGCTCCATCCAAGACCGCAAGAAATTGCAGTGAATTGTGGACGCAGCCCAGACCATCACACAAACCAACCTTCCATGTATTGATTCCATTTATACCTCATGCTGTCTCGGCAAGGCCGGCAGCATAATCAAGGATAAGTCGCACCCTACCCTCTCCCTCTCCTCCCCTCTCCTATCAGGCAAAAAGTATAGAAGTGTGAAAATGCACACTTCCAGATTCAGGGACAGTTTCATCCCAGCTGTTATCAGGCAACTGAATCATCCTACCACAACCAGAGAGCAGTGCTGAACTACTATCTACCTCTTTGGTGACGCTTGGACTATCCTTGATCGGACTTTGCTGGCTTTACCTTGCACTAAATGTTATTCCCTTATGATGTATCTATACACTGTAAATGGCTCGATTTTAATCATGTATTGTCTTTCTGCTGACTGGATAACACATAGTAAAAGCTTTTCACTGTACCTCGGTACATATGACTATAAACTAAACTAAGCTAAACTACAGCATCATGGATGGGTGATGTTCCTATAGACTGGAAATTAGCTGAATTGTTGCCAAATAATTTTGAGAGGGAACTATTTTGCTTGGTAAAACCTCCTGTGATTTTTAATTTTTATAGACATTTGCAATGAATGATGACATTGAATGGCTTCTAAACCAGACACCTTTCTTCAAAAATAGTTAGCAAGAATGGGTGGCATGGTCGCGCAGTAGTAGAGTTGCTGCCTTACAGTAGCAATGTTACAAAATTTTGAGATTTTAAAAATCAAGTCTGTAATTTATCCCATCAGATAAAGCATAAAAATAAGTTTAATTTGACACCTAATTCACTTTCATATCTCAAGTATTTAAAAAGTTATGGCCATTTTCATACTGGGAAATGAGCATCTTGTTCCCTATTGATTTTCTATGGACATAACAAAAAAGCTGTGATCGTGAACAGTCAAAAGCCCATAACTTTCTTAAAAATTAAGAGAACTGAATGAAATTTTCAGTTATCATAGATTGAAGCATTCTGAAACAAATATAAAATAATCTTACTTGGATGACCTGAAATTAAAGCATATAATTAGTTAGTTACCTAATTGTAGCTAATTTCAGACTTCAATTACTAGATCTAAACATCTATCCATTTCTTAATAAATGATTAACATTTTTAAATAGCCTAAATGTCCAAATAATATTCACAAATAATTCACAATAAAACATGATTTTTAAATCTCATTTACATTAATTTATAGGCCAAATGGAAGGAATTTAGTGTTTAATTGCTGTAAATAAATGCCCATTTAAATCAGCTTTCCAGTGGGTCCCTGTGGAACGCGCTGGTTTAGAACGTTCACATTGCGGTAGATTTGTGCCCCAAATGCCGAGAAAAATACTGCGCGATATAATGGGCCCAAATTGAGCTACTCGCAATATTAAACTTTGTATAAAGGGATCTTTAGAAGCCCTTTTTAATGTAAAAATATACAACCTAACTTCTGCTATTTGCTTTATGAGACCCTGCGGTTGCTGGCGGTCGCGGGTTTAGAGATTGATTTTTAAACTACTATAACTATTATTCAAGGCCTTTAAACCTAATAATAGCTTTTGCGACGGGGTCTTCCAGCGATTTTTCGTTAATAATTAACTAGGCTGAACATTTTCGATTGGAACAGCTTAGAGAAAATCGCGTTTTAAACCCGCCCCCTCTAAACGGCGCCAAAATCGCGCACACCCGCAGCGGCAGATCTTCAACGACGCTTCAGGTAGGCTTTGCAACATACCTACTTACAGTGCCAGAGACACAGGTTCGATCCACATTACGGATGCTTGCTTGTACAGTGTTTGTACATTTTCCCAGTGACCTGCGTGGGTTTTTTCTGGGATCTCCGGTTTCCTCCCACACTCCAAAGACGTACAGGTTTGTAGGTTAATTGGCTTGGTAAAAATGTAATTTGTCCCTGGTGTATGTCGGATAGTGTAAGTGTGCGGGATCTCTGGTCAACGCAGACTAGATGGGCCGAGGGGCCTGTTTCCATGGTGTATCTCTAAACTGAACTGAACTAAACCATAGTACGGTGAGACCAAGCATAGGCTTGGCGATCGCTTCGCCCAACACCTGTGCTCGGTTCGCAATAACCAAACTGATCTCCCGGTGGCTCAGCACTTCAGCTCCCCCTCCCGTTCCGAATCCGACCTTTCTGTCCTGGGCCTCCTCCATGGCCAGAGTGAGGCCCACCATAAATTGGAGGAGCAGCACCTCATATTTCGCTTGAGTAGTTTACACCCCAGCGGTATGAACATTGACTTCTCCAATTTTAGGTAGTCCCTGCTTTCTCCTTCTTTCCCCTCCCCTTCCCAGCTCTCCCACTGTCTCCACCTCTTCCTTTCTTCTTCCCGCCCCCCCCCCCACCCCCACATCAGTCTGAAGAAGGGTCTCGACCCGAAACGTCGCCTATTTCCTTCGCTCCATAGATACTGCCTCACCCGCTGAGTTTCTCCAGCATTTTTGTCTACCTTCAATTTTCCAGCATCTGCAGTTCCTTCTTAAACAATAAACCATAGTAGCTGTTCTTCTCGAGGATGCAGCATTGATTAGAATAACAGTACACAATGGTGTGCCTTGATGCTATTACCTGCACTAAATGGCAATAGAATTTGTTCTAGTGTCCACACATGGATCCTATTCCACACATGGCTGTAGAATGATTAAAGCCCAGATTCCAATTAATAGAAAGCATTTACAGAGCTGAGAGATGGCTTTGAAGGGGCTAGGCACACAAACCATTTATCACCTTGGATCAAATTAATAGCAGTGAATGAGTGACATGGAGGAGATGAAGACAGATGAACACAAGAATGTTTTTAAATGAATTTCTGCTGACTGAAGATTAGATGTATTGATCTTAAAATGTGTTCTGTAGCTGAAACTGCATTACAGCAAGTCTTACCATTGAAACACTGAAACATACTTTCCTCTCTTCATTTTTTTGGGAAAAATTCAGATAAATTCCAAATGTTATCATCCCATATAGGCAGCACAGTGGCGCACTAGTAGATCTGCTGCTTTACAGCGCCATAGACCTGGGTTCGATCCTGACTATAGGTGTTGTGTCTTTGTGTGGGGTTTTCACATTCTCCCCGTGACCTCCGTGGGTTTTCTCCTGGTGCTCAGGTTTCCTCCCACACTCCAATACGTCCAGGTTTGTACGTTAATTGGCATCTGTACTTGTGTAGGATAGGACTAATGTACGGTGTCACTGGCCAGCATGGACTTGGTGGGCCGAACGGCCTGTGTCCACACTGTATCTCCAAAACTAAAGACAAAGTTTTAGTTTTTTAGATACAGCGCGGAAACCGGCCCTTTCACTCACCGAGACCGCGCCGGCCAGCGATCCCTGCACACTAACACTAACCTACACACACTAGGGACAATTTACAATTATACCAAGCCAATTAACCTACATACCTGTACGTCTTTGAAGTGTGAGAGGAAACTAGACCTCTCTGAGAAAACCCACAGAGGTCACGGGGAGAATGTGGATACTACACACAAAGACAGCGCCCGGATCAAACCCAGGTCTCTGGCGCTGTAAGGCAGCAACTCAACCGCTGCACCAAGTTCCTTCTCTAAGATCCAGAAGCGCCCTGAACTTAACCCATGTGCTATGGGAGGACATCTGTGGACCTAAATGTCATAGAGTCACACAACTCCCATCTTCTGTCTCAACCCAGGAAGGCCTCCCCACTATCTCAAAGTTAAACTGTGTTGGAGTACCTCAACAGGTCAGCAGCATATCTGAAGCACATGACAAGGCAATGTTTCTGGTTAGGACCCTATTCCTGTCCTCCAGAGATGACACCTGGCCTGCTGAGTTACTCCAGCACTTTGTGTTTTATTTTGTAAACCTGCACCTGCAGTTCATTTTATCTTGCTTTGCCTTCTACACAGGATCAAAACAAAATGACTTTCTTTTAAATTTGGCCACTCGTGGAGTCTTTATTGTTATGTGATTCCAACTTTGTTTAGTAACGAATATCTACCACAGCATAACATTTCAGTTTATTGTTTGTGCAGTTGGGATCAATTTATTCTACATGTGAGATGCTTTGCCATTGTTGAAATGCCGCGTGGTGTTTTAAATCATTTTATAATAAACACCTGGATAGCTTCATCAAACGATGGCGTATCGGTAGACAATAGACACAGGAATAGGATATTCAGCCCTTCAGGCCAGCACCGCCATTCAATGTGATCATGGCTGATCATCCACCGGACAGCACCAGATACCCAGGTTCGATCCTGACCACAGTGCTGTTTGTACGGAGTTTTTACGTTCACCCCGTGACCAGCGTAGGTTTTCTCCGGGAGCTCCCGTTTCCTTCCACACTCCAAAGACCTGCAGGTTTGTAGGCTAATTGTAAATTGTCCCTAGTGCGTGTATGATAGTGTTAGTGTGTGGGATCTCTGGTCAGTGCGGACTCGGTAGGCTGAAGGGCCTGTTTCCGCACTGTATCTCAAAACTAAACTTAACTTCTTCAATGGAGAACAAAAATACCTTTCAGATTCGATCATTAAAAATAGTCCGTACTGTCAACAAGTTCTTCTACCAGATTTGTTAAGCACATCATCGCATGGATTGGAAGAATTAATGGGGCAATTTAAACTACTGCAAGAATGTTCAGGATCAGCAGCAAAGACTGTTTAATTCAGTTTAGTTTAGAGAAACAGACCTTACGGCCTAACAAGTCCGCAACACTAGTTCTATTCTACACACCAAGGACAATTTTTCTTAACGAAGCCAATTAACCTGCAAACCTGCACGTCTCTGGAGTGTGGGAAGAAACCCACGCCGTCACAGAATGTACAAACTCTGTTTAGACAGCGCCCATGGTCAGGATTGAACCTGGATAGATCGATCGATCCAGGCCGCTGGTGCTGTCTGTGTGGAGTATGCACGTTCTCCATGTAATCATGTAGGTTTCCTCCCATGTTCCAAAAATATGCAGGTTTAGAAGGTTAATTGCCTTCTGTAAATTGTCCCTCGTGTGCAGGGTAAAACTAGTGTGAATGGGTGATCGATGGTCAGCCTGGACTTGGTGGGCTGAAGGGCCTGTTTCAACGCGTATCTCTAAAACTAAACTCATTTCCTTTGTGAATACCGATAAAAAGCATAAATTTAGGCCGCCATTTCTGGCTCAGAGGGGTTTGCGCCCGTATCTCTACATCTATGAAACAGCAGCTCTACCGACTGTGTCATCTTTATCGTAAGCAATATTGACTCGTCCAAATTTTGAATTGTTAATTTGATTCTTCAGTCCTCTCCGAATGTATGTAGATTAACTGCAACTGTGAAATCAATGATCTCTGAGCTGATGATTGGACGAGCCCCCAAGCCCTTGGACAGGAGCAGCAGTGGGCAAAGCATTGCAGGTGCTTCTACTCTGCGCCAGGGAGTCATAAAGTAGATTTCTCCATGTAAAATAACTTACACGAACCTTGAATAATTTGAGAAGACATTGACAAATGTGTCTCAGGTTCCACAAATGGTTACAAATGACCCAGTGAGACTATTAGAAACATAGAAACATAGAAACATAGAAATTAGGTGCAGGAGTAGGCCATTCGGCCCTTCGAGCCTGCACCGCCATTCAATATGATCATGGCTGATCATCCAACTCAGTATCCCGTACCTGCCTTCTCTCCATACCCTCTGATCCCCTTAGCCACAAGGGCCACATCTAACTCCCTCTTAAATATAGCCAATGAACTGGCCTCGACTACCCTCTGTGGCAGAGAGTTCCAGAGTTTCACCACTCTCTGTGTGAAAAAAATTATTCTCATCTCGGTTTTAAAGGATTTCCCCCTTATCCTTAAGCTGTGACCCCTTGTCCTGGACTTCCCCAACATCGGGAGCAATCTTCCTGCATCTAGCCTGTCCAACCCCTTAAGAAATTTGTAAGTTTCTATAACATCCCCTCTCAATCTCCTAAATTCTAGAGAGTATAAACCAAGTCTATCCAGTCTTTCTTCATAAGACAGCCCTGACATCCCAGGAATCAGTCTGGTGAACCTTCTCTGCACTCCCTCTATGGCAATAATGTCCTTCCTCAGATTTGGAGACCAAAACTGTACGCAATACTCCAGGTGTGGTCTCACCAAGACCCTGTACAACTGCAGTAGAACCTCCCTGCTCCTAGACTCAAATCCGTTTGCTATGAAAGCTAACATACCATTCGCCTTCTTCACTGCCTGCTGCACCTGCATGCCTATTTCAATGACTGGTGTACCATGACACCCAGGTCTCGCTGCATCTCCCCTTTTCCTAATCGGCCACCATTTAGATAATAGTCTGCTTTCCTGTTTTTGCCACCAAAATGAATAACCTCACATTTATCCACATTATACTGCATCTGCCAAACATTTGCCCACTCACCCAGCCTATCCAAGTCACCTTGCAGTCTCCTAGCATCCTCCTCACAGCTAACACTGCCCCCCAGCTTAGTGTCATCCGCAAACTTGGAGATATTGCCTTCAATTCCCTCATCCAGATCATTAATATATATTGTAAATAGCTGGGGTCCCAGCACTGAGCCTTGCGGTACCCCACTAGTCACTGCCTGTCATTGTGAAAAGGACCCGTTTACTCCTACTCTTTGCTTCCTGTTTGCCAGCCAGTTCTCTATCCACATCAATACTGAACCCCCAATGCCGTGTGCTTTAAGTTTGTATACTAATCTCTTATGTGGGACCTTGTCGAAAGCCTTCTGGAAGTCCAGATACACCACATCCACTGGTTCTCCCCTATCCACGCTACTAGTTACATCCTCGAAAAATTCTATAAGATTCGTCAGACATGATTTACCCTTTGTAAATCCATGCTGACTTTGTCCAATGATTTCACCACTTTCCAAACGTCCAGATGCCATGCCAAGAGCCCACTATCACCTAAATTAACTTAAAAGGTTCCCGGATCAATAACTTGGACAAGTTTTTACATATATAAAGAATTAGAATTTACAAAGCTTCTTAAGAATGCTCCAAAACCTTTCTCAATGCCAAGTATTAACATTTATGTGTACTATTTGGTATATACAGATGATATCAGAAAGATGGTCATGAAGGCTTCATACAACTTATTTACAAAATTAAGAAAAAAAGACTATTGGGGCTGCACGGTGGCACAGCGGTAGAGTTGCTGCCTTTCAGCACCAGAGACCTAGGTTCGATCCTGACTACGGGTGCTGTCTGTACGGAGGTTTTACATTCACCCTGTGACCACATTAGTTTTTTCCGGGTGCTCAGGTTTCCCCCAGACTCCAAAGACCTACATTAATTAGCTTAGAAACATAGATAGAAACATAGAAAATAGGTGCAGGAAGAGGCCATTCGGCCCTTCGAGCCAGCACCGCCATTCATTGTGATCATGGCTGATCGTCGCCAATCAATAACCCGTGCCTGCCTTCTCCCTATATCCCTTGATTCCACTGGGTGAAAAAGTTTTTTCTCACCTCAGTCTTAAATGACCTCCCCTTTATTCTAAGACTGTGGCCCCTGGTTCTGGACTCGCCCAACATTGGGAACATTTTTCCTGCATCTAGCTTGTCCAGTCCTTTTATAATTTTATATGTTTCTATAAGATACCCCCTCATCCTTCTAAACTCCAGTGAATACAAGCCTAGTCTTTTCAATCTTTCCTCATATGACAGTCCCGCCATCCCAGGGATCAATCTCGTGAACCTACGCTGCACTGCCTCAATCACAGGGATGTCCTTCCTCAAATTAGGAGACCAAAACTGCACACAATACTCCAGAAGTGGTCTCACCAGAGTCCAATACAACTGTAGAAGAACCTCTTTACTCCTATACTGAAATCCTCTTGTTATGAAGGCCAACATTCCATTAGCTTTCTTCACTGCCTGCTGTACCTGTAAGCCAACTTTCAGTGACTGGTGTACAAAGATACCCAGGTCTCGCTGCACCTCCCCCTTACCTAACCTAACCCCATTGAGATAATAATCTGCCCGCTTGTTTTTGCTGCCAAAGTGGATAACCTCACATTTATCTATATTATACTACATCTGCCACGCATCTGCCCACACACTCAACCTGTCCAGGTCACCCTGGAACCTTCTAACATCCTCTTCACAGTTCACACTGCCACCCAGCTTTGTGTCATACGCAAACTTGCCAGTGTTGCTCCGAATTCCCTCTTCCAAATCATTAATATATATGGCAAACAGTTGTGGCCCCAACACCGAGCCTTGCGTTACTCCACTCGGCTTCTGCAAATTGTCCCTGGTGTGTAGGATAGAAATAATTTATGGGTTTCGTTGGTCGGCGTGGACTCGGTAGGCAGAACGCCTGTTCCCACACTGTAGCTCTCAAACTAAAAACTAAGTTTAGAGATATAGTGTGGAAACAGGCCCTTGGGCCCACGGAAGCCATGCTGACCAGCAGTCTCCGAACACTAACACTATCCCACATGCACTAGGGACAATTCACAATTATACCAAGCCAATTTATTCACAAAATTAAGAAAAAAGACTATCGGAGTGGCGCAGCAGTAGAAGTGCTGCCTTACAGTGTCAGAGTCCCAGGTTCGATCCTGACTATGGGTGCCATCTGTACGGAGTTTGCACATTCTCCCTGTGACCATGTGGGTTTTCTCCGGGTGCGCCAGATTACTCCCAAAGTCCAAAGACATATAGGTTTGTAGGTTAATTGGCTTCGTTAAGTTGTAAAATTGTCCCTCATGTATAGGATAGTGCGAGTGTATGGGGTAATCATTGGTCAGCGTGGACTCGGTGTGCCGAAAGGTCTATTTCCACACTGTATCTTTAAAGTATAAGGCTCGAAGGGCCGAATGGCCTACTCCTGCACCTATTTTCTATGTTTCTATAAAGTCTAAAGAATATATATTGCTGATTCTCTTCTGCAATCATCTGGAGCTTTATTTACCTGCCAGTAAATAATTTATCAGAGTCGTTGTCTATATTACCATATATGTTAATATCTATTTCCTTTAAGGGAATAGAATCGGATCATATAATCATGACAAATGACTTTGTTAAATATGCTACAAATCTTAATGAACTAGAGCCATAAGTAAATAAGTGCTGTTATTTGTAGCATTATCCTATTAGATTTTTTATTGTGTTTTGTAAAAGATGTGGTCTGGTAGGAAGTGTGTCATTTGTCAGATGGTGGTGAATTTGTGGAATTCATTGCCACAGATGGCTGTGGAGGCCAAGACAAGGCAGAGATTGATAAGTTCATGATTAGTAAGGGTGTCAAAGGTTATGGGGAGAAGGCAGGAGAATGGGGTTGAGGGGGAATGATAGATCAGTATGATTGATTGGCAGATTATACTTGATGGGCCAAATGTCCTAATTCTAGTTCTAGAATTTATGAACGGGGGGCAGGCACAGTGTCGCAGCGGTAGAGTTGCTGCCTTACAGCACCAGCGACCCGGGCTCAATCCTGACCACGGGTGCTGTCAGTATGGAATTTGTACCTTCTTCCGTGACAGTGTGTGGCTTTTCCCCCGGGTCCTCCAGTTTCCTCCCACACTCCAAAGATGTACAGGTTTGTAGGTTAATTGGCTTCGGTGAAATTGTAAATTGGCCCCATTGTGTATAATAGTGTTAGTGTACTGGTCGGCGCAGACTCAGTGGGCCAATGGGCCTGTTTCCACACTGCAAGTCTAAACAAACTTCTGAACTTATTTAATATTTAGTCTGAACAATGGAAAATTCCTCATTACCAAGATATGTACTTCATGACACTGAGCTGCTGTTAGCTCTCACTTCAGAACCTTTGGACTTTGCAGAAAAATGAGCAATATTATTTATATTAATTCAGGTGTTACGGGAGATATAGTCAGAGAGTAATACAGCACGGAAACAGACCCATCACTAACTCATCCAGGCCAACCAAGATGTCCCATTTGCTCGTGTTTGGCCCATATACTTCTAAATATTTATTGTCCTTGTACCTGTCGAAATGTCTTTTAAATGTTATTGTTCCTGGCTCAACCATTTTTTCTGGCTGCAGGTTCCATATATGTGCCTTTCCCCGTGTGAAGAAGGAGCCTCTCAGGTTCCCTTTTAAAATCTTTCCCCTCTCACCTCAAAGCTATGCCCTCTCGATTTCTTAACCCAGGAAAAATACCCAAGCATTACTTCTGGGGGAAACCAGGCACCGCTCATTACCTGGTCAATACCAAACCTATGGTGAAGCATGGTGGTGGCAGCATCATGCTATGGGGATGTTTTTCAGCGGCAGGAACTGGGAGACTAGTCAGGATCGAGGGAAAGATGAACCGAGCAAGGTACAGAGAGATCCTTGATGAAAACCTGCTCCAGAGCATTCTGGACCTCAGACTGGGGTGGAGGTTCACCTTCCAACAGGACAATGACCCTAAGAATACAGCCAAGATAACGCAGGAGTGGTTTTGTGACAAATCTGTGAATGTCCTTGAGTGGCCCAGCCAGAGCCTGGACTTGAACCCGATCGAACATCTCTGGAGGGACCTGAAAATAGCTGTTTATCGATGCTCCCCATCCAACCTGACTTGAGCTTGATAGGATCTGCAGAGAAGAATGGGAGACATTACCCAAATACAGGTGTGCCAAACTTGTAGCGTCATACCCAAGAAGACTTGAGGCTGTAATCGCTGCCAAAGGTGCCTCAACCAAGTACTGAGTAAAGGGTCTGAATACTTATGTAAATGTGCTATTTCAGTTATTTCGTTTTAATTACTTTCAAAAATTTGAAGGGGTCTGAATACTTTCTGAATGCCCTGTACTAACTACTTTCATTTGAGTTTAATATTTATTTAGTGAACTAAACCCAACTGTTGTTATAATAAGTCCATTAACATAACAACTTTGCTATTCCCCCCAACTTAAAACTAATTTAGTGATAAATAAAATAACTTACTGCCAAGACTGTTTCAAGCTTTGGAATGGCACTCCACTGAAAATCCTTGGTATTTCTACACCTTCCCAATTTCAGGGATTCTTAAGGTTCATAAGGTTCATTTATTGTCACATACACCAATTGATGTAGTGAAATTTCACTGGCCAGGTCAGTCATACAATTTAAAAAGCAACAGACTCAAAAAACTCATTTTAACATAAACATCGATTACAGTGACTCCTACACATTCCTCACTGTGATGGAAGGCGAAATAAAGTTCAAGACCGTCCCTTTTTTTCTTCCTGTTGACGGGACGGTCTTGAGTCCCGTAGTGGTGGCGTTTGGGCCCTCTGCGTCGATGCGTTCAACTCCTGCATTGGGTGGTTGACAGCTTCCCCGCGTCGGGCGATCGAACCTCGTTTCGAGGCTGGACGGCGTTGGAGCTCCCGACTAGCCTCTCCTGAGACTGCGAGCCCTTGATGGTAAGTCAGCAGGCCGCGGTGGAAGCGATCCCAGGCATGGGATCCGCTCCGATGTTAAGTCCGCGCCCCGCGGTGGGTCTCACGACAGTCCGAGGCGGCTCCCAGCTCCAGCGATGGTAGGCTGCAGAGCCCGGAGAATGTGATCTGAAAATTGATCACATCTCCGGGAAGGTAAGAACCTAAAAAAAAAAGTTTCCCCCCTACCCCCCCTCCCCCCACATAAAACAAACAGAAGAACATTAAAACAAACTTTAAACAAACGCTAAAAATAACAAAAAGGATGAAAAAACAAACAGACTGCCGGCAGGGCTGGCATTTCCCTCCTCCGGCACCCCTGTGATGTATCTGCAGTTTTTTTTTAACTCAGACAGGAATAACTCAGCAAGTCAGGCAGCATAGAGTCAAACAACAGGGAAACAGGCCCTTCGGCCCAACTCGTCCATGCCGACCAAAATCCTCATCTGAGCTAGACCCATTTGCCCGCATCTGTGGAGGAAATGGGTGGATGATATAGTAGGCACTGTTTTTTAATTTGTAGAATAAGGAGATGTAAAAAAAAAATAGTTTCCCTTTTTCTGGTATTAAAGCAAGGGATGAAGGGAGTTTCACTTTACACGGTAGAGCCAACAGAATTATAATTGTGCTGCATTCATTATTAAAGACCTGATTCACCATGATTAATTAAAGTAAAAATGAATGTTTCCCAAGTCACACCACTCTGAATGCGCTTCTATATAGGATACTTTGACTGCCATGAAAAATATTAAATAGTGCCCCAGTATGTGTGTATCACATTAGCACAATAATCCCAAGAGAATGGCAGATTGCAAACTAAAAGTACTTCTTCAATGTAATTGCTTCCTATTATGCAGTTTACTATTAGCCTTTCATTCACTGCACATTAGCATCCTGTCTCATGGCAATAAAATCAAACGGATGTAATTGAACTAAACAGGGTTGGCTGCAGATAGGCACAAAAAGCTGGAGTAACTCAGCGAGACAGGCAGCATCTCTGGAGAGAAGGAATAGATGATGTTTCGGGTTGAGACCCTTCTTCTGACACTGTGGCCTTCCTGTGTTCCCATCTCAAAACGATCCTCTGGTATCTGCCTAATACAATATTTACGTCATTAAGTGAGTGGTTATGAAGCTGTATTATATTTACGAATAATTAAAAAGGAAGGATTTCAGCAACCATTGAAGCTAGATGCAAAATGCTGGTCCATATCCCTCAAAACATGTCCTATCCATGTACCTGTCTAAATGCTTCTTGCACGTTGCAATAGTCCCTGCCTCAACTACCTCCTCCGGCAGTTCATTCCATGCAGCCACCACTGTGTAAAAAAGTTTCACCTCGGGTTACTATTAAATCTTTCCCTCCTCACCTTAAACCTATGTCCTCTGGTTCTCGATTCAGATTCAGATTCAACTTTAATTGTCATTGTCAGTGTACAGTACAGAGACAACGAAATACAGTTAGCATCTCCCTGGAAGAGCGACATAGAATATGATTTCAATAAATAAATCTATTTACATGTATACATAGTGTTTTTCCTGCGGGAGGAGTGTCCGGGGGGGGGGGGGTGATTGGCAGTCACCGAGGTACATTGTTGAGTAGTGTGACAGCCGCAGGGAAGAAGCTGTTCCTGGACCTGCTGGTCCGGCAACGGAGAGACCTGTAGCGCCTCCCGGATGGTAGGAGGGTAAACAGTCCATGGTTGGGGTGAGAGCAGTCCTTGGCGATGCTGAGCGCCCTCCGCAGACGCTTGCTTTGGACAGACTCAATGGAGGGGAGTGAGGAACCGGTGATGCGTTGGGCAGTTTTCACCACCCTCTGCAGTGCTTTCCGGTCGGAGACAGAGCAGTTGCCATACCATACTGTGATACAGTTGGTAAGGATACTCTCGATGGTGCAGCGGTAGAAGTTCACCAGGATCTGAGGAGACAGATGGACCTTCTTCAGTCTCCTCAGGAAGAAGAGACGCCGGTGAGCCTTCTTGACCAGAGTTGAGGTATTGTGGGTCCAAGAGAGGTCATCGGAGATGTTGACCACCAGGAACCTGAAGCTGGAAACACGTTCCACCTCCGTCCCGTTGATGTGGATGGGGGTGTGCGTGCCGCCCCTAGACTTCCTGAAGTCTACAATGAGCTCCTTGGTCTTCTTGGAGTTAAGGGCCAGGTTGTTGTCAGCGCACCATGCTGCTAGGAGCTGGACCACCTCCCTATAGGCCGACTCATCGTTGTTACTGATGCGGCCAATCACCGTTGTATCATCTGCATACTTGATGATGGTATTAGTACCATGTACAGGTGTGCAGTCGTAGGTGAAGAGGGAGTAGAGGAGGGGGCTCAGCACACGGCCCTGTGGAACGCCGGTTCTGGGTGAGGGTTGAAGAGATGTGCTTATCTAACCTAACAGACTGGGGTCTGTTGGTTAGAAAGTCCAGTATCCAGTTGCAGAGGGAGGGGTCGATGCCCAGGTTACCGAGTTTGGTGATCAGTTTAGAGGATATAATGGTGTTGAATGCTGAGCTGTAATCGATGAACAGCATTCTTACATAAGTGTCTTTGTTGTCGAGGTGGGAGAGGGCGGAGTGAAGTGCCGTTGAGATGGCATCCTCCGTACTCCTATTCTTGCGGTAGGCAAACTGATAGGGATCCAATGTGGGGGGTAGGCAGCTTTTGAGGTGTGCCAGGACCAGCCTCTCGAAGCACTTGGTGATGATGGGAGTAAGTGCAACTGGGCGGAAGTCGTTGAGGCTCGCCGCAATGGAGTGTTTTGGCACCGGCACGATGGAGGTGGTTTTCAGACACGTGGGGACAACTGCTTGGGCAAGTGACAGGTTGAAGATGTCAGTCCAGATGTCTGTCAGCTGCGCAGCACAGGCCCTGAGGACGACCCCGGGGATGCCATCAGGGCCAGCGGCCTTACGTGCATTAGTCCTACTCAATGCCATGTACACGTCATAGGGGGTGAGTGTGAGAGGTTGGTGATCAGCAGGGAGCACAGCCTTGATGGCTGTCTCTAGATTGTCCCTGTCGAAGCAGCCATAGAAGTGGTTAAGCTCCTCAAGGAAGGAGGCGTCGCTGGATGTGGGGGTGGTGTTGGTGGGTCTATAGTCCGTGATGGCCTGGATGCCTTGCCACATGCGTCGGGGGTCGGAGTTGTTGTTGAAGTGCTCCTCAATCCTGAGCTTAAGGCAGTGCTTGGCCTTCTTGATGCCCCTCTTCAGGTTAGCCCTGGATGAACTGTAGGCTCGAGCATCGCCTGACCTGAAAGCGGTGTCCCGTGCTTTCAGCAGTAGCCTGACCTCGCTGTTCATCCATGGCTTCTGATTCGGGAATATGGTCACCTGTTTGAGGGAGGTGATACTATTGATGGTGGAGTTTATAAAGTCCAGAACAGAGGATGTGTAGGAATCAATGTCCGTGTGGGAGTCAAGGGTGGCCTGGGCTGCAAACGCCTTCCAGTCAGTGTTTCCAAAACACTGCTGAAGTGTGGAGTCCGCTTCCTCTGACCAGACTTTAACTGTCCTCACAGTGGGTTTAACCCGTCTGATGAGTGGGGAGTACTTAGGGAGCAAGAACAATGAGAGGTGATCAGACTGACCAAGGTGGGGGAGGGGGACGGCTTTGTAAGCTTCAGCCATGTTAGTGTAGACTTTGTCCAGTGTCTTGACTACCCTGGGCAAAGGACTCTGTGCGTTTACCCGATCTATTCCTCTCATGATTTTGTACACCTGTATAAGATCACCACTCATCCTCTAATCTTCCAGAACAGCCGATGCATGAGAATTGTTCTCAAATACTTGCTGAAATGAGCTCAGGACCTTTCTTCCAACTCAATCCAATCCCAAGTGTTAGGTACTCTAATATTTCAATAAATACGCAGTACCTATCCATATGATTTGACGTTTAGATAGACATACAATTGTTACAGTGCAGGCAGGGAACTTTGTCCCATCTAACCCATCCCAAAGTCTGTGCTTTGCAGATCATCCCAGACACTTCTTGTTCTCTGCCCTTTCTTCAGAGCTCTGTAGATCTTTCACCTTCAGATATTTTGTTAGTTCCCATTTGGAAGACACATCTGAGTCTACATCCATCAAACTTCCAGGCAGAATGTTCCAGATCATTGCATTAAATTACTTTCCCCATGGGTTACCCTTGGATCTTTCGTCAGTTGTCTAAATCTACAACCCTTGGTCCCAAACTCAATCAATTAATGTAGAAACGTTCTCTCTATTTACTCTATCAAAGCTGGTCAAGATTTTGTAGATCTCATTCTTTGTAGTCATAGAATCATAGTCATACAGCTTGGAAACAGGCCCTTCGGCCCGCTTGCCCACCTCGACCAACATGGCCCATCTACACTAGTCCCACCTGCGTACCTTTGACCCATATCCCTCTAAACCTACCCTATCCATGTACCTGTCTAACTCTTTCTTAAATGTTGTGGGGTGACGCGTTTGGTAGTGAGCAGTCGCCCAAAGAGTCATACCGTTTCTGGTCTCCACTGGATTTTTGGACCAGCTGCGACTATGACGGGTGCCGGCAAGACACCGAATAAATCGCATAAGTGGGACAGGCCCTTTAACTGCAAAACCTTCCTACTGTGTAAGTGATGGTAGCTGAGGGATTAAACTATACGGAAACTCTGTTGTTGGATGTTTTGCTCCCCTCAGTAGACAGACATGAAGTCAGTTATTAATTTCTCAATCCAAAAAGAACTCTTCTCACAGTGCAACCCACTTCCATTATATTTTTTAATACAGAGAGTTGTGGGTGCCTGGAACATGCTGCCAGGGGTGGTGGAAGAGGCAGGAGCAATAATGACATTAAATATGGTTTTGAATAGGCAGATGGATATGCAGGGAATGGTGGGATAAGGAACACGTGCAGGCAAAGGAGATTAATTTAAATTAGCGTCATGTTCGGCACAGACATTGTGGGCCAAAGGGCCTGTTCCTGTTCTAGGGTCGGCACAGTAGCACATTAGAGTTGCTGTCTCACAGCACCAGAGACCCAGGTTCGAGCCTGACTACGGGTGCTGTCTGTACGGAGTTTGTATGTTCTCCTTGTGACTGTGCGGGTTTTTACCCGATGCTCCAGTTTCCTCCCACACTCCAAAGACGTACAGGTTTGTAGGTTATTTGGGCTTTTGTAAATTGCAAACTGTCCCTAATGTGGGTAGGATAGTGCTTGAGTACTAGTCGAGGAGGAGGAGCCATCTTGGGGAACGGCTGCTAACCAGCAGTCGTCCGTTTAATTCTTTTTTTTTTTCAGTTTTTAGTTAGTTTTGTTCGTCGTTTTTTCGGAGAAATTGACTTCTTATTGTGGGGGGAAGGAGGTAACCTTACTTCTAGGTCCCTACCTGGTCGGTGAGGCAGCTTTTTCTCTGGGCTGCCCGTCGACCCGTCCTCGTGGCCTACCAGCGGGCTTGGAGCGCCGTTTCCTGGTGGGGACCGCCCAGCACCTCGGCTTCGGTGGCGGCACAGCGCTGGAGCGCCATCACGGAGCGGAGCGGGCGATGCCTTGCCTGGGTCGCCGCGCTGGATCGACGCGCTGGAGCTCCGGTGAGCTGGACCGCCGAGAGCAACACCTCCGGGCTGCGGGGCTGCAGAGCGGGCGGCGCCGACATTAACATCGAAAGCCTGGGAGCTCCAACTCGGTGCGTCCTTGTCGGCTTCGGAAGCCGACAATCCCCTGCTAGGAAGCGGCCGTTCCAGGTGGCCCAACCGCTGTGAGGACTCTCCCGACGCCGGGGCAAGACCACCCGGCTAGAACAGCCAGGAACATCGGGCCTCCGTTGAGGCAACAGCCGTGGCCTTAATAGGCCTGACTTTTGGGAGAACTTGGACTTGGGTTGGGGACTGGACTTTTGTGCCTTCCCCCACAGTGGTAATCCACTGTGGGGGGGATGATTTTTCTGTGTGTAAGGTACTTTGTTAGTCTGTGTCCAAGATGGCTGTCGGAAGGGAGAGTGGACGCTGGCGCGCTTTAGCTGCCGCTGTTCTCTTTTCACATTGTGTTTTTTTTGATTTTTTGATTTTGTGTCTTTGGAGCGATTTCTATTTTTAATTTGTGTATTGATGATGTCCTTATTATTTATTTTTCTCCCACTATATGGTTTTTTTTCTCTTCTGTTTAATCTTTGTAAGATGACCTTGAGATTTGAAAGGCGCCCGAAAATAAAATTTATTATTATTATTATTATGAGTACGGGGTGATCACTGGTCGGTGTGGACTCGATGGGCCGAAGGGCCTTTTTCTGCGCTGTATCTCTATCGTCTAAATACAGTTTTGTCTTCTATGAACTCCGTGTGTTTTCTGCAGGTTAATTGGCCTCCATAAATTGTAAATTGACCCCAATGTGTAGTATAGTGTTAGTGTAT
The DNA here is from genome assembly GCF_010909765.2 of Amblyraja radiata. Classification (NCBI taxonomy): domain Eukaryota; kingdom Metazoa; phylum Chordata; class Chondrichthyes; order Rajiformes; family Rajidae; genus Amblyraja; species Amblyraja radiata. The sequence goes on along the minus strand of NC_045963.1, from coordinate 27,154,369 downwards.
GGGGTGATCGCAAGTTGGGCTGGACTCAGTGGGACGGAGGGCCTGCTTCCACGCTGTATCTTTAAAGCACGGTTTTGTCTTTTATGAACTCTTTGTGTACCTCAGGCACGCTGAAGAAAATTCCCAAGGTCATGTGGGATTTGCTCCTGTCGAATGCACTGCATTTACTACAAGAATTTAATCATCACCAGCTTTTCCCCTTCAGCTCCCTGGGTGGCTTCAGCTGAGCACTGTTGCAGATACACAGCAAGAAAACTAGGACACTTTTGATTAAAACAAAACAATTTGAATTAATGGCCTGACTGAACAAACATGTTGCAGGGAAATTATCAAATGGCTCCAGACAGGCCCTGGGAGCCGTATATCACAAGACCCGTTCACTGAATAGCTTGTGTAGGAAAATGCAGATCGATACAAAAAGCTGGAGTAACTCAACGGGACAGGCAGCGTCTCTGGAGAAAATGAATAGTGACATTTCAGGTCAAGACCCTTCTTCAGACTGAGAGTCATGGGAGAGGCAAACTAGAGGTATGAAAAGGTTCAATGAGAGATATGGAAAGGACAAATCAGAGCCAGGAACAGTGATGAAGGAAAAATGGAGCCCACAACGGTCCACTGTTGGCTGTGGATGAGGTGATAACGAGTGAAACTAGCATGATGACTAGGGTGGGGTGCAGCTTACAACGCAGCCTTAAGAATTTCATGTAACCCATGCTTTCTCTCTTTCTCTCTGGCAACACCACCACCCCCATGCCGTCCCCCCTCCACCACCCCCCCCCGCCCCCCCCCCCCTCAGCCATCCCCCTCTAGTCATCGGGTTGCATCAATGGTCCTATCTAAAGCAAGCTACACCAATGAAGCAAACTTCTCCCATTTCAGTCACCTGGCTTAGTGGTCTATGTTTCCAATAAATACTTTTAAATATAGTCATTTGGATGATTTCTGTTCCAAGTGACAGTGGATTCTTTGGCTGTTAATTGGACTTTAATTGGATGAGGTGCTCTGGGCAATCTCAGTTCTAGATCACTGTGCAGTTGAATGCACGTTGGAGTTTGAGAAATAACAGGTAGAGTTTTGACGTGAGGGTTTACTTCTTTTACTGGGGATTACAGAGGTGCTGGGGAAAGGGTGTACAAAAGATTTACGAGGATGTTGCCAGTACTCGAGAGTCTGAGCTAAAGGGAGATTGAGCAGACTAGGACTCCATTTCTTGGAGCACATGAGGATAAGGGTTGATCTTATGGAGCTGTATGAGATCATGAGAGGAATAGATCGGGTAGATGCATAGAGTTAACACTCATTGCAGGGCTGCCAACATTGGGTGAGAGTTGGGAGTGAGAAATTGCGAAAGACCAAGCCCGAGGGAGCATAGCGACCGTGGGGGGGGGGGGGAGGAGGGTGTCCCCCTCCCATTGGTACGGAACATTTGCATTTTTCAGCTTGAAATTGTGCAATATGGTGCATATTGTAGCGAGTCTTTTAACTTACACTTGAATGCAATATAAATGCTTTAAATTGGATTGGAGCGTTTTTGAAAGGGGGAGACTGTGCGATCACTGATCACTGGCCTTGGGGGTACCCGGTGAGGGAGTGGAGCAACCGAGTGGGGAGAGGGTGTGGAAGAAGGGTCCCCCCTCCCAGGGTAGGATCCTTTTGAAATTTGATGTATTAAAATTATGTTTTAGTGCACTGTAGAAGTATGATTTCAATGTTTTTTGTATGAAGTATTTTTAAGTGGTAACTTTTTAAGGGGTAACTTTATCCACACAAAGGGTGATGGGTGTATGGAACAAGCTGCCAGAGGAGGTAGTTGAGGCAGGGACCATCCCAACATTTAAGAAAAAGTTAGACTGATACATGGCATGGCCGTCCGAAGGGGGGGTTGCCGTTCAGGCCCGCCCGCACACACCCCCCCCCCACGCTCAGCCCCGCCCGCACCCCCCACCCCCCCGCTCAGCCCCACCGTTCAGACCCGCCCGCACCCCCCCGCTCAGCCCCACCGTTCAGGCCCGCCCGCACCCCCCCGCTCGCTCCCGCCCTCACCCCCCACCCCCCCGCTCAGCCCCGCCGTTCAGACCCGCCCGCACCCCCCCGCTCAGCCCCACCGTTCAGACCCGCCCGCACCCCCCCCGCTCAGCCCCGCCGTTCAGGCCCTCCCGCACCCACCCCCCCCCCTCCGCTCAGCCCCACCGTTCAGACCCACCCGCACCCCCCCCTCATGCCACCCCCCTTTTTGAAAAGCTTCGTATGGGCCTGCATGGATAGGACATGTTTGGAGGTATGGACCAAAAGCAGGTGGCGTAGCTGGGACATGTTGGCGGGTGTGGGCAAGTTGCACCGAAGGGCCTGTTTTCACACTGTATCACTCTATGACTACATTATACCTCCACCATGCATGAATGCTTCAAAATCAAGTGATCGAGTTTTATTGCCATATACTCAAGCATAGAAACATAGAAAATAGGTGCAGGAATAGGCCATCGGCCCTTCGAGCCAGCACTGCCATTCAATATGATCATGGCTATTCATCTAAAATCAGCACCTCTTTCCTGTTTTTTCCCCATATCCCTTGATGTCGTTAGCCCCAAGAACTAAATGTAACTCTCTCTTGAAAACATCCAGTGAATTGGCCTGCACTGCCTTCTGTGGCAGAGAATTCCACAGATTCACAACTCTCTACGTGAAGAAGGTTTGTTCTCATCTCAGTCCTAACTGCCCCCCCTTTATTCTTAAACTGTGACCCATGGTTCTGAACGCCCCCAACATCGGGAACATTTTTCCTGCAGTTACAGTAAGTGAAAATCTAGCAGGCAAGTAGGATGCTTTCACCAACCACCCCCATTTGAAGGCCACTATCTTCCACCGCATCTACCCAGTGCTTGGTACTTACTTCCAGCAGCCACTGGTTGTCCTCCAGGATGCACCGAGCCGCAGCCTGATCCATGCCGGTCACCTGGGCTAATTCGGTACAGAGACTCTCACGGCAACGGCGCAACGCTTCGACGCCTCCGACGGCCCAGGACTTGCACTGAGGCTGCTCCATGGCCGGAGCTGCAGTGAGCGACTCGCCAGCCCGGCAAACACTCGCCAGCCCCGCTCCCCGTCCGCATCTGTCCCCGCCGCTGCTTCTGCTTCCAACACCTGCGGCCCAAGCAGTTGATATGAGTTTTGAAATTTTCATTGATCACAGAATTTCTCACAACAGAGCGAGAGAAATTTGTGATAAGCGTGAGAATTTGGTGAAATGCGTGATTCTCACACTCAATGCATGAGAGTTGGCAGCCCTGTCTCTCAATCTCCCTCTCCCCCCTCTCTCTGCCCCCTCTCTCTCTCCCTCCCACCTCACTCTCAATCCCCCTCTCCCTCTCTCTCCCCTCCTCTCTCTCTCTCTCTCTCTCTCACTCTCTCTCTCTCCCCCTCTCCCCTCTCTCTCCTCTCTCGCTCTCTCTCCCTCTCTCCCCTTTCTCCCCCCCCTCTCTCTCTCTCTCTCCCCCTCTCCCCTCTCTCTCCCCTCTCTCCCTCCCCCTCTCCCCTCTCTCACCTCTCTCCCCCTCTCTCCTCCCTCCTCTCTCCCTCTCTCTCCCCTCTCTCTCTCGTCCTCTCCCCCCTCATCCCCCTCTCTCTCCGCTCTCCCCTCATCTCCTCCCTCTCTTCCCTCTCCTCCTCTCCTCCCTTCCTCTCTCTCCTTCTCTTTCCCCAACTCTCTCCTCCCTCTCTTTCCCTTAACTCTCTCCCCCTCATCTCTCTCTCTCTCCCCCTCTTCTCTCTCTTCCCTCCCCCTCACTCCCCCCTGGCTCTCTCTCTCCTCTCTTTCTCCTCTGTCTCTATCTCCTCTTTCTCTTTGCCCCCATCTCTCTATCTTTTCCCCTCTCTCCCCTCTCTTCCCCCTCTCTCTCTCACATTCTCTCCTACCCTCTCCTCCCTCTCTCTCTTCCCTCACCCTCTCTCTTCCCCCCCTCTCCCACCTCTCTCTCCTCCCTCTCCCTCTCCATTCACGCCCCCTCTGTCTCTCCTCTCTGTCTCCTATCACCCCCCTCTCTCTCCCCAATGTCTCCCTGTCTCCTTCCCCCCTCTCTCTCTCTCCACCTCACTTTGAGAGTCTGTCCCTTCGGCACAGAGACTCTCGCGGCAGTGGAGCTTCCGACGCCTCCGCGACCCGGGACACTCGCACTGTCCGGAGCGCTCCATGGCCAGAGCTGCAGCGAGCGACTCGCTAGCCGCGCAAACACTCGACAGCACCGCAAACTCACCAGTCCCGGCTCCCCGCATCTGTACCCGCCGCTGGTTCTGCTTCCATCCTTCCCGCAGCCTCGGCTCTCCAACACCCGCGAACATGCAGTTTATCCGAGTTTTGAAATTTTCGTTGATCACAAAATTTCTCACCACTGAGCCTGAGAAATGTCTAATGAGCGTGAGGGCGTGAGAGTTTGCTTGAGGGCATGAGTCTCACGCTGAAAGTGTGAGAGTTGGCAGCCCTGCATTGTCTTGCGGGTTTGCGGAGCGGAGCGGAGAGGCGGCGTGCGGAGAGACGGCGTGCGTAGAGGCGGCAAGGCGGCAGTGAGGAGAGCGGGCGCCGACTTTTTCATCTGGAGCCTAGGAGCGCCAAACTGACGCGGCCTTGTCGGCTTCGGCAGCTGTGGGATCCAACCAAGAAGCGGCCGTTCCAAGTGGCCCAGCCGCCGAAAGGACTCTCCCGACGCCGGGGCAAGACCACCCGGTGAGAACGGCCAGGGACATCGGGCCTCCGTAGAGGCAACTGCGGTGGCCTCAATAGGCCTGACTTTGGGGTGAACATGGGGTGGGGACTGGACATTGTGCCTTCCTCCACAGTGCTATCCACTGTGGGGGGATGATTTTTTTGTCTAACTGTAGTCTTGTAGGTCTGTGTCCAAGATGGCTGCCGTGAAGAGAGAGTGGACGCTGGCACGATTTGGTTGCCGCTGCTCTCTCTTCACACTGTGTTTTTGATTTTTTGTTTTTGGATTGAATTCTGTTTTTAATTTGTGTCATTGTGATGTCTTTAATTACTTGTTTTACTCCGATTATATGTTTTTATTCCGATTACTATGTAAGGTGTCCTTGAGATGTATGAAAGGCGCCCATTAAATAAAATTTATTATTATTATTATTGTCAGGATCAAAGAATCAAGAACCAGAGGGCATAGGTTTAAGGTGAAGGGGGAAAGATTTTATAGCAATCTGAGGGGTAATTTTTACATGGTGGGTGTATGGAATGAGCTACTGGTGGAGGTAGTTCAGGCAGGTACTATCGCAAAGTTCATGATGCAATTAGACAGGTACATGGATAGGACGGGTTTAGAGCAGTAGGGCCAAACACAGGCAGGTGGGACGAGTGTAGATGGGACATGTTGGTCAGTGTGGGCAACTTGGGCCGAAGGGCCTGTTTCCACACTGTACAACTCTCTGACCTGCCCTACTTATTGTCTCAGTCCACAGAGCTCACAGGGACCTGATTAGCTGCCTTCAGAGCCTCAGTGCAAACAAATATTGATGGGATTCAACACAGGATGTCATTCAGGAAAATCCTCTATCCTGGCTGAAAAAAAGTTCTTTAAAATCACAGTTGCATGTAAACACCATCTGTTTCCCTCAGCCAGCTTGTTCACACCTGCAGAAACCGGCTCCCTGTTCCCAATATCTGCAAAAGTACAATCCAGATTGTTCAAGCTGTGTAAAGGTGCTTTATCCTGATCACAGAACAGGCGTCTGTGTGAATACCAGCAGGCTAGCGTTTCTTACAGAGCAGCACATTGACACAGCAGTAGAGTTACTGCCTCACAACACCAGGGTCCCGGGATTGATCCTGACTATGGGTACTGTCTGTACGGGGTTTGTACATTCTCCTGTGACCTCATGGGTTTTCTCCGGGTGCTCCGGTTTCCTCCTAAACTCCAAAGATGTTTGCAGGTTAATTGGCTTCTATAAATTGTCCCTAATGTGTAGAATAGAACCAGTGTATGAGTGATGACTGGCTGGCATGGACTCGATGGGCCAAAGACCGTGTTTCCATGCTGTATCTCCAAAATGACTAAAGACTTTGCTTACTCGGCCCCTCCTGTTTCCGTGGTGTATGACTCTATAAATCTCAAGCCTGCAGTCAGTCTGAACAGTAAGCCCTTCTCCGCTGAATGTAGTTGCCCTGGCAACCCATCCATGCTGACCTCGAGTAAATGTTACCGTCAGACTCCCTCGAGATGCAGAGTTTGTTTTGTTTAGTTTAATTTAGTTTATTGTCAAGTGTACCGAGGTACAGTGAAAAGATTTGTTGCATACTAACCAGTCAGCAGAAAGATACTACATGATTAATGTCAAGCCATCCACAGTGTACAGAAGCACGATAAAGAATAATGTTCACTGCAAGATAAAACCCAATTAAAGGTAGTCCGAAGGTCCCTAATGAGGTAGATGGAAGGTCATGACCGCTCTCTATTTGTCGATTGAGTGGTTCAGTTGCCTGATAACAGCTGGCAGAAACTGTGCCTGATTCTAGAGGTGTGCGTTTTCACACTTCTATACCACACCAGAAAAGACACCAGAAGATAGGCATAAAATGCTGGAGTAACTCAGTGTGCCAGGCAGCATCTCTGGAGAAAAGGAATACGTAACATTTCAGGTGAGGACCCCAAACACCAGAATGGATGAGGAAGATAAAGTAAACACACACAAGGAGGCTGAGGCACAGAAACTGACAGGAAGACCATTTGTCACCTTCACTTGACACTGATACACAGTGTAGTCATCGTATCCTTAAAGCTTAGTGTTTCTATTTCATGCAGTTGACTTTCAATTTCCCCCACACAATGAAAACTGGATAACATGGTGTCTGTGACTTGCAAGCAGTGACACAGTATAAATTATTCAGTGATAGTTACTGGATACATCGCCAAGCTCGTATTAAGTACTCATGAGCACTTCATAATTCCACATTTCAACAGAGCTTTTATGAGGATGTTGCCAGGAGTCGAGGGTTGGAGCAATAGGGAGAGGTTGAGCAGACTAGGACTCTATTCCGTGGAGCGCAGGAGGATGAGAATTGATCTTATAGAGGTGTATAAAATCATGGGAGGAATAGATCAGATAAAAGTAGGGAGTCTTTCATGTAGGGTATTGAGAAGAGGAGGACAGAGGTTTCAGATGAGAGGTGAAATACAAATTCCTTGTGTCATATTCCGGACTGCAGAATGAATAACAACTTACACGCTGGTTGCCTGGATCACGAGAGAGAGAGATTTATTACCCAACATTCCCTGCTGATATTGAACACCAGCCATTAACATATACATGAATATGTATGAATACATTACACTGCTCTCATTTTTTTAAGCATTAAATCTAAGTACTCAGCTACAATTTTGTTGTGATATTTGATTTAAACCAGTTTTCATGAAATTCTAAATGTTAACATAATATATTTAGTTTACATATCTACGCATTTGTTTTACTTGTGCAGTGATTTATTTAAGTTACAAACCTAACCTGACTACTGGTTTACGGATCCTGCCTGATCGTCTAACAGTAACAGGTTTAGGTGTTGACTAAACTCTAGGCTTGTTTGGCTCTGTTTTAGTACCCTGACTTTGACCAGAGGAATCTGTTTCTTTGGCTGTACTAACTGAACTTTGTGTTTCAATCACAGTGGTCTCTTCCAACTCACTTTCAGATAAAAACTCAGGGATTAGGACTTCATGCTCAGTTTTTGGTTCATCTTTGGCTGGAATCATTTGATCAACATGAACACTTTTGATCCTATCTCCAACTTCAACTAAGTATCTTTTTGTTCCACACACTTCCACTATTTTCCCAACATCCCATGTCTTGACTGGACTTGTTGGGAGGACTGAGAACACGAACCTGCTCATCTGGCTTGAAGTACCTCTCCATTTTGTGGGGAGTCAAAATAGTGTTTTTGACTTAACTGTTTTTGCTCACCTCTCAAGGCCAAATTGGGTTGAACTAGACTTAGGCGTATTCTTAGTCTTCATCGACAGTTCTGCAGTTGAGTAACCCGTTGTTGTGTGTTGTGTAGTTCTGTACTTCAGCAAGAAACTAGCCAAATGATGTTTCATGCTGAGCTTTGAACTACCCTGCGAAACCTGTTTCTTGAGAGCATCTTTGACAACAAACCTTTGGCAACAGACCTTTCCGCCACCCCGTTGGAGTCTGGATGTTATGGGGGAACAAGTGTGTGTTTTACACCATTCCACTGCATTAACTCTTTGAACCATTCTGAACCATTCAAGAATTTCAAATTCCTGGGCGTGCATATTTCCGAAGATCTCTCCTGGTCCCAGAACACCGATGCAATTATAAAGAAAGCACATCAGCGCCTCTACTTCCTGAGAAGATTACGGAGACTCGGTATGTCAAGGAGGACTATCTCGAACTTCTACAGGTGCACAGTAGAGAGCATGCTGACTGGTTGCATCATGGCTTGGTTCGGCAACTTGAGCGTTCAGGAGCGGAAAAGGCTGCAAAAAGTTGTAAACACTGCCCAGTCCATCATGGGCTCTGACCTCCCTACCATTGAGGGGATCTATTGCAGTCGCTGCCTCAAAAAAGCTGCCAAGATCATCAAGGACCCATGCTCATCTCTCTGCTGCCATCAGGTAGAAGGTACAGGAGCCTGAAATCTGCAACATCCAGGTTCAGGAACAGCTTCTTCCCCACAGCCATCAGACACAACTTCAAACAAACTCTGAACTATAACAGCCTATTGCACTTTATCTGTTTATTTATATGTGTATATATATATATTCTACGGTATATATGCAGAAGATAAATACAGAACTGATCCGTTTTGTATTTATGCCTGCAATATTCTGTTGTGCTGCAGCAAGCAAGAATTTCATTGGCCTATCTGGGACACATGACAATAAACTCACTTGACTTGAAACAAAACTGAGGCCCGTTATCAGAAACAAGTTCTTCTGGTAAACCATGGCATGCAAAAATTGATCTCAACTCATCTATGGTACACTAAGTAGTCGTGCTAGACCCCATATGCTTAACCTCAATCCATTTGGAATAACTATCTACCAATACCAGAAAGTGATCATTACCCTTTTCACAAAAATCCACATGAACCCACTTGGCCATGACCAGGGTTACAGTGGTGTTTTTGGTGGTTTACTCTGGCAATTTTGGTCACCAGTGACTCGATGTCATTTGCTACATTTGCTCACCAGTGACTCGATGTCACTGTCAATACCAGGCCAATACACAAAACCTCTGGCAATTGACTTCATACTTACTATGCCAGGATGTTCGGCATGAAGTTCATTCATAATTTTGTTTCTCAAAGACTCTGGTACAACCATTCTGTAACCCCACTTAATGTGTTCCTGCTTACATGATAATTCGTGGCATCGATTATGGAAAGGCTTCAGGTCTGAGTTCAGAACTGAGTTCAATCCACTATCGATTTCAGTCCAATCATTCAATGTCTGTTCATACAGCTTGATTCCAATCATATATATAGTATTTTCACTGATTGGATAGTATACACCAAGAGATCTTTTCACTGTACCTCTGTACATGTGACAATAATAACCTAAACTAAATAAAGTCATGACAGAATATTTTACCTCAGCACCGTTTATTTCCATATTGCTTAATTTCCTAAATATCCAAAAATCTCTGTCTCTGTCGGAAATACATTTAATGATTGAATCCCCAATCGCCCTCAATTGTTCAGTAAAAGATTCACTACTGTCTAGCAGCTGAAACGTTCTCGCATCACCCACATCTGATTTTGAAACCGTGACCTCTGGTTTGACACAACATCTCTTGTTAAGCCCCATGAGAATTTTGAATGGTGCAAGATTGAAAAGTGTTCGTGTTCAAATGGATCATGTCTGATTCTTCTAAACTATTTAATCTCTTCTCATATGACAAACCTACTGACCCGAGAACCGTTGCTGATCCTTCATTTCACACCCTCTCTTACAAGTATATCTTTTCTTCTTTAGTTTTGAGATACAGCGTGGAAACGAGCCCTTTGGCCCAGCGAGTCCATGCTGACCATCGATCACCTGTTCACACTGGTTCTATGGTATCCCAATTTCACATCCAGTCCCAACACACTAGGGGCAATTTACAGAGGTCAATTAACCTACAAAGGTGCACGCCTTTGGAATATGGAAGGAGACCGGAGCACCCGGAGAAGGCCCACACGGTCACAGGGGGAATGTACGAACAGCGCACAGCCAGCACCCATGGTCAGGATCGAACCCGGGTCTCTGGTGCTGTGAGGCAGCAGCTCTACAGCTGCACCGCCATGTCGCTCACAGTAGATGTGCCTCCACATGCTCCTCAGTATTTTCACCGCCCCTGGTTTCTCAACACAGTGTTGCAGCTGACCACGGTTGCTGTCTGTGTGGAGTTTGTACGTTCTCCCGATGACCATGTGTGGGTTCCCTGTGAATTCTCCGGTTTCCTCTCACATCCCAAAGATGTACAGGTTTGTGGGTTAATTGGCCTCTGTAAAAATTGCCTCTCGTGTGTCGGGAGTGCGTGAAAGTGGGATGACATAGAACTAGTGTGAATGGGTGATCGATGGTCGGCATGGATTCAGTGGGCCGAAGGGCCTGTTCCATACTGTATCTTTACATATAAGATAAACTAAATAAACTAAAAGACAGGTTTCAAGATGCAGTCAAACGACCCTTCATAAAATCTTTCAGGCTTGGTCGCAAGTCCACTGTAGTTTAGTTTAGTTTAGAGATACAGCGCGGAAACAGGTCCTTCGGGTCTGCGACGACCAGCGACCATTGATCAACTAAACAATAGTTCCATGTTATCCTTCAAACTTATGTTAAGCGAGTGAAAACAACAAGCAACTCTTCCACTGTCCTAGTAGGCAATTCAGTCTCTGTGAGGTTTGAGTTGGGAGCTGCCTGCGAGAAAGTGCACAGTGAATTGACCCATCAAATATTCAATTATATCAAATGCATTAGCTTGCCTGAATGCTCAAAATATTCTGAAAGTCAGAGATATGGATGCAACCAAAGGCTTTTTGGTTGATAACTTCATTACTGTCGTACCGTGTCTAACTTCCATGCAGCATTTACTTGTAAGATGGAAACAGAAGCTGATTTGCGAAGCAGCAGGAACTGAACATCTGCCAATCACCCCAGATTTGTTTGCATGCACCAAACAACTTAATTCTACTAGAATTTGCACACACAAACTGCAGCACATGCTCCCTTTTTTGTCATCCAGTATTTGACTTATCCATGTGTCAGCGCACTGTGACTTCTTGCAAATTAAACAGTACATGATTGTAATGAAAGGATGCTGATTTTGTCAGCTGTGACATTTGCATCAGTCATTCAGGAGAAGAGTACATTCAAAGTCAGAAGCAGGTTGTGCTGGGGCCAATTGAAGAGGGTTGATAGAAAAAGCCAGAGTCGTATCGATAAGGCTCACTGACAGAGTCTAACGATATGTGTGGAGGGAATCGATATGACTCAACTCGAAAGGTCACCTGCTCACGTTCTCCAGCAATACTGCCCGACCCGCTGAGTTACTCCAGCATGTTGGCGCAGTGGTAGAGTTGCTGCCTCACAGCACCAGAGACCCAGGTTTGATCCTGACTACGGTGCTGTCTGTATGGAGTTTGTACCTTCTCCCTGTGACCGCGTGGGTTTTCTCCGGGTGCTCCAGTTTCCTCCCACACTCCAAAGACGTGCAGGAATGTGGCTTCCGTAAATTGGCCCTAGTGTGTAGGACAGTGCTAGTGTATGGGGTGATCACTGGTCAGCGTGGACTTGATGGGCCGGAGGGCATTTTCCACACTGTATCTCTAAAGTCTAAAGTGGAGTTTTGCTCAGGATTCCAGTATCCGCCTATGGAAACAATAGAACATTGAACAGTACAGCACAGGAACAGGCCCTTTGGCCCACAATGTTTGCACCAAACATGATGCTAAGTTACTGGGGGACTTGCATATCCTTGGCCTAGGGTACCAGTTACAAGTGGACATGTATATTAATGGCATAGGGTACCAGTTACACATGGTACTAATGACCTCTTTATTCCTTACACTTCCATGTGCCTATCTCAAAGCTCCTTAAATGGCTGAATATCAATATCAGGATTTCAAGTGCTCTCTTGTAATTTTGTCCGGATTAAAGGAGATGCTGGACCACCAGTTGCTGGAAAATCTGTGGTGGACCTGTACTTCAAGCTGGTGAGACCGGAAATTGTGAGCCAAGTGACTGGTTGCAAGAAACCTGCTGTCCTTGAACCTTGCCCCACCTATAGACCCCAAGCACTGATCCAGCCATAAACCTCAGGCTCAACCCATTGTCAAATTGGTGGGTAGAATGATGGGCAAGCCCACCAACAACTATTGTACTCTGCCAAGTGCATGCAAGCTTTCAACAGCTAACACACTCTGCCAAGAAAACGCAAGCCATCAGTAACTGGTACCCCATGACAAGAATGTACAAGCCCACCAGTAATAGTTATATTATGTTAACGATATACAACCCAGTGTAACTAGAGAGTATTCTGAGGGAAAAGGTACACACACATTTAGATGGACAAAGACAAAAAATGCTGGAGCTATTCAGCGGGACAGGCAGCATCTCTGGAGAGAAGGAATGGGTAACGTTTCGGGTCGAGACCCTTCTTCAGACTGATGTCAGGGGAATGGGCGGTACAGAGATAAAATGTTGTCGGAGACAGTGAGACTGGTCGGAAAACCGGGCTGGGGAGGGGATGGAGAGAGAGGGAAAGCAAGGGCTACTTGAAGTTAGATAAGTCAATGTTCAAATCGCTGTGGTGTAAGCTGCCCAAGCGAAATATGAGGTTTCATACCGCTGGGGACCAAGACTGATTTGATGACTGAGGGACCAGGGATAGACAGCATGGTTTTGTATGTGGGAGATCGTGTGTCTTACAAATCTGATTGAGTTTTTTGAAGATACGGTCACAGAGGTGCTGAAGGTCCTGCCGCGTATGAAGATAGACAAATCTACCGTCCTGATCAGATATATCCGAGGACAATGTGGGAAGCTAGAGAGGAGCCCTAGCTGAGATTTACGAGTCGTCATTAAATACAGGCAAGGTGCTGGAAGACTGGAGGGTGGCAAATGTGCCTTATTCAAAAAGGGCTGCTTAGAAAAGGCTGGGAGCTACAGGCCAGTGAGCTTAACATCTGTGGTCGGAAAGAGTACTCTGAGCAATAGGATATACATGCATTTGGATTGTCATGGGCTGATTAGGGATAGTCAGCACGGATTTGTACGTGGGAGGTCGTGTCTCACGTATCTGAGTTTTGGGAAGATGTAACTAAAGAAAAGGTTGATGAAGGCAAAGCTGTAGACATGGATTTCAGCAAGACATTTTACGATGTTCCGCATGGTAGGCTGCTCTGGAAGGGTAGATCCCATGGGATCCAAGGAGAGATAGCTGAATGAGTAAGAAAATAGCTTCACGGAAGAAAGCAGAGGGTGATTGTGGAAGGTTGCTACACCTCAAGCTAAAAGTAGTTATGCCAGTCCAAGTCCTGATTCCATTCTCTCCCATCAAGTCCCCATTTCTTCCCATTTTGTAGGTTAATTCGTGTTCACGCTTAACGCACAATAGGAACTTAAGTCCCATGGCTTTGACATGCGGTAAAAGTTAAAGGAATTGTTTCATGAATCTGGCTGAAATATAAGCACTTTAAAAGTTAAGAGAGATAATAAATAGCCAACAATCTTTCTTCAAAGGCCAGAAATCTATTTGTGATGAAATGATCCTCTGATGATTGGATTGCGTTTGGAATGTGTAAAATTGAACAGATAAGCTTCGCAGTTCATGAAAAATGACGAGCACTTTGGAAAGGTCTCATGTGATTCAGGCAGTTGTTTTTGTAACAGAGGACAGATGCTGGAGTCCAGGATGACAGTTAGTTGGCCAAATTTAAGATAAAAAGTGGGTTGTTGTTTTCCACCACCACTGTCAGTTCAAACAGAAGGTAGATCAATAAATCAATGGGAAATTGATAGAGAAAGACCCAGGGGACCGCTGCTCCAGCTCTCTGATCAGGAAGAAAAAGCTATCAAGCTGATATGGTCCGCAGTGTAAGATTGGTGAGGGCTCTTTCCCCTTGCAAAAATAAGGCGATCTTTAGCATTTTAGTCGGTGTGTTTATATAAAGTATATAATATTCGGTGGCACAGTTGCTGTCACACAGCTCCAGGGACCCAGGTTTGATCCTGACTACGGGTGCTGTCTGTAAGGAGTTTGTACTTTCTCCCTGTGACCGCCTGGGTTTTCTCGGGGTGCTCTGGTTTCGTCCAACATTCCAAAGACGTGCGGGTTTTATCGGTTAATTGGCTTCTGTAAATTGTCCCGAGCGTGTAGGATGGAACCAGCGTGCGGGCGATTGCAGGTCGGCGCAGACTCGGTGGGCCAAAGGGCCTGTTTCTACTCAATCAAAATTTAAACTAAACAACATCTTAAACCTTCACTCCTCCACTATTGGCACATTGTGCGCCAATCACCACGGCCAAGAAAGATGCGTCAGATTGGCACAGCTTACAATTTGCCCTCCAAATAAAAGCAGGCCTTCCTGACTTGGAAATGTTTAATTGTTCTTGACCTTCACGGGACAAAATTCTGCAACATCTCTTGCCGGGAGCATGGGAGGGTCTTCACCGGATGAGAATCAGCAGATCAAGCCAATTCATCATCACTTTCTCCGGGCTATTAAGGGATGAGCAATGCCCTCAACACCCAAATCCCATTAACAATAATCAAATATCATGACCTTTCTTTCAAACCTCGAGCGAACAATGACAGTTTCCAGTACTCTTTGCTTAATCTAATTATTTTAAGAGGCACCAGCATTTATATACGATCCCTTGATACTGACAGTCCCCAATACCTGGGGGGATAGACTTTACCTGCCGAAGATGAAGAAACTGATTACAGCTTTGATAGCTTTAGATTTTAGAGATACAGCTTCGAAACAGGCCCTTTCTCCCACCGAGTTCACGCCGACCAGCGATCACCCCATACGCTAACACTGTCCTACACACTTGGGGATATTTACAATTAACAGAAGTCAATTAACCTACAAGCCTGCACGTCTTTGGAGTGCCAGAGGAAACCGGTGCACCCAGAGGACACCCACGTGGTCACAGGGAAAACGTATAAGCTCCATACAGACAGCACCCATAGTCAGGATCGAATCCGGATCTCTGGCGCTGTAAGGCGGCAACTCTGCACTGCGCCCCTGAATGGCTTTGAAGTCTCTATGACCAGATCTTAATTTCTGATCTTGAAGACTTGACAATAAGACGATGACATAAATATATATTTTAAACTATTGATAAAACTATAGGTGATCTCATAGACGTGCAGTAAACCATGAGGGGAATAGATAGGATGAATGTACTTATGTTACAGTTGTACAAGAAGTTGGTGAGGCTGCATTTGGAGCATTGCGTTTAGTTTTAGTCACCCTCTTAGAAAGGAGGAGGACATTTAAGCCCCTGTCCCACTTTCCCGAGTTACTCACGAATTTTCCCCTTGATTCGAACTCGGAGAATGTCCATAGCGAGTCCATAGGAATCCGTAGCGAGTCCGTAGGAGGCCGTAAGAGTCCGTAGATATTTCGTAGCGGCTCGTAATGTCAGCCGTAGGAACTCAGGGCATCAGGTAATTGGGACGTTTTTTCAGCATGTTGAAAAATGTCCACGAGTAAAAAAAGTAGCCCCGAGTACCTATGGCTGGCATCTCTGAGTTTGAATCAAGGGAAAAACTCGGGAGAATTCGTGAGTAATTCAGGAAAGTGGGACAGGGGCTTAAGCTGGAAAGGATGCAGAGAAGATTAACGAGGATGTTGCCAGGACATGAGGGCCTGAGTTATAGGGAGAGATTGGACAGGCTAGGTCTTTATTCCTTAGGATGCAGGAGGCTGAGGATAATGTGTATAATCATGAAGAGAATAAATAGGGTAAATGCAGAGAATCCTTTACCTAGGGTGGAGGATTCAAGAACCATAGATTCATTGAGTCATTGAGTAATACAGTGTGGAAACAGGCCTTTCAGCCCAGCTTGCCCAACATATCCCAGCTACATTAGTCCCACCTGCGTTTGGTCCCTATCCCTCCAAACCGATACTAACAATGTACCTGCAATATCTAACTGTTTCTTAAATGTTGGGATAGTCCCAGCCTCAACTATCTCCTCTGGCAACTTGTTCCATACACCCACCATTGATCATTGCAGTTATCCCGCAGATTCCTATTAAATGTTTCCCCCTTCACCTTAAACCTTTGTCCTCTGGTCCTCGATCCTCTCATGATGTTATACACCTCTATAAGATCGTATTCTCAGAGGACATTAGGCTAATGTGAGAGGGGAAGGTTTAATTGGAAGCCAAGGAGCAACATTTTCACTCAGAGGGTGGTGAGTATATGGAACAAGCTGCCAAAGAAGGTAATTAGGCAGGTATTATCACAGTATTTAAAATATGGATAGGTTAGGTTTAGAGGGATATGGGCCTAACAGGGGCAAATGGGACCAGCATAGATGGGGAATCTTGGTCAGCATGAAGACGTTGGTCTGAAGGGCCTGTTCCCTCTAGCAGTTTGTACTCATACATACACCACACCAAGTGAAAAAAGATGCCCCAAAGAGATTTTTATCACCTGTGCACAGGGATAGATTTGGTGTGGAAGATTGCAACCTTCACGTGGTCCACCCTGTTTCAACGAATGCAATCACCCCGTCGTGCACAATCAAATAAGATCAAATAGAACAAGTTGTCCTACAACTTTAGGCTGTGCAAGCCATACACAAAAAGAAGAAGGGATAGATTTCAATATATAGACTTATTTTTGTAACAAATTATTCTTGAAATGAACAGAACATAGAATAGTACAGCACAGGAACAGGCCCTTCGGCCCACGATTTCTATGCCAAACATAATGTAAGACCAACCCTTAACTGCCTGCACATAATCTGATTGTGGATGATCAGCCATGATCACAGTGAATGCTGGCTGGAAGGGCTCAATGGCCTACTCCTCCACCTATTCTCTATTGTCTATATTCCTCCATTCCATGCAAATTCATGAGCTTATCCAAAAGCCTTGTAAATGCCACGATCATATCTATCTCCACCACTACCCCTGGCAGCATGCCAGACACTCACCCAGTGCTTCCACACCTCAAAAAAAAATCCTTAACTAGAATCCCAAATTACCTGGAATTTGTTGGTATTTCCTGAAATTTTCAAAAATGCTTCCTGCGGGCACACGTTAGCAACACAAAGAACAAGGCAAAACAGATCTATGTAACTACACTGTATCTGCCTGCTTCTGTTACTCACTTGTTAAGCTTTCGTTGCCTCTAACAGTTTTCATTGTCTTTGTTTTTTCAACCTGCTCTCATGTGTCTCAGTCTCTGCTCCCTCTCCCTCCTTCCCTCCCCCTTTCCCTCCCTCCCTCTCTTTGTCCCTCCCTCCCTCATTCCCTCCCTCCCTCTCCCTCCCTCCCTCCATCCCTTCCCCCTCCCTCTCTCCCCCTCTCCCTCCCCCTCTTTCTCTCCTCCCCCCCCTCTTTCTCTCCCTCTCTCTTCCTTCCTTTTTTCTCTCCCTCCCTCCCTCTCACACTCCCCCTCCCTCTCTCTCCCTCCTCCTCCCTCATTCTCTCCACCCCTCCCTCTCCCCCTTAAGCCCACCCAGCATTCTGTAAAATCAAGGCCAATCCCAATGTAACTGCAATCCCACCACCCCCTGGTTACTTTTCACAACTATGCTTATCCAGAATTCTACCACTGCCTGAAAAATAATCAAAGGCTCAACTTCCACTGAGAAAGATAATTCCAAAGATTCATTGAAATGCGAGAATTTCCCCGAATAGTCTGTGACCCATAGCGCTGTGACCATAATTCTATGTTTAAAGCCCATAGAGTTGCAGCCGGTAGCGCTATATTTAGAACCCATAGCACTGCAGCCGACAGCTCTTTGTTTAAATTCCCACGCGTTAAACTGACAGCACTCTGTTTAAACCTATGAGCGCCAAACTGGCAGTGCTGTGTGTATTACCTTTACACCCCTTCGCGGGCTGGATGCTGAAATTTCTCGAAATTATTCAATTTCCAGAAAATTACCCGAAGACAACCAGAATTTCCCGAATTTCGGGTAATTTCCTTCAAAGTGGAAACACTGCATTCACCACCCTTTGTGCAGAAAATCTGCCCAGCACATCTCTTAGGACTTTAGAGATACAGCACAGAAACAGGCCATTAGGCCCACTGAGTCCGCGCCGACCAGCAATCATCCTGTACATGAGCACAATCCCACACACTAGGAACAATTTATAATTTTACCAAAACTAATTAACTTACAAACCTGTATGTCTTTGGAGTGTGGGAAATCTTGCAACATTATTAAAATTACCTTTTCACACCCCCTTCTATAACCAATCCCCACTATGCATTTGCAGACTTTCTTATCTCTTTCTGCAGACCCTAATTCAATTTAACAAAGTAAAGACATCTGGACCTCTCCTTAACATCAACTTCCATCTGGGGTCCAGATTCCTTGGAGCCATGACTCTCAGCTTGCAACTTTCACCGAAAGATGCCAAGCAGGCCCTGCAAATGCAAAGATCCTCCATTTTGTGACCTCTCTAATTTAGCCAATATTAAGACAGTCATGTGGAGAACGTACAAACTCTGTACGGACAGCAGCCGTAGCCAGGATCAAACCCTGGTGCTGTCAGGCAGCCGACCTTAAAACTCTCCTTTAAACATTTCCCCTCGCACTTTAAAGCTATTCCCTCTGGTATTTGATATTTCCATCCTGGGGAAAAGGTTCTGATGCCTGAACACACAATATGTTATATATCTGTCCTTGATGGTTGTCAAGATGATTGGTACAAATAACCAATTTACTACACATGGCCTTATAAGAACAAACCATCACAAGATGTAGCTCTCAACTCCACAGGCAGTAACAACAAACACAAATAATTGTGCAATTTGTTCTGCCTTGTCTCCAGGTCAATACTATAACTTACACATCTTTGTAATTCATGACCTATTCCTAACTTTGGCAAAGATCCAGCAGGAAACTAAGCTATAGTTTTAGCCTTTGACCATCGGCATTTTCAGTGTTGTTATTGCTCTGTATTTAGTTTAGTTTTAGTTCAGAGATACAGTGCAGAAACAGGCCCTTCAGCCCATCGAGTCAGCGTCGACCAGCGATGCCTGCAGACGAACACTATCTTACACACTAGGTACAATTTTACCAAGCCAATTAGTCTCCAAACCTGTACATCTTTGGAGTGTGGGAGGAAACCGGAGCTCCCAGAGAAAACCCACACAATTCATGGGGGAGAAGGTACAAACCCCATACAGACAGCACCCGTAGTCAGGATCCAACTCTGGTCTCTGGCGCTTGCTGGAACTGAGGGTGGCCGGCAGAGGTTTCCAACCGGACTTTCGGAGGAACCAGTAGCAGCCCAGCCCAGCCCCAAGAAGCCCAGCCCAGTCCCTCCCGCCCCAAGCAGCCACCCAGCCCCAAGCAGCAGGCCCGCCGCAAGCAGCAGCCCAGCACAGAGACCTGACCCAGCCCATCGTGGGTGCCCCAGCACAGCCCAGAGTCAGAGTCCAGCCCAGCCCGGAGATGTCGCCAAACGGAAAGCAGTGACTGATCCTGGTGGAGGAGAATGACCAGCGACCAGCGCCCGCTGTGAGTCCCCATCGCACTGCCAATTCCAGCCACTACCCCTCAGGTACCCCCTCACTGGCTCCTCCCCGCCCTCCCCCGTGATGTCCCCCCTTTCCCCCATCTTTTCTTTGAGCTCACTTCCCCCCTGCCCACACACCCCTCTCCCCCCACAACTCCCCCCTGCCCACACACCCCTCTCCCCCCCCCACACCCCCCTCCGCCCACACCCCCCCCACACACACACCCCTCCCTCTCTACCCTCTCCCCCCTCCACCCGCCTCTGTCTCTAGGGAGTGGTGAGTATTGCGACTTATGGGTGAGTGGTGGCGTAGTGGGTTTGGGGACCAGCCCTCCCCTACCCCTCAATCTCCATTCCCATCTCTCCCTCTCTACCCCTCCCCCTCACTCTACCCTCCCTCTCTACCCCCCTCACCCACTCCCTCTCTACTCCCTCTCTAACTGCGCCTGCACAGTTGGGGGCTATGTGTGAGTGGATAGGGCAGGGGATGGGGGGAAAAGGAGCAAATGAATAATATTAATATCAAGGGGGGGTTAGTGTGTGTGGGGGGTGTGGATAGTGTGTGTGACGCCGCAGGCTGCCCCCCCCCCCCCCAGGGGACGGGACCCATCGGGTCCCTCTTGGTCTAGTCTCCATCAAACTTTCCCGCTTTCACCCGATAGCTATGCCTTCTATTGTTGGGACAAGAGGTTCTGACTCTCTACCTTATCTATGCCTCTCATAATTTTATATACATTTTTACGAGAGGCATAGATAGGATAGACATTCAGAACCTTTTTCCCCAGAGTGGAAATGTCCAACACTAGGTTTCTGTGGTACTTATGTCAAAAAATCTCATTTGCTACCACACCCCATGTCATTTTTTTACAGCTGAATGAAGAATTTACCCACTTTCCACTTGAATACATTTTTGACTGAATATTTCTTGTTCCAACTAACACCACGTTGCATTAATCAATGCCCCAGGAATTAATTTCATTTTTGGTCTATACACATCCTTTGATATTCCCACATAATCAATATGCACTGCATGGATTTCTTCATTAAAACTTAAATCACAGTCTTTTTAATCTTCATTTATCTATGAAAGAATGAATTTAGTTTCCTCACTGTGTTACTGTCTGATTGCCAGAATACCAATTGGAGCGTCCTCTAAATCCTTCTGAGTTGTGTGTTATTTTTTAAATCAAGGACTTTAAGCTGTTTCATGGATTCAATGCCAGCTAAATATCTTATCTTTCCTAACAACCATTGTTAAAGACTGATATAATTCTTTCAATGTTTAGACCCCTTGATTGGAGGTGCCGTCACAGGTAGAAAGGGTGGTCCAAAAGGCAGTCGGCATGTTGGCTTTCATCAGTCAGAGTATTGAGTACAGAAGTTGGGAGGTCATGTTACAGTTGTACAAGACATTGATGAGGCTTCATTTAGAGTATTGTGTTCAGTTTTGGTCACCTTGTTACAGGAAAGATGTTATTAAACTGGAAAGGGCATAGAGAAGATTTATGAGGATGTTAGCAGGACTCGATGGCCTGACCTATAGGCTAGAACTTTATTCATCGGTGCGCAGGAAAATGTGGAGTGATCTTTTAGAGATGTATAAGAACATCTTGTACAGGGTCTTGGTGAGACCACACCTGGAGTATTGCGTACAGTTTTGGTCTCCTAATCTGAGGAAGGACATTCTTGCCATAGAAGGTACAGAGAAGGTTCACCAGATTGATTCCTAGGATGTCAGGACTTTCATATGAAGAAAGACTGGATAGACTCGGTTTATACTCGCTAGAATTTAGAAGATTGAGGGGGGATCTTATAGAAACTTACAAAATTCTTAAGGGGTTGGACAGGCTAGATGCAGGAAGATTGTTCCCGATGTTGGGGAAGTCCAGAACAAGGGGTCACAGTTTAAGGATAAGGGGGAAATCTTTTAGGACCGAGATGAGGAAAACATTTTTCACACAGAGAGTGGTGAATCTCTGGAATTCTCTGCCACAGAAGGTAGTTGAGGCCAGTTCATTGGCTATATTTAAGAGGGAGTTAGATGTGGCCCTTGTGGCTAAAGGGATTAGGGGGTATGGAGAGAAGGCAGGTACAGGATACTGAGTTGGATGATCAGCCATGATCATATTGAATGGCGGTGCAGGCTCGAAGGGCCGAATGGCCTACTCCTGCACCTATTTTCTATGTTTCTATGTTTCTATCATGAGAGGAATAAATAGGGTAAATCTAGGTTTGCAAACAAAGCTACATAGTGCTGGAGTAATTCAATGGGTCAGGAAGGATCTCTGGAGAACATGGATAGATGATGTTTCAGGTTGGGACCATTTTAACATTGATTGTAGGGTGTGGGGGGGTGGTAAGAAAGCTGAAAGTGAGGTGGAGTCAATGTAATGCAGCAACTCTGCCACTGCACAACCATTTTATGTTCAAAACAATCTCCTGGTTGTGGAGAAGAGGCAGGCATTGGCTGCACTTTACAGAAAGATCCCTCTCACATTGAGAGGCTTCTCCTGAAGAGTCATCTGAATCACAGCTTCCACTGCAAATCCATGTTGGTGATGAATCTGTGCAATTCATTGTCGCAAAAGGCTGTGGAGGCCGTCAATGGATATTTTTAAGGCAGAAATAGATAGATTCTTGATTAGTAAGGGTATCAGGGGTTATGGGGAGACAGCAGGAGAATGGGGTTGAGAGGGAAAGATAGATCAGCCATGATTGAATGGCGGAGTAGACCGAATGGCCTAATTCTGCTCCAAAAACTTATGAATGTTCCAATTATTGCCACCAACTCACAGTGGAGCAGCTGGTAGAGCTGCTGCCTCAATCAATGCTAGAGCCCCTGGGTTCCATCTTAATATCAGGTGCTGTCTCTGTGGAGTTTGCATGTTCTCCCTGTGGTTCTGGTGCTTTGGTTTCCTTCCACATCCCAAAGGTGTGCAGGTTTGTAGGTTAATTGACCATATTAAATTGCCCTTAGTGTGTAGGGAATGGATGCGAAAATAGGCTTTCAGTCCCACCCCACCCCCAACGAACTACAATCAGTCTGAAGGGGGGTTCGGACCCAATATGTAAGTTATTCATGTTCTCCAGAGATGCTGCCAGACCCGATTAAGTTATCCCAGCATTTTGGGATAACACAGAATTAGTGTGAACGGGTGATCGATGGTCGGTGTGAACTCGGTGGGCCATCGGGTCAGTTTCCACGCTGCATCGTTCAATCAATCAATCACTAAGTCTATGCAACCTACTGAACCCTCGAGCTGCCACTAAAACTTATATCGCCCATTCGCAGGGAAGTTTCAGGTTTTAAGGGGCAAAGCAGAGAGAGGGAGGGAGGGAATAAGGCGGAGAGGGAGAGAAGGTGGAGAGGGTGAGGAAACAGAGCAATGGGAGACAGAGGAACCTGTCCAGTACCTGTGGCTTAGCCAACTGAAGGCACATAGAAACATAGAAAATAGGTGCAGGAGTAGGCCATTCGGCCCTTCGAGCCAGCACAGCCATTCAATATGATCATGGCTGATCATTCAAAATCAGTATCCCATTCCTGCTATCTCCCCATATCCCTTGATTCCATTGGACAGGCTGTACAACCAGAAGGCTTCCCAACGGGCTGCAGCCGTGGACTGGGAACGTGGCCGGAGGGATTTATTGAGGTGCCGTGGTCTCCATGCCTCCTGGATCGCCGCGTAGAAGCCCGGGTCGTGGCTTCGTGGGTCAGAGTGCGGGTCGGGCGAAGCAGCCAACGAAGCCTGCGGCTGGGGCCCGGGTCGGCACCACGGAGGCGTGAAGTGGGGCAGCGGCAAGGCCTCGGCATCGGTGAAGCCTCGCTATGATGGGGCCTCGGCTGTGGTGAAGCTCTGCGGTCGATGAGAGCATGGAGGAACGCCTTGTGGTGGGGTGGGGGTGGGGGGGCGGGGGTGCGGGGGTAGGGGTAGAACAATGGAGGACCCGGCCTGGAGGGATTGTGGAGGGGGTGGGAACAAAAGGGGGAGCCGGCGTGTTTTGTAACTTTGTCAGTGCCGTAGGTGGCTGCTATTTGTATGCATTGTGTATGCAAGCAAAGAATCTCACTGTGCCTAATCACATGTGACAATAAAGAATTCCTATTTCTACCTCTGCTTTCCGTTACTTACTTATTTCCTTAAATCAAATCAAATTAATCAAATTTGGGCAACGCGGTATAGCAGTAGGAGAGTTGCTGCCTTACAGCGCCAGGGACCTGGGTTCGATTCTGACTACGGGTGCTGTCAGTATGGAGTTTGTACATTCTCCCCGTCACCTCTATGGGCTCTCCTTGGGTGCCCCGGTTTCCTCCCACACTCCAACGACGTACGGGTTTGTAGGCTAATTGGCTTCAGTAAAATTTATCATGGCTGATCTATCTTTTCCTCTCAACCCCATTTCCTGCCTTCTCCCCATAACCCCTTACTAATCAAGTTTGAGGGTTAATTGGCTTCTGTAAAATTGTCCCTAGTGTGTAGGATAGAACCAGTGTACAGGTGATTGTTGGTCGGCGTGGACTCCTGTTTCAATGCTGTATCTCTAAACAAAACTAAACTAGAGTGCAGATAGCCACAAAATGTGGGAGTAACTCAGTGGGACAGGCAACATCTCTGGATAGAAGGAATGGGTGATGTTTCGGGTCGAGACTCTTCTTCAGACTGTTTACCAGAGTGTATCATGTTGTATGCTTTTAATACATTATAGCACCAGGCACTACCATTAGTTGAGGGTCACTGTTGTAAGTGAAGGATATTCCAAAGTAGCTCCACTGTTGAATCATTCAGTAGCAACATTAATAAGGCAACAGACATT
Organism: Amblyraja radiata; assembly: GCF_010909765.2. Classification (NCBI taxonomy): domain Eukaryota; kingdom Metazoa; phylum Chordata; class Chondrichthyes; order Rajiformes; family Rajidae; genus Amblyraja; species Amblyraja radiata. Next base: position 27,129,837 of record NC_045963.1, on the reverse strand, counting down.
CAGCGTGACCATATTCCACAATTCATCTGGTAGTGCAGGAAAAGCATTCAATTACTGTACAATTGAACTAAGCCTTGAGACTAAAATTGTTTGCAACATTATTTTGTACAAAGAAATAAACTAATGTAAAAATTGGTTAACAATTCACAGTTAATACATTTTTAATGACAAAAGAAATAAGAGTGACATTTAGTTGTTTAAAAAAACCCAACCAGATGCAGTTTCTTCGAGCGGTAGTCCTGCCTTTTCTCCCCTCTTTCCTTGTGCTGTTCTCAACCCCGCTATCACTGACAAATGATGTTCACTTTAATTCCTAATGTAGGGAATCTCCTTCCCAGTGGCATAAACACTGGACACTAACCTGCCTGTTCTACAGGGCCTGAGGGGCATTGATTTTGAATGCAAACCACCGAATGCAGCCTGTCGGGAGCAAACAAAGGCTGAGTTGGAACATACATCTTATTTAATGACGAGTGCAAACTAACAATTGTGAGAATCAATTTGAAGAAAAACATGACGATCATGGCTAATGATCTCAGAAAAGCTCTCTAACTCCCACCAGTGTTCATTACTCTTTCAGTGTACATTGTTGATGATTCAGACCACATGATTCTCCTCCACTGTTGGTCAGAATGTGAATTCCCTCTCTTAACAGTGTTATCTGTGGGAAGTGAAATGCTGCATTCATTAACGTGAAAGAGGCCAGTCTTGGGAAATAGAATACAATCAATCTGCGACTTACACAATAGGCGACTTGAGTAAACTCGCACTTGCGTAAACAATTCTGTACTCCGTCCCTGGTGTAATTAAGGCAGTTTGTAATTTCCATGGCACTGTACAGTATGGGATTGATCAAGTTTACATCAGAAACAACCTGGCAATGGTGGTGCTGTTTACCCAGAAGGCCGCGCGCAGCAGAAAGTGCCCCAGACTTAGCCGGACGCTGCTGAGACCATTAATACTCTCAGTGAGTTAATCTGACTTACGTTAGGGTTCACGGATCCGATACCTACTCTTGAATTTAAATTCCCTTGCATCCATTCTGCTCATTCTGGAGGCTTTAGACTTTTAGAGATACAGCGCAGAAACAGGCCCTTTGGCCCATTGAGTCCGCACCGACACATTAGGGACAATTAACAATTTACAGAAGCCAATTAACCTACAAACCTGTACGTCTTTGGAGTGTGAGAGGAAACTGGAGCACCTGGAGAAAACCCACGAGGTTGCAGGGAGAAAGTACAGACTCCGTACGGACAGCACCCCTCGTCTGAATCGAATCCGGGTCTCTGACGCTGTCAGGCAACAACTCTGTTCTACCACATTCAGTCAGACTATCAATCTCCCTCCTCTACTCTGACTAATCACTACCCATAATTTGTCCAACAACGGTGGTGTTGACAGTAGGTATAAAGTTGTTCCAACATGAAAGAAAGAAAGAAACATTGAAAATCTGGCATAAAATATAAAAGTGCAAGAAATACATGATCAGGCCAGGACTATATTCCTTGGAGCGCAGGAGGCCGAGGGGTGATCTTACAGAGGTGTACAATATCATGAGAGGGGTATGATCATAGATTGTGTAGATGCACAGAGTCTCTTGCCCAGAGTAGGGGAGTCGAAAACCAGAGGACATAGGTTTAAGGTGAGAGGGGAAAGATTTAATAGGGACCTCAAGGGTAATTTTTTTCACACAAAAGGTGGTGGGTGTATGGAACTGGCTGCCAGAGAAGGTAGATGAGGCAGGGACTATGGCAATGTTTAAGAAACATTTTGACAAGTACATGGATAGGATACATAGAGGGCTATGGGCCAAAGTGGGACTAGTGCAGCTGGGCCGATGCGCCTGTTTCCACACTGTATCACTATGTCTGCCTCACCATGATTACAATGATGAAGATTAGTTGGTTTATCGATTTCCTCATCAAAGGACCTCAGACTGTTATATGGAGCATTTGCACCTGGCAAACTGTTCAATCCCAGCACTTGCTATTACTCATCTAGGATGGCCTCCACAATCTTCACTGCACAGTAAAGGAAATGAATGAATGTGGTCTTGTTATTATCATTTCCCCAGACTGAGTCATCAGAGATTCCATCAGGTTTGCTGCACTCTACATTACTCATGAGAAATGAAATCTTCCAACAACCTCATGCAAGGCTCTGTAACTGTATATCTCTGTGATCTTAGTTGCAGAATGAATTGATGCATTTACACCACAATTCTTCATGTTTCCCGGCACTGTAAAGATTTGTATCACAATTATTCTCCATCTGCGTCCCCCCCATGGTTCTTTTAAAGGTAGAGGGGCAAACATGTAAAGGGGATGTGCGAGGTAATATTTTGTGTACATAGAGGGTGGTTGATTAATGTAACGTTCTACCAGAGGTGGTAATGGAGGCAGAGATACAGAATGGAAACAGGCCCTTCGACCCATCAAGTCCACAACGACCACTGTTGAATCACCCATTCACACTAGTTCGAAGTTATCCCACTTTCACATCCACTCCCTGCACACAAGGGGGAAATTTACAATTAACCTATAAACCTGCACATCTTTGGGATGTGGGTGGAAACCGGAGAAACCCATCAGTCACAGGGGGATCATCCAAACTCCTTGAAAACAAATGTAACTTGTGTTCGTCTACAGATCGACCTAACAACAAAGCATTCAAAACATCTGTGCACAGGGTTTAAAGAATAGTCTTGCTCTAATGTAATGCTCTCCAGATCCATGACAGAGATTCCATTAACATGAAAATTACCATCTCAAATCAGAAATTCTGCAAATTACACAATATTGGGCAAGTTTGTAATCTGTTTAACTCAAGTGTAGGATCAGTGAATTCTCTATGATTTGCTGTCCAGTTGTCGCATTTTTAAAGCTTTTTATTTTATTCAAGCACAACCTTTATACTGTATCAGAGCAAAGCATTAAAATGTCTGCAGACCTCAACTAAAAATTGATCATATCATAGCTAACAAAACAAAGAAGCGATGGAACCGCAAGTAAAGGACTGAAGACTGAACGTGTAGATGAAAGACACTCAATGAATACTTTTGCAGAACAGACACAGAATACACTGCTGAGAAACAAGCTTCCTTATCTAATACAGCATGTTTGATGCCCTTTGAATGCCGCTAACCAGGGTGACAGCCACAGGGGTTAAATTGCTGTGCAGCCAGCTGACACCTTTCTGTACTTCAGAGACCGCTTTTGCAGCCCCCTGTCTTTTCAGACACAACAATTCTCACAGCTTGTAATGTGCAAGATCCCACACCAAGATTTTATATACTGGGGAAGCATGTTGGGGGGGAAAATGCAACACAGTGAAGGCAATTTAAAGGTCAAGTTAGGAGAGATTTAAGAAGTGTTTAGATTACAAGACCAAGCCTACCAGAGTAAAGATAAACATAGGATGTTGTAAACCGGGTTAGGTGCAATAAAACTGACTGTGAGATTAGAGGAATCACTTTATGATGCCCATTTGCAGGACAAATGGGAGAATGGTTTTTTAAACAACAGGAAGATAGATCCTAGGAGCCGGTTACTTGGAGGAAACTCCAGAGATAAAACTGTAAAGAATACAAAGGAACATTGATTACTGGTGAATTATTTCCAAAATGTAAAATCCAGATGTAGCAATCGTATGGTGAAAGGTATAAAAGGTTTGAGTCAGTGAAGCTTTGGGAATGGTTCAAAGGTTCTTTATTGTCACATATGTACTGTACAGTGAAATTCATCTTGCATAGCTCATACATTACTCAAAGTAAAAGTCCAAACTACATTTCTCCCAGTGAGTTGTGAATCTGTGGAATTCTCTGCCACAGAAGTCAGTGGAGGCCAATTCACTGGATGTTTTCGAGAGAGTTAGATTTAGTTCTTAGGGCTAATGGAATCAAGGGATATGGGGAAAAGCAGGAATGGGGTACTGATTCAGCCATGATTATGTTGAACGTTGGTGCTGGCTCAAAAGGTCAAATGGCCTACTCTTGCACCTATTTTCTATGTTTTTATGTTTCTACATCCACATGCTGGTGTACTGGAGTGCCCCCGATCCAGGTGTGCCGTAGGCTGGTGCAGGGCCTCTTCCATCACCCTCGACCTGCTCAGCCTACGAACAGACGTCCTTTCATCGCCCGACTGCCTCTGTGGGGCGGCTCATGCAGCCGACCTTGAAGGTGCTGGAGGCAATATCCCAGTCCCTTTCCTACCAGCCCACTCCTCTCATCTCCGGGTCCTTCTCCACGACAATGATCCAAGCCTGCAGCTGCATGTGACTACGGGCGGCCCACCAGGCCCGTATTCGTCTGTGGCAGTCCATCTTTGTACAGCTCTGCGGCGCATCCCAGTCACTATCTCAGAGTGTTTCCCAATAGATACTGCCAGGCTTTAATAAGCTGGCTTGTTTGAGAAACTCACCACTGTTCCACAAGATTTTCTTTGTGCAATGCCCTTATCTGAACTGCAATTAAGAGGGCAACTGAGAACCATGTGAAAGCCAGATTCAGGGTAAAGGATTTAGAACATAAAGCAGTACAGCACGGGAGCAATGTCTGTGCCAAACATGATGCCAAGATAAATAAATCTCATCTGCCTGCATGTGATCCATATGCCTCCATTCCCTGCATATCTTTGTGCCTATCCACAAAGCCTCTGAAATGCCACTATTGTATCCAATAACGCTATTTGATTGAATTGATCAAAAGATACCGCACAAAACAAGCCCTTTGGTCCACCGAGTCCACGCTGACCATCAATCTGCGTTTCATACTAGTTTGGTGTTATCCCACTTTCCCATCTACTCACTGCACACGAGGGGCAAATTATAGAAGCTATTCAATCTCCAAACCTGCACGTCTTTGGGAGGAAATCAGAGCACTCGGAGGAAACCCACGCGGTCATAGGGAGGACGTGCAAACTCCACAATAACAGCACCCAGGGTGAGGATCGAACCAAAGTCTCTGGCGCTGAGGCAGCAACTCCATCCGCACTGTTTAAAATAACTAGGTGTTGAATTTGCTATTTAAATTTACAGTTAACATAAAACTGCACAAAAAAGATAAAATATAAATACATCCCAGTTATTGGTGAAAACAAATGAGAAACACTCTACACGATGTGTTTATCTGAGAATTTTTCTCAACCATCCTTTCTATCACTGGAGATTAATTTCCAGTCACATATCAGATCTAAATAATAAGATAACATGATTAAAAGGATTTGCAGAGGGAAGAGATAAGACAGGCTAAAAATAAAGAAGTTTAATGGAATATTATTTACATGTCCTTTATGCGAAGCCTCCTGATGGCCTTTCTTGCTTAGTCAATTTGTTGCTGTAGCAAAACCAGTAACTATACCCACATAGCTACTTCTCACAAAGCATTGCTACTTCATGGAATAAGGAGGTTAAGGGGAGGCTTTGACTGCAGTGCGAAAACAGGCCCTTCGGGCCACCAAGTCCGCGCTGACCAACAATCACCCCGTGCACTAGCACGATACTACACACTAAGGATATTTTACAATTTTTGCTTAAGCCACTTAACCTACAAACCTGTACATCTTTGGAGTGTGGGAGGAAATTGGAGCAAGGCATGCACAAGTAGGGCCGAAGGGCCCATTTCAATGCAGGGGTAACTGTTTCACACAGAAGGTGGCGAGTATATGGAGCAAGCTGCCAGAGGAGGTAGTTGAGGCAGGTACTATAACAATATATCAAAGACTTTTGACCAGTTACATGGATAGGATAGTTTTAGAGGGATATATGCGCCACACAGGGGCAGGCAGAACTGGTGTTGTTGGGGCATCTTGATAGACATGGGCGTTGGGCCGAAGGGCCTATTTCTGTGCTGTACGACTCTATGGTTCTTTCTGAAGCACACTTAATTATTTTCCTCGGAGGCAGTGATAGAGAAGCTGCAACGGCACCTCGCCGTGCATGGCTCCCCTGCACGTATTCAATCTGACAACAGCAGGTAGTTCACCAGCCAAGCTTTCAAAAACGTTGCTAAACGATGGGACTTTCAGCACGTTACCAGCAGTCCCGAGTTCAAGCAGTCCAACGGAGTCGCCCAACGTGCCGTTCGAAGTGCGAAACTCATGGAACGAGCATACCTTGCCAAATTCGACGTATACCTGGGCCTGCTCAATCTACAAAACATTGCATGGGATCCCATACTAGGTTCTCCAGCCCAGCGCCTAATGTCTTGCCAAACCCGTGCTCCCCTGCCTGTCTCCCAGCAGCTGTTGCAGCCACAAATTCCTTCCCCGCCTGCAGTTCAGAAGCAACTACAACTTAAATGGGACACACAGAAACGATTCTTCAACAAGTCCAGCAAGCCACTTAAACCTCTTGCACATGGACAAGTGGTTCGTCTGCAAACCGACAAGGGCCACGCACGACTGGGGCACATTCACGGCCCTGCCAAGGAGCCACGCTCATACCTGGTCGAAGTGGACGGAGTCATCTACAGACGCAACTGTCAACACATCCTTCCAGTGAAGGAACCTCGTCCTGCGACTCCATTTCCTGTGTTCGCTCCCACAGTCGGTCCAGCATCCCCACCGCCAACCTGCCGTCGTTCCTGCCGTGGTGTCCCTGCGTCGGTAGATGCCTAGCTCGCCGATGCCGTCTCCCACCAGGCCTGTCGGGTCGCCTGTTGTTTCCCCACAACCCTCCCCAGTCTGTTCTCCCGCGAATGGAGGTGAGGTGGCCTGTTACCGCACGAGGGCCGGATGAGTTTGTAGGCCACCCATTAGATATGGCGATTTCGTATAACTTTGCTAATATGTTCTTAACATTTCCTCTATATTGCTTAGCCGCCGTTGTTTCTTTATTTTCTACAAGAAGAGATGTAGATTGGCTATTGCATGCTAGCCAATCATAGTGCTTGTTAGTAGTAGGCCCACCTAGTACATGCTTTATAATATTAAGAACCTGCCTACGTCAGGCAGTAGATGTAGCAGCTCGGAGCTGTAATGTACTGCATATCCTATGCTGCAAGTGCTTTAATAATAATGTGTTGTATCTTAACTTGTGTTTGTGTCACCTTGTTACAATCCTCTTTCCCATCACTTTCTACACAGTGAAACCAGATTTTTGCCTAGGGGGTCCAGGAGACATCACTCCTAGATAGGCTTAATGCTTTCTATCCCCACTTTGAAATGAAGAACATTAATGTACATTTGGCGGCTCCCGCAGTCCCGATGACAAAGCAATCTCAATCTCCGAGACTGATGTCTATGGAAATGATGCACTACAATGCTGAGAACTATACTCTGCTCTCGGTCTTCCTTCTCTGTTGTTTTTTTAGTATGTGTTCAATGTATGCTTTAGTTCTTTAGCTTGTTTTTTGTGGTAGGGCAGTGGGGCGGGGTTGGAGGATACTTAAAAAAAAAAAAAATCTCTTACCTCAACGAAGATGCGATTTTGTTCCGTATCGTATCTCCGTCTGGGCTGCAGCCTAACGTCGAGGAGCTGCCGGCCTCTGCTGGAGACCGACTTCGGCAGCTCCAAGGAGCTTCGACCGCCCTGACACGGGCGCTTCTATCGCCCCGACCGCTGGAGAATAAAGAGGAAGAAGATTAAACTTTATTGCCTTCCATCATAGTGAGGAATGTGGGGAATCTGCTGTGGTGGATGTTTATGTTAACTTTTATGGAGTTGTGCGTCTTGTTGCCTTTTGTAGTATGGCTGTATGGTAATTTGAGTTTCACTGCCCCTTAATTGATACGTGACAATAAACTGACCTTTGAACCTTTGAAGTGTCCCATCACTGTGTGCCGGGTGGATGTAACTGGCTCCTTGAGGCTCTGGGACTTTGAGGCAAAAGACGACAAGATGTACATCAGCAAAGAGCCTTGTGTCACAGAGCCTTCGGTGACAAGCTACTCCACCTGGACCATTCTGATCAAGCATGCATTCGCAGGCTCAGGTTTACCAAAGCTGAGTTAAAGGAAATCCCGTGCAAAGACTTTCAAGCCCACTCCCAGGCCTGGACAGCTCTCCCCTGTGGAGCTCAAGGTCACATTGACACCAAACTTTCTATGTACAGCTTCACCTCCCTCCTGGTACCTGGTAATTTGCTGCTCCTTGCAGCACCTCAGTTACCTGGTGCGTGTACGTGAAGAAGTCACTTAATCTACCTAGATATCAGTGAGGAGAAAGTGGCAACACAAACACAAACACCACGATTGCCATTGAATGTGCCTTCCCATGACAGTGGCCGGTCGGTCGGTGTCTGCAGATCATAATAGTCGTCTGCATCCTCGTCATTGGCAGCACATTGGCGCAGCGGTAGAGTTGCTGCCTTACAGCGCTGGAAAACATAGAAATTAGGTGCAGGAGTAGGCCATTCGGCCCTTCGAGCCTGCACCATGGAGGCCCAGGTTCGATCCTGATCATGGGTGCTGTCTGTACGGAGTTTGTACGTTCTCCCTGTAACCGCATGGGCTTTCTCCGGGAGCTCCAGTTTCCTCCCACACTCCAAAGATACACAGGTTTGTAGGTTAATTGGCTTTGGTAAAATTGAAAACAGTCCCTAGTGTGTAGGATTGCACTAGTGTACGGGGTGATCGCTGGTCAGCACAGACTCAGTTGGCTGAAGGGCCTGCATCGATGCTGTATCTCCAAACTAAACTACACTAGACTAAATTAACTGCTCCCTGTAGCATCACAGTTAACCAGCCCCTGTACAAGAAGAACTCACTTCAACTATCATGATCTCAGCGAGGAGAAAGTGGCAACCCAGACACCATGATCAGCACTGAATGCAGCTTCTCATGACCATAAGCGGCCAGTGTCCCGAGATCATAATGGCTGTCCGGATCCCCGTCAATGTGCAGCCTCCCTGTGCATCATGAATAAAGTTTAGACTTAGTTTTGTTTTACATTTAGTTTTGAATCTCAGAGCTTTCTCTCTCCTTGCAACCTCACTCATCCGACTAGGACTTACAATTTTAGTTTAGTTTAGAGATACAGCACGGAGTGTGTGCGTCTGAGTGAGTGCGTGTGTGCGCGCGAGAGTGTATGTGTGCCTGCATGAGCGTTTTAGTGTGTCTCTATCTTCCGGTGTGTGTCTGCCTAGGAACGAACTGCAGATGCTGGTTTAAACCGAAGAGACACACAAAATGCTGGATTAACTCAGAGGGAGAGGCAGCATCTCTGGAGAGAAGGAATGGGTGACGTTTCGGGACTCAAAACGTCACCCATTCCTTCTCTCCAGCGAGGCAGCTTGTTCCGCTGAGTTATTTCAGCATTGCATGTCTGTGTGCGTGTCTCTGCATGCGTGTGCCTGAGCACTTGCGTGTGCCCGTGTGCGCGTCCGTGTCCGTGTGCGTGCATTTCTGTATGTATCTGTGTAATGAAGTGTTGGCAGCTGCAAGAGATTTAACTGCAGCTTTTCAGTAAAGCCTGCTGTTTCCAAAGCTGTGGCGTTACACTAGGGAGCTTGATAAATGGGTTATATATACATTTTAAAATAATCATGACTTTTTTACTACAGTATTTGGAAGACATTTAACTATGCTTCAGTGCAGAAACACAGCTCAAGCTCAGAGAATAAACGATTGTGGAGTAATATATCAAGCTGCCAGGGGTGGTAGCTGAGGCAGGTACTGTGGCAATTTACATGGATAGTATAGGTTTAGAGGGAATGTGGAGGAAGGAACTGCAGATGCTGGCTTATCCCAAAGACAGATAAAATGCTGGATTAATTCAGCATGTCAGGCAGCATCTCTGGAGAATAGGAATAGGTGACGTTTCAGATTGAGACCCTTCTTCAGACAGAGTCATGGGAAAGGAAAACTTTTGGTATGAAAAGATACAAAGAACAAATGAAAAGGACAAATCGGAGCCAGCAATGATGATCAAGGAAAGGTTGCAACCTAATGGTATGAATATTGATTTCTCTCATTTTATGTAAACCCTTGCATTCCCTCTCTCCCCGTCTCCATTCATTCACCCTATTCCCCCACCCTATTCATCCTCCTAGTTTCACTGTTTGTATCCACTCATTATCACCTTCCCCACAGCCATCAATGGACCATCATGGGCTCTACCTGACCTTGCCGGCTCAGATTTATTTAGTACCTTTTCATACCTCTAGTTTCCCTCTCCGCTCATTCTCTGGCTGAAGAAGTGTCTTGTCCCGAAACATCACCTATTCCTTTTCTCCAGAAATGCTGCCGGACCCACTGAGTTACTCCAGCTTTTTGTGCCTATTGCCAATCTAATGATCCATTTTATCCATTTATGTTACGTCTTGAGTCGCACTTTATTAGGACGGGGGTTATGATAAGGTGAAGGGAAGAGCAATTGACTCAAGACATACTTACATTGATGCTAGAGTGATTAGATGTTAGTATCAGCTGTAGTTCAGCTTCTCTTCTCCGAATAAGTCATCGGTGAGAATTGCATTCAAAGCCTAGATTGAGCTTAAGAATCTAGGCTGCCGCGCCAATGTATTACTGAGGAGGGTGAGGCTTTAAACCAAGAATCCAGTTGCTCTCTCATCTGCATGTAAGTAATACAGCAGTAAGCAGCAGCTGATTAGCTTAGAGTCACAGTCAGACAGCATGGAAACAGGCCCTTTAGCCCAACTTGTCACCCCTCTAAACCTTTCCTGTCCACATACCTGTCCAAATGTCTGAAATAATCAAAAAACTGCCTCAACTACTTTCAGAAACACAGAACTGCAGATGCTAGTTAATACACGAGTGCTGGAGTAACTCAGCGGGTCAGGCCGCGTCTCTGGAGAACATGGATAGGTAGGTGACATTTCAGATCGAGACACCTCTTTAGGGTCTTCATCGAGACTCAGAGTCCACGCCAACCAGCAATCACCCCGTACACTCGCACTGTCCTACACACTTGACAATTGTTTTATTTTACTGAAGCCAATTAACCCATTCAACCCACACATCTTTGGAGTGTGGGAGGAAACAAGAGAACACGGAGAAAACCCACATGATCATAGGGAGAATGCACAAACGCCATACTGACAGCACCTATAGTCAGGATCGAACCCGGGTCTCTGGAGCTGTAAGGCAGCAACTCTACCACTGCACCACCCTAGACTTAGATACAGTGAGATTCTTTGTTTTGCACACAATTCAGTAAAATCATACTGAACATACAATCCCAGCATACAAAACAGGAAGACTCAAAGATCAGAGATCTCATGCTATATCATTTCCAATAACATTTACGAAATAAAACATACTCTCTGTTCTTAGTCAAAGTCTCCTTTCACATTAACCTTTCCTGACCTTTATTTGAAGCTATGCATATTTATTCCATTCCAGAATGAGGAGGAAAAAAAACAATAGTTCTTTTTTCAGACCCTTCAATCTGTGCATTGAACCCATTTACCCAACCAGTTGACAGTCAAAGTTGAAATGTGTCTTCTCCTTAATAAAAGAACTTGCGCTGCCAACATTTCCGTTTCATTTAGCCCCCTGCCTGGAAAACTAGGATAATGAAGAGAATGTTTAGAATCAAACCAAATAAAAACACTTTTGCCTGGAAGCTAAAATAATATGCAAAGGTTAATGCTGTGAAAGCCATTCCATCAATCTTTCAGAAGCTCATTAACAAGGCTTTGAATGTCAACTCAAAAAATGTACACTCCAGAATTAACCTTCTGCAAACTGAATATATCATTACACTGTATCCTAATATAAATGTATTTAATTCAATGGTTCTTTTATTATCACATGCACCAAGGTACAGTGAGATTCTTATTTTCCCCATACAGATCAGTATGTTTGAATGTTAGCTACAAAAATCTTATATATTTGTGATTTAACCTTCTGTAAACTGAATACATCTTTATACTGCATCCTAATATACATGTATATTCAATGGTTCCTTTATTATAAAATGTACCAAGTTACAGTTAGATTATTATTTTGTATACAGATCAGTAAGATTATTGTCATAGTTTAGTTTAGAAATACAGCGCGGAAACAGGTCCTTCGGCCCACTGAGTCCACGCGACCAGCAATCCCATTACACCAATACTGTCCTACACACCAGGGACAATTTACAATTTTTACCAAAGACAATTAAACTACAAACTTGTATGTCTTTGGAGCGTGGGAGAAAACCGGAGCACCCATGCAAAGAAAACCCACACAGACAGGAGGAGGACGTACAAACTCTGTACAGGCAGAACCCGTGGTCAGGATCGGACCCGGGTCTCTGTAAGGCAGCAACTCTACCGCTGCGCCAACGTGCCACCCAAAAGTGTGCCATATACAATGATCCCAACTGCAGCTGTCACCTCCATCCGGTTGTCCCATGAACCAACGTCCTCAATTATTTGGTTGACAAAATGCTGGAGTAACTCAGCGGGACATGCAGCTTCTCTGGAGAGAAGGAATGGGTGACGTTTCATGTTTCATGTCGAGACCCCACTTCAGACTGATGTCAGGGGAGTGGGTGGTACAATCAAATGAAGAAGTCATCAATTATTTGTTAATTTTAATTATGTTAGTTGTTAGTATTGTGGGCAAGGCTAGCACTAATTACTCACCTCCGGCCTCACTCACTGGGCTTACAAAGTACGATCGTATTGAGGGAAAGTCAAGAATCAACTACATTGCTGTGTGTCTCAAGGCGGACAAAGATCATATCAGAGAGAGAGGGAGAGAACAATGTGCTTTCCTAAATGGCATTGATGAATCACATATTTTTGCAATAGTCTGGTTGTTTCTTGCTCACAACCACTGATGGGTGGAATGGAATACACAACATGGAAACAGTTCATTCTATCCTCCAAGTCCACGTTGACCATCAGTCAAGCTTTCACACCGATTCTCTTATCCCACTTTAGCATACTTCCCCCACACACTAGGTGAGGGTGGTCGCGGCACAGCACCAGAGACATCAGTTGGATCCTGACTACAAGTGCTGCCAGTACTGAGTTTGGACATTTTCCCTGTGACTGCGTGGGTTTTCTCCGGGTGCTCCGGATTCATCCCACACTCCAAAGACGTACAGGTGTGTAGGTTAATTGGCTTCAGTAAAATTGTAAATTGTCCCTAGTGTGTAGGATAATGTTAGTGTACAGGATGTTTGCTGGTTGGCAAGGACTCAGTGGGCTAACGGGCCTGTTTCTGCACTGGATCGCTGAAGTCTAAAGTGCAGTCATGGTGGCGGAGCACCAGGATTGATTTAATGTGGTATGGTTACAGATTACTTATTACTTTCAAAACACAGAAGGAGGTCAAAGCCCTTTGGGCCCATGCTGCTTGCTGCAGAATAATCCCATCAGTCACTCCTGCCCGCCTCTAATTTTCTTTGCAGCAAGGCAAAGTGTTCTCTTTCTCGTGGCCAAAACTTCCCCTTTGATTTGTAGTTGAGAGACACAGTGTGGAAACGTCTCTTTGGCCCATGAGTCTGCGCCGACCAGCAATCCCTGCACGCAAACACTATCCTACACACACAGGGGACAATTTACTATTTTAACAAGCCATTGAAACTACAAACCTGCATGTATTTGGAGTGTGGGGGGAAACCGGAGCATCCGGAGAAAACCCACACAGGTCACAGGGAAAACGTACAAACTCCGTACAGACAGCACTCCCAGTCAGGATCAAAACCAGGTTTCTGGTGCTGTAACTATACTGCTGTGCCACCATGTGTGCTAAAAGTATTCTCATTCTCATGCCAGCAATTCCCCTTTAATTTTTAGTTTTGAGATACAGCGTAGAAACAGGCCGTTCGGCCCAACAAGACTGCACCGACCAACAATCGCCCATACACTAGTTCTATTCTACACTCCAAGGACAATTCACAGAGGCCAATTAACCTACAAACCCACAAGTCTTTGGAATGTGGTTGGAAACCAGAGCACCTGAAGAAAACCCATTCTTTTGCCACTTACTTATAATAGGGGAAAGTTACAATACAAAATTGGGGTAGAGGTGAATTGGAAATAGCCTAGGGAAGGACTGCTCAGAAGTCTGATAACAGAGGGGAAGAAGCTGTTTCCATGGTGTGCACTTTCAAGCTTCTGTATCTTCTGGCCGACAGGAACAGGAAGAAGGAGGAATGACCAGGGGTGGGACAAGTTTTTGATGTTAGCTGGTTTTCTGACGGAGCATGAAGTGATGTACGAGAAAGTGCAGATGCTGATTAATACACAAAGAGTACGCAGAAATATTAAGCAGCGGTAGAGTTGCTGCCTCACAATACCAGAGTCCCGAGTTCGATCATGACTACAGGTGCTGTCTGTACGGAGTTTTGCAGGTTCTCTCTGTAACTGCTTGGGTTTTCCCCGGGTGTTCCAGTTTCCTCCCGCACTCCAAAGATGTGCAAGTTTGTAGGTTAATTGGTTTCGGTAAAATTGTCCCTCGGATGTAGGATAGTGCTAGTGTAGGGGGTGATCACTGGGACGCGTGGACTCAGCGGGCCAAAGGGCCCGTTTCCGAGCGGTAGCTCTAAAGTTACCACCACCTATGGCAGCATGTTCCAGGCACCCACGCCTGTAAAACCCACAGCGGGTTTTACACCCACAAAACCTTCCCCCTTCTTACCTTAAAGCCATGCCCTCTAGTCTTTGACATTTCCATCCTGGGGAAAAAGCTTCTACCCAATCTGCACCTCTCCATGATCCTAAGAATAGTAAGTCCTTATGTGGAACGGCCACACTCAGCTGACAGTGAATGCCTGTTGGAATTGATTTCCTTCACATTTCTTACTGACAGCCACAAGCAGTTCATCAAAAAGTATTAAAAAAAAAGAAAGAAACTCAACCATTCAGCTTTGATCCAATTTAAACATTTTCTTCTGAACAACTCAACCTAGTAATAACACGGTACAATAGCTGCTCAACAAAACATAGCTGAGGATGAATTATTCAGAGGGACTCTTGAGAATCAATGGCGTGACATTCCATTTTTGGCCATGATAAAATTGTAGTTTTTTGCAGAATAGCTATTCTTCATTCTGTAATGAACCAAATGAGTTTGCAGAACTTTGTGGAATGAATTAGTAAGTAATCATTCCTAATTTAATTTGTTGCTCGACAGCATTAATATTGTGACTCATTTATTCTTCACAAAGGATCAAGTGGGTTTTTGAGCTCAAGCCGAGAATTAAGATATGTAGGAAAGAAGTGCAGATTAGCTGAGTTTAGTTTACAATTACAGCGCAGAAATAGGCCCTTCAGTCCATGCCGACTAGCGGTTGCCATTGCACCAGCACACACTAGGAATAATTTACAATTTTTACCAAAGCCAATTAACCTACAAACCTGCACATCTTTGACGTGTGGGAGGAAACAGGAGCACCCGGAGGGGAACCCACGCGGTCACAGGGAGAGAACGTACAAACTCAGTACAGACAGCACCTAGAGTCAGGATCGAACCCGGGTCTTTGGTGCTGTAAGGTCGCTCTACCTTAAGGCTGTGCCACCCCACATGTTGTCTTATAACAAAGACAGATACAAATGCTGGAGTCGGTCGGGCAACTCCGCTAAGAAAAGGAGCAGGTGACGTTTCGTGTCAGAACCCTATTTCAGTCTCTGAAAGATAGAGGTTGGATAGAGGAGGTGAGTAAAGGCCAGAACAAATCAGGGCTGATCTCAGGAAGGGGAGATTCCTTGTTTCGATCCTGACCACTGCCAACAAGCCCATTGTTGGCAGGGGAAGCTGTGATAATGACAGGGATACAAGGATGTGAGCAGTGGAACTGGTAGGCCAACTAGGGTGTGGGAGAATTAAGATATTCTCCCATATTACGACTAATGCCACAGATTTATATGCAGGGAGGCATGGTGGGGCAGCGGTAGAGCTTCAACCTTACAACACCAGAGACCCGGCTTTGATCCCGACTACGGGTGCTGTCTGTACGGAGTTTGTACATTCTCCCTGTGATCGCATCGGTTTCCTCACACACTCCAAGGGCATACAGGATTGTAGGCTAATTGGCTTGGGGTGGTTCAGTTGCCCAATAACAGCTGGGACAAAACTGTCCCTGAATCTGGAAGAGTGCTTTTGCACACTGCTGTACCTCTTGCCAGATGATAGAGGGGAGAAGAGAGAAGACTCACTTTGATTATGCTGCTGTCCTTGCCCAGGCAGTGTGAGGTATAAATGGAGTCAATGGAAGGAAGGTTTGGTTTGTGCGATGATCTGGGTTGCATCCACAATTCATTGCAAGGGTAATCCATGGCTGTTTGAGAGAGATGGCGTCCTCCATAGACTTATTTTGCCTGTACATAAATTGCAAGGGATCTAGACTAGTGCGAATGCTGGGCATTATCAATCTTTCGAAGCATTTAATTATGCACGCTCTCAGATAGAACCTTTCGCCTCATTCAATATTCGTAGGAGATTTATCTCATGATGTTTGGTTCATTTTCACCTGTCTACAGTTCCCATTAAAATACCATAATCTGATCATCATCTTGTTTCTCTGTGGAAGCATGCTCTGCACAGTTGATTGTAATACTAGTGGGTGGCACAGTGGCGCAGCAGTAGAGTTGCTGCCTTAGTGCCAGAGACCCGGTTTCCATCCTGACCACTAGTGCTGTATGAAGTTTATACGTTCTCCCTGTGACCGCACAGGTCTTCTCCTGGAGCTCCAGCTTCCTCCCACACTCCAAAGACGTAGGTTAATTGGCTTCGGTAAAATTGTAAATTGTCCCCGTGTGGGATCGAACTAGTGTACAGGAATGTATTAAGTGGGCTGAAGGGCCTGGTTCCATGCTATGTCTCTAAAGTCTCAACTCAATGGGTCAGGCAGTATCACTGGAGAACATGGATTTCTTTCCAGAAATACATCCTATCCCCCACCTTCTGAGTTACTCCAGCATTTTGAAATGTTTTTTTGTTTTTTACAGTTTAGCGAATCCACGATGACCATCATTCACCCCCACCCTAGTTCTATGTTATCCCACTTTCACATCCTACATCCTTGGGGGCAATTTACAGAAACCAATCAAGTCACAATCCTGCACATCTTTGGAATGTGGGAGGAAACTGGAGCACCAGTAGAAAACCCACGCAGTCACAGGGAAAACGTACAAGTGTATGGAAATGAGAAGGGGAGTTAAAATGTTCGGCAACCAGAAGATTGCGTACGCAAAGGCAGACTGACCGTAATGTTCAGCGAAAGATCGCCAAGTCTACTTTCTGTCTGAAGAAGGGTTCACCCAACCTGAAACATCACCCATTCTTTTTCTCCAGAGATGCTGCCTGGCCCGCTGAGTTACTCCAGCATTTTGTGTCTATCTTTGGTATAAACCAGCATTGGCAGTTTCTTTTTACACATGTTTTGGGTCAGGTTGCTTCTTGCCCCCTGAACTGAAACAGCCCCTGTCCATTCCCACCATAGACGTAGCCTGGCCTGCTGAGTTCCGCCAGCACTTCGTGTTTTGTTCACCAAATTTTGTTCTGTTCTTATCATGAGGATGTTTCCACTAGTGTGAGAGTCTAGGACAAGAGAGCATAGACTCAGAATAAAGGAACATTACTTTAGAAAGGGGATGAGGTGGAATTTCTTTAGTCAGAATGTGGTGAATATGTGGAAATCATTGGACATTTTTAAGGCTGAGGTTGACAGATTCTTGATTAGTACGGGTGTCAGGGGTTATGGGGAGAAGGCAGGAAAATGGGATCGCGAGGGAAAGATAGATCAGCCATAATTGAACGGCAGAATAGACGATGGGCTGAATGGCCATATTCTGCTCCTATAACCTTTGAACATGTTATAAAAGTGGCCGTCTGCTTCTGAAATGGAATGATTTATTTTGCTCTTCATGAGGCCATTGTCTGATAGATTCTGGTGTGCCTAGTATAGAATCAATGGTGTTCAAAAAGGAACTGCAGATGCTGGAAGATCGAAGGTACACAAAATTGCTGGAGAAACTCAGCGGGTGCAGCAGCATCTATGGAGCGAAGGAAATAGGCGACGTTTCGGGCCGAAACCCTTCTTCAGACTGATGAGAGGTGGGGGGGGGGAGAAGGAAGAAAAAGGGGAGGAGGAGGAGCCCGAGGGCGGGTGGATGGGAGGGTGGGAGCAGACAGCTAGAGGGTTGAGGAAGGGGAGGAGACAGCAAGGACAGCATAGAATCAATGGTACCTTGCTTTTAACTAGTTATTTTACGGTGTGTGCGCATGCATAATTGCAGGGCTAGAGTTTATCATCCATTCCCAGATTTTCCTCGAGTCAGCGGTAATGAGTGGTTCTCTTGACTGCTTTTACTTAGGGATCCACAGTATTTAAAGTCAGTGATAACACTGTCAAGGATACAGTCTGAAGGGGAAGTAATGTGGTGTTTGAGTTACTAATCTCACAGTCGACGTTCTAACCACTGACCCGGGAGATAAGAGTTCAGTTTTCACAATGACTTGGAGAGTTCAAACTGAAGTACAATGGTTCTTTATTGTCATGTGTGCACTGCACATGACATTCTTCTTCCATAGACCACAAATGCACGAGTCGCTATATTTTGGCGCCATTTACAATAAGTCCAATGTCTGGTCCACGCGCTCGATGTACTGGACTGGCTCCCGATTCAGGGAAACCCCAGGCTGCCGCAGGGCCTCTTCCATCGCTGTCCACCAGCTCGGCCCACAAACAAACATCATCTGGCACTCGGCCTGTTTTTCCTGGAGTTTAGAGGGATGAGGGTGGACCTCATTGAAACTTACCAAATAGTGAAAGGCCCGGATGGAGTGAATGTGGAGAGGATGTTTCCACTAGTGGGAGAGTCTAGGACCAGAGGCCATAGCCTCAGAATAAAAGGATGTTCTTTTAGAAAGGAGATGTGGAGGAATTTCTTTAGTTGGAGGATGGTGAATCTGCGGAAATCATTGCTTTCGATGGCTGTGGAGGGCAAGTAATTGGGTGTCTTTAAGGCAGAGATTAATAAGGGTGGCTAGAGTTATGGGGAGAAGTTAGGAGAATGAGGTTGAGAGGGAAAGATTGTAAGTAAGTAAGTAAATTTCATTTATATAGCATGTTTAAATCAACTCGCATTGAAACCAAAGTGCTTTACATAGAAAAAAAAATTACGTTTCCGTACATCCATAAAAAAAATTTAAAGAGAGAAAAATGACAACACATTATAGAATTCATCCTGAACGTCCCCCATAACAGAATCAAAATTTTCCACTGTGGGGAAAGGCATCAGAAAGTTTCAGTCCTCTTCCTCTGTGATCTCACGAGGTCGGGTCCTATTTGTGGCCTCCGCAGCCAGTCCGATGTTTTCAGGCCCTCTTGCCGGGAAGATGGAACTCCGGCGTCGGGTGAACACTCCTCAGCAGCTTGGAAATGTCTGGAGCGGCCGCTTCCTCCCTGGAGACCGCGGCACCCGAAGTCCTCGGGCCGCGCTGGTTGGAGCTCCGACTCTGGCGATCTCGAATCCCAGGCTCCGCGGCGTTTTAAATCCAGCGCAGCCCGCGGCTGGACGCCCACAGCCACAGGTCCTCGGATGTTGGAGTCGGCGGTCACAGCACTCCGGAGCTTACCGCACGGTGACCCGGTAAGGCATCGCCCGCTCCGTGTTGGTGTCCCAGCGCTGTGTCGCCGACAAAGCTGTTGTCCCGGCCGGTCCTGACAGGAAACGCCGCTCCAGTCCGATGGTAGCCCACGAGGAAGGGGCGAAGAAGCAGCTCGGAGGAAAGCCGCCTCTCCGACCAGGTAGGGGCTAGGAAATAAAGTTTCCCCCTTCTCCTTCCCCACCCACCACATAAAAGAAGACCTCCAACAAACATTTTGTTTTTAACAGGACTAAAAATAAAAATAAAAAAGGGTGAAAGGACGGACTGCAGGCATGATCTGTCATGATTGAACAGTGGAGTAGACCTGATGGGCCGAATGGCCTAATTCTGCTCCTATCACTTGCGATCATCTGATTCTTATACCACAACCTTGAACAGGGAACAGGGATCAGGGAACATCCATGCCTGGGGTCATCTGCTGCTGGCCCCGATTTGTCCTGGTCTTTTCTTGCTTCCATTTCCCCCCCTTGCAACAATGAGTGTGAAGAAGGGACCCGACCCAAAACGACACCTATCCATATTCTGCAGAGATGCAGCCAGACCCGCTGAGTTACTTCAGCAATTGCATCTATCACCCGTACGCTAGTTCCATGTTATCCCAGGTTTGCAACCTACGCACTAGAGGCAATTTACAGAAGACAATTGACCTACAAACCTGCACGTCTTTGGAGAGTGGGAGGAAACCAGATAATCTGGAGAAAACCCACACAGTCACAGGGAGAATGTACAAACTCTAAAGAGTACCCGTAGTCATAGGTATAGTCTGAAAGTGGTTCTCAACCCAAAAAGACCAGGACAAATCATCTATTCCTTTTCTCCAGAGATGCTACCTGTCCCAAAGTTACTCCAGCATTTTGCGTCCACATTCGGGTTACACCACCATCTGCAGCTCCTTCCTACACGTACCCGTAGTCAGGAGTGAACCCGTGTTTCTGGCGCTGGGGCAGCGACTCTACTGCTGCGCCTGTTTTGTGGTTGCTGATGAGTCAGCATCTTAATGAAAGAAAGGCCAGGCTTAACGGACCAAACTGGCCTTTCCTGCTCCAATTTCTTATGTTCTTATATTCTTATTTTAATTACTTGTGCAATAGTATTTGGCAATTCTTTAGTGAGCTAGTCACATCTGGTAGAGATCGACTGTACTGGCCTGGCTATATTCATTCTCTCTCTCTATATATATATATATATATATGGAGAGAGAGAGAATATATATATATCACATTCAGTGCCAAGAGAAAGTTGCCAATTTACTGCCAGCTATTTACAGAAAACATTTTGAAAATTACATCTTCTTCAAAGAACTATCCCATGCTAAGAAATGCAATACAGAGAAAAAGAGACTGTTTTTTTGTTTCATTTCTTGCAAGGTTGTTTAGAAATTCAGAGAAACCAATATTCTTCTACCTCACAGCAACTCTACAATTCCACCATCTATTGCAAGAAGATTCAGGGCAGCACAGTGCTGCAGAGGTAGAGTTGGTCCCTGGTTCGATCCTGACTCTGGGTGCAGTCTGCATGGAGTTTGTACATTCTCCCCGTGACCTGCGTGGGTTTTCTCTGGGTGCTCCCGTTTCCTCCCACACTCCAAAGACGTGCAGATTTATAGGTTAATTGGCTTCAGTAAAATTGTAAATTGCCCTGAGAGTGTGGTATAGATCGGGTAAACGCATTTTGCCCAGAGTAGGGGAGTTAAGAACCAGAGGACATAGGTTTAAGGTGGGGTCAAAGATTTAATGGGAACCTGAGGGGTAACTTTTTCACAAAGGGTGGTGGGTGTATGGAACCAGCTGCTGGAGGAGCTGGTTGAGGCAGGTACTGTCACAACATTTATGAAACATTTAGACAGGTACATGACTGGAGTTTAGAGGGATATGGGCCAAAAGCAGGCAGGTGGGACTAGTGGAAAGAGCCCTGGTTTTCAAGGGAAATTGGACATCTTGTTCGGAAAAAGAGGGAGATCTACAATAATTTTAGGCAGCATGAAGTAAATGAGGTGCTTGAGGAGCATAAGGAATGTAAAAAGAATCTTAAGAAAAAAATTAGAAAAGCTAAAAGAAGATATGAGGTTGCTTTTGCAAGTAAGGTGAAAGTAAATCCAAAAGGTTTCTACAGCTATATTAATAGCAAAAGGATAATGAGGGATAAAATTGGTCCATTGGAGAGACAGAGTGGACAGCTATCTGCAGAGCCAAAAGAGATGGGGGATATTGAACAATTTCTTTTCTTCGGTATTCACCAAGGAGAAGGATATTGAATTATGTGAGGTAAGGGAAACTAGTAGAGTAGCTATGGATACTATGAGTTTCAAAGTAAAAGAAGTACTGACACTTTTGAAAAATATAAAAGTGGATAAGTCTCCAGGTCCTGACAGGATATTCCCTAGGACATTGAGGGAAGTTAGTGTAGAAATAGCCGGGGCTATGACAGAAATATTTCAAATGTCATTAGAAACGGGAATAGTCCCTGAGGATTGGCGTACTGCACATGTTGTTCCATTGTTTAAAAAGGGTTCTAAGAGTAAACCTAGCAATTATAGACCTGTTAGTTTGACTTCAGTGGTGGGCAAATTAATGGAAAAGATACTTAGAGATAATATATATAAGCATCTGGATAAACAGGGTCTGATTAGGAACAGTCAACATGGATTTGTGCCTGGAAGGTCATGTTTGACTAATCTTCTTGAATTTTTTGAAGAGGTTACTAGGGAAATTGACGAGGGTAAAGCAGTGGATGTTGTCTATATGGACTTTAGTAAGGCCTTTGACAAGGTTCCTCATGGAAGGTTGGTTAAGAAGGTTCAACTGTTGGGTATAAATGCAGGAGTAGCAAGATGGATTCAACAGTGGCTGAATGGGAGACACCAGAGGGTAATGGTGGATGGCTGTTTGTCGGGTTGGAGGCAGGTGACTAGTGGGGTGCCTCAGGGATCTGTGTTGGGTCCTTTGTTGTTTGTCATGTACATCAATGATCTGGATGAAGGTGTGGTAAATTGGATTAGTAAGTATGCAGATGATACCAAGATAGGGGGTGTTGTGGATAATGAAGAGGATTTCCTAAGTCTACAGAGTGATTTAGGCCATTTGGAAGAATGGGCTGAAAGATGGCAGATGGAGTTTAATGCTGATAAATGTGAGGTGCTACACCTTGGCAGGACAAATCAAAATAGGACGTACATGGTAAATGGTAGGGAATTGAAGAATGCAGTTGAACAGAGGGATCTGGGAATAACCGTGCATAGTTCCTTGAAGGTGGAATCTCATATAGACAGGGTGGTAAAGAAAGCTTTTGGTATGCTAGCCTTTATAAATCAGAGCATTGAGTATAGAAGCTGGGATGTAATGTTAAAATTGTACAAGGCATTGGTGAGACCAAATCTGGAGTATGGTGTACAATTTTGGTCGCCCAATTATAGGAAGGATGTCAACAAAATAGAGAGAGTACAGAGGAGATTTACTAGAATGTTGCCTGGGTTTCAACAACTAAGTTACAGAGAAAGGTTGAATAAGTTAGGTCTTTATTCTCTGGAGCGCAGAAGGTTAAGGGGGGACTTGATAGAGGTCTTTAAAATGATGAGAGGGTTAGACAGAGTTGATGTGGACAAGCTTTTCCCTTTGAGAATAGGGAAGATTCAAACAAGAGGACATGACTTCAGAATTAAGGGACAGAAGTTTAGGGGTAACATGAGGGGGAACTTCTTTACTCAGAGAGTGGTAGCGGTGTGGAATGAGCTTCCAGTGGAAGTGGTGGAGGCAGGTTCGTTGGTATCATTTAAAAATAAATTGGATAGGCATATGGATGAGAAGGGAATGGAGGGTTATGGTATGAGTGCAGGCAGGTGGGGCTAAGGGAAAATAATTGTTCGGCATGGACTTGTAGGGCCGAGATGGCCCGTTTCCGTGCTGTAATTGTTATATGGTTATATGGTTATAGTGTAGATAGGGCATGTTGTATGGCGTGGACAAATTTGGCCGAAGGGCTTGATTCCACATTCTACGACTCCCTCATAGTGCTAGTGTACAGTGTGATCGCTGGTCGGTGCAAACTCGGGCTGATGGTACTGTTTCCCGCTGTATCCCTAAAGTCTAAAGTAAAGGGAGTTTAGAAATATGGTAGTATTGGGACAATTGTACAGAGTATGGGTGAGGCTACACCTGGACCATGGTGTACAGAGACCCCCGTATTTAAGTTACTGTAATTGGAGGCAGAGAAGAGATTCACAAGGCTAATTCCTTGGATGCAAAGAGATACCAAAAAATACAGATGTTGGAATTTTGAGCAAAATAAAGTGCTGGAGGGACACAGTGGGTCACAGAACATTGCAGCACACGAAAGGGCCCTTCAGCCCACAATGTCTCAATTAGTTTATTATTGAGGTACAGTGAAAAACTGTTTTGTTCTATGTTATCCATTCAGTGAAAAGACTACAATCAAGCCGTTCACAGATAAAGGAGAAAGGATAACATACAGTGCATGTCCAACACAGTCCGATTAAAGATAGCGCCGAACATGATGCCTGTAAAACTGATTTCATCTGCCTGTATCTCATAAGTTCATGTCATAGGAGCAGAATTAGGCCATTGGACCAATCAAGTATACTCCACCATTCAATCATGGCTGATCTATCTTTCCATCTCAACCTCATTCTCCTGCCTTCTCCCCATAGCCCCAGACACCCTTACTAATTAAGAATCTGTCAATCTCCACCTTAAAAATACCCAATGACTTGGCCTCCACAGCCGTCTGTGGCAACAAATTCCACAGATTCACAGCCTTCTGACAACAGAAATTCATCCTCATCTCCTTACATCCTTTTATCCTGAGGCTATGGCCTGTCGCACTAGTGGAGCTATCCTGCATCTGATCCATATCCCTCCACTCCATGCCCTAAAGCCTATTAAATGCCACTTTCATATCAGCCTCCACCACCACTCTGCAGTGCGTTCCAGGCCCCCACCACCCTGTGTAAAAAAAGTGTTGGACTTTTCTACCCTGGGAAAAAGATTCTGGATGTCTACCATATCTGTGCCAAGACGAATTAGTCCGGCAACCCCTCCACTACCTTAAACATCTACCACCATTGTAATATGTACCATCTGTAAAACGTGCTCCAGTTAGACCGCTCGGCTGCTCTAACAGTTTGACTTTCTGTACTCCCCATCTCCACTGCCAAGAACGACAAGGCCAGCAGATGTTTGAAAACACTGCTGTGATACAAAAAGGTCTGGGGTCGCAGTACAATGAAACATAAAACATTAACATACTAATAGTGCAAGTAATTAGAAAGACTAATGAAGTGTTGTTTGATTACAAGGGGAGACCACATCTGGAGCGCTACGTGCACTTAGTTTTAGAGATAGTGTGCATACAGGCCCTTTGGCCCATCGAGTCCATGCCGATCAACCATCACCTGTACACTAGCTCCATGTTATTCTGTTACAAGTCTGAAGAAGGCGCCCGATTCTGTTTATCATGTACCTGTACACTGTGGATGGCATGATTGTAATCATGTATGGTCTTTCCGCTGACTGGTTAGCACACAAAAAAAGCTTTTCACTGTACCTCGGGCACACGTGACAATAAACTAAACTCAAACTCAACCCGAAATGCCAACCATCCCTTTTTTCCCCTCCAGAGATGCTGCCTGACCTGCCGAGTTTTTCCAACACTTTATGTCTATCCATGTTAGACGGCACAATGGCGTTGCTGCCTTAGTGTCAAATACACTGTTTTAATCCTGATTACGGGTGCTGTCTATACGGAGTTTGTACATTTTCACTGTGACTGCGTGGGTTTTCCCTGGGTGCTCAGATTTCCTCCCACACTCTAAGAATTGGCTTTGGTAAAATTGGAAATTGGCCCCAGAGTGTGGGATAGTGATAGTGTACGGGATGATCGCTTGTCGGCACGGACTCAGTGGGCCGAGGGGCCTGTTTCCGTGCTGTATCTCTAAAGACTCAATTCTAGACTCCAAAGCCCCTCTATTTAATTTCCTGCAAAAATATCCATTAATCCTCATGAATAAACAAATAAACTAAACCCAGAAGATCTCCATGTTCAATATTTGATCCCTCTGACTGCAACAGAATCGTTGTGTTCAGTCTGTCAAGGTTCAGTCATGCATGTGCTTCCATAAATCATAGTCGTGTCCCTGAACTTGATGTTTATTCAACTCTTTCGCAAACATTTGGGGGGGGGGAGTTGGGAGGGAAAATAAGACATCTCAGAAGTGCTTAAAGAAAAATCACTCAACCAAATCAGAGAGAGATATATCATTAACAATTGGCAACAAGTTATGTGGTTTACTAATCTCTGCCCAAGGGAAACCTTGAAGTGATGCTTTCAGATGTTTACAGCTAATTAAACTTGATTATGCATTGTAGACATATTATGGAAGATAAAACAGGCAAAAATAACTAATGCAGAACATGATGCCACAGTAAATGTCTTGCACATGATCCATATCTTCCCCCATTGCCTGCATATTCATGTGCCTATCTAAATGAATCTAATATTCTATACAAGACCATAAAAAATAGCAACAGAATTAGAATCAACCCATCGAGCCTACTCCACCATTCAGTCATGGCTGATCTATTTTTCACTCTCAACCCCATTCTCCCACCTAGACCATCAGTCATGATTGAAGAACCTAATTCTGCTCCTATCACTAATGAACTTATGAACCGTTAGACTTTAGAGATACAGCGTGGAAACAGGCCCTTTGGCCCATGCTGGCCAGTGAACATCCCATTCACTAGCACTATCCTACACACTGGTGACAATTTACAATTTAACTGAAGCCAATGAACCTACAAACCTGTACGTCTTGAGTGTGGGAGGAAACCTGAGTATCCGGAGAAAATCAATGCAGTTCACGGGGAGAAAGTATGAACTCCACACAGACAGCACCCGTAGTCAGGGTTGAAACTGGGTATCTGAAGCCGCAAGGCAGCAACTCTACTGCTGCACCACTAGGCCACCCTTTAAAAAAAATAAAATACTGCATTTTGACACCCTTACCAATCAATCTGTTTCATAAACACCCAAAGACATGACATCCACGGCCATTTGTGGCAATGAATCCCACAGATTCACCACCCTCTGACAACAGATGTTTCTTCATTCTACAACAAAATGGAGGAACAGAATTCCTTTCAAATGTGGAAGTAGCAAGAGTAGCGTGCAAGGTTCAAAACAAAGTTACAATGGGATAACTTAATGGAATGAAATTTGAGTAATCTTTTGGCAACATTCTGGAACAAATTTGTACAATGGCCTTTGCCTTTCTCTGCTTTGAATAATATATTTTGATTTCCAAGTAAGCGCTGATATCTTAAGAAAAAATATTGGAAAACTTTGTTGGCTGTGTTCATAAAATGGTTATCTTTAATTTTATTGTTCAAATGAAATCTAGTAATCTGATGAGTACAGGCGAGATACTTTGTTGAGTTGAGTGTTTCTTAGCTATCCTCGTGATTCAGACATTAAAGAGACATAACAAAAGGCCAAAATAGTTTCCCCACAACAGGGGTTGACAATTCTCTCAGGTAACACTGCATTAATTTTAGTTACAAGTGCTGGTCTTTCAGTTGCAAAACAGATGTTGCTTTGACAGAGACCAGCATAATCTAGGACCACTTGTACCCTGGGCTTTCCCTCTTCTTCCCTCCACCATCATGGGAGACACAATGCCACAGTGGTAGAGTTACTACCTTACAGCTCCAGAGGCCTGGGTTCGACCCTGACTACAGATGCTGACTGTACAAAGTTTGTACGTTGTCCCTGTGACCACGTGGGTTTTCTCCGGCTGCTCGGTTCCTTCACACTCCAGGGATGTACAGGTTTGTATGTAAATTAACTCCTGAAAAGTGCAAATTGTCCCTAGTGTGTAGGATAGTGCTAGTGTACAGAGCAATCTTTGGCTGGAGCCGACTCGGTGGGCCGAAGGACCTGTTTCCGCAATATATCTCCAAAGTCTAAAATGAGGCAGAAGCTACAAAAGCTTGAAGGCATGTACCATCAGATTCAAGAACAGATTCGACCCCACTGTTAGCAGTTTATGAGTGGTCCATTCTAAAATCAAAGGGTGTAGCTCAATCTCCCAGCCTACCTCATTACAGCCTCTACACTTCTTCTTTAATATGCACTTTCTCTCTTTAATATGCACTTTCTCTGTAGGTGCAACATTCCATTCTGTACTCCGGTTATTGTTCCCTTTACAACATCTTCTATACTTCTATAAATGGTGTGATTGTGTTGATGTGTGGTAGTATGTGCTGTTAGAAAGGAGACGAGGAGGAATTTATGTAGTCAGAGGGTGGTAAATCTGTGGAATTCATTGCCACAAATGGCTGTGGATACCGATCAATGGATTTTTTATTTATTTTTTAAGGAGGTTATTGATAGATTATTGATTGGTAAGGGTGTCAGAGGTTATGAAGAGTAGGCAGGAGAATGGGATTGAAAGGGAATGATAGATAAGCCATGGTTGAATGGCAGAGTAGACTATGGGCATCTAGCAGAGGAAGCGAGTATGTTTTACAGCTAAATATTTTGAACTTTGATAACTGGTGTGCTTACTGGAGTAGGATAATTTAGTTTGGAGATACAGCATGGAAAACGGCCTACCGACCATCGATCGATCACCCGTTCACACTAGTTTCAGGTTATTCCACTTTTGCATCCATTCTGTACACATTAAGGACAATTTACTGAAGCCAATTGACTTACAAACCACACATCTTTAGGATGTGGAAGGAAATCGGAGCACCTAGATGAAACCCATGTGACGGGGAATATGCAAATTCCATACAGACAGCACCCAAGGTCAGGATGGAAACCAGGGCTCTGGCACGGCAAGGCAGCAGCTCTATCAGCTGTGCCTTCGTGCTGCCCTTCAATCGTGAATTTATAACATTCAATTTTTTTGTAATCAGTATTTGATGTCAGTATATCACTATTATTGAATTCATGTCTTTGCATGCATTCATACAGGGAGCGCAATGCAAATATTGGAGGATGGAATATTCAATTACCTCATCCAAAATTGGCAACGATATGATACAGAATAAATATCCATCTATTCCAACACTGGGATAAGAGAAAGCTGCAGATTTTTCTGCTTCTGTTGTATTTTTTTAAATCTATGCCTATTTGATCAAATGCCATAACATCAATTTGATCCACCTTTCATTTCTTATTGATACGAATTTTAATAGGAATATTGTATGCGAGACAGAAGTTGACAGCTTGCAAACTGTAGAGCTCATTTAGAGATATAGCGTGGAAACAGGCCATTCGGCTCAGAGTCTGCGCTGACCAGCGATCACCCGTACACTACTATGTTATTGCGCTTTCGTATCCTACACAATAGGGGCAATTTAAAGAAACCAATTAACTTACAAGTCTTCGGAGCTTGGGAGGAAACCGGAGCACCCAGAAAAAATGCACAAGGTCGCAGGGATAACAAACAAACTTTATACAGGCAGCACCCGAGGTCAGGATCAAACCCGGGTCTCTGGCATTACGAGACAGCAACACTCTGCGGCATTGTCAATGCAATATTAAAAACAGAAACATAGAATGGAACAGCACAGAAACAGGCCCTTCAACCCACTATGTCATGGGGTTGTGAGGTGGCAGCTCCTCCGCTGCACCACCATATAGTTTAGAGCAGGGGCCCCAACCTTTTTTGTCCCGTTTACCCGTGGCAACTTTAGCAGCATATAAATGTTATTTCACTTATTTATGAACAACTAATGATGAACAGATACCGGTATACCAGAACCAAACACTGTCAGTCAATGAGAAAAAATATGTACAAATGCAGAATCAACAAATTTACCCCATGGGTAGGCGAAATGTACCCGCTGGGGGTGAATTTATCCCAGGTTGGGAACCCTTGGTTTAGAGCCTTCAGGAGCGCAATATGCTGGAGTGGGACAGAAAACACATAAATATCCACAGGGTGTTCCTTGCTTCAAGAAGCAAAGTGGTGCACACACCCTGGTATACATTGATGGCGCTGAAGTAGAGCGGGTTGAAAGGTTCAAGTTCTTAGAAATAAATATCCCCAGCAACTTGTCCTGGACCAGCCATGTCGAAGCAATGGCCAGGAAAGCACACCAACACCTCCACTTACTTAGAAGGCTTAGGAGGTTTGGCTTGTCTCCGACAACCTTTGCCAACTTCTACAGATGTGCCATTGAAAGCAATTTTTTGGGATACATCATGTTATGGTTTGGGAACAGGTCCATCCAATACAGCAAGAAATTGTGTAGAGTTGTAGACGCGGCCCAGGCTATCACGCAAACCAACCTCCCTTCCATTAACTCCATCCAGCATAATCAAGGACGCGTCTCACCCCGGACACTCCCTCTTCTCCCCTCTCCCATTAGGCAAGAGGTACAGAGAGCAGTGAATCACAGGTATTCTCTGTCAAAGAGAATTCTATCTCAGGGACCAGAAGATGCTCAATAATAGAGCATCGGACTTGAGACATACAGTCTGGTTAAACGGCCTTTCGGCCCATTGAGTCCGTACCGACCAGCAATCACCCCATACACTAGCTCTATCCTACACACTATGGACAATATGATTTGCACCAAAGCCAACAAACCTACAAACCTGCATGTCTTTGGTATATGAGAGAAAACCACATTGAATTCATGCAGTCACAGGGAGAACGTACAAACTCCGTACAGACAGCACCCATAGTCAGGATGGAACCTGGGTCTCTGGCACTGTGTCACTGTGTCGCACCATGAATTTGTACGTTAAATCTAACGTTTCTGCATCGATGACTGGAAAGTTCTAGATTTTGATGGAACAACAATATGTTTGCAAGTCATGTATGATTGGCAGCTCATACGTTCATAGGTTACAGGAGTAGAATTAAGCCATTTGGTCCATCGTCAACTCCGCCATTAAAACATGGCTGATCTATCTTTCCCTCTGATTCCCATTGTCCTGCCTTCACCCCATAATCACTGACACCCCATACTAATCAAGAATCTATCAATCTCGGCCTTAAAAAGATCCATTGGCCTAGCCTCCATAGCCTTTTGTGGCAAAGAATTCCACTGATTCACCACCCTCTGAAGATTCACCATCCTCCTCTCCTTTCTAAAGGTACATGCTTTTATTTTGAGGCCATGGCCTCTGGTCCTAGACTCTCCAACGCATGAAAAATCCTCCCCACATCCACTCTATCCAGACCTTTCACTATTTGATAAGTTTCAATACGGTCCCCCCCTCAGGAGGGAGCTTGAGGAGGGACTTGGAATAGAAACATAGAAATTAGGTGCAGGAGTAGGCCATTCGGCCCTTCGAGCCTGCACCGCCATTCAATATGATCATGGCTGATCATCCAACTCAGTATCCTGTACCTGCCTTCTCTCCATACCCCCTGATCCCTTTAGCCACAAGGGCCACATCTAACTCCCTCTTAAATATAGCCAATGAACTGGCCTCAACTACCCTCTGTTGTAGAGAGTTCCAGAGATTCACCACTCTGTGTGAAAAAAGTTTTTCTCATCTCGGTTTTAAAGGATTTCCCCCTTATCCTTAAGCTGTGACCCCTTGTCCTGGACTTCCCCAACATCGGGAACAATCTTCCTGCATCTAGCCTGTCCAACCCCTTAAGAATTTTGTAAGTTTCTATAAGATCCCCTCTCAATCTCCTAAATTCTAGAGAGTATAAACCAAGTCTATCCAGTCTTTCTTCATAAGACAGTCCTGACATCCCATGAATCAGTCTGGTGAACCTTCTCTGCACTCCCTCTATGGCAATAATGTCCTTCCTCAGATTTGGAGACCAAAACTGTACGCAATACTCCAGGTGTGGTCTCACCAAGACCCTGTACAACTGCAGTAGAACCTCCCTGCTCCTATACTCAAATCCTTTTGCTATGAAAGCTAACATACCATTCGCTTTCTTCACTGCCTGCTGCACCTGCATGCCTATTTTCAATGACTGGTGTACCATGACACCCAGGTCTCGCTGCATCTCCCCTTTTCCTAATCGGCCACCATTTAGATAATAGTCTGTTTTCCTGTTTTTGCCACCAAAATGGATAACCTCACATTTATCCACATTATACTGCATCTGCCAAACATTTGCCCACTCACCCAGCCTATCCAAGTCACCTTGCAGTCTCCTAGCATCCTCCTCACAGCTAACACTGCCCCCCAGCTTAGTGTCATCCGCAAACTTGGAGATATTGCCTTCAATTCCCTCATCCAGATCATTAATATATATTGTAAATAGCTGGGGTCCCAGCACTGAGCCTTGCAGTACCCCACTAGTCACTGCCCGCCATTGTGAAAAGGACCCGTTTACCCCTACTCTTTGCTTCCTGTTTGCCAGCCAGTTCTCTATCCACATCAATACTGAACCCTCAATGCCGTGTGCTTTAAGTTTGTATACTAATCTCTTATGTGGGACCTTGTCGAAAGCCTTCTGGAAGTCCAGATACACCACATCCACTGGTTTTCCCCTATCCACGCTACTAGTTACATCCTCGAAAAATTCTATAAGATTCGTCAGACATGATTTACCTTTCGTAAATCCATGCTGACTTTGTCCAATGATTTCACCACTTTCCAAATGTGCTGCTATCCCATCTTTAATAACTGACTCTAGCAGTTTCCCCACTACTGATGTTAGACTAACTGGTCTGTAATTCCCCGTTTTCTCTCTCCCTCCCTTCTTAAAAAGTGGGGTTACGTTTGCTACCCGCCAATCCTCAGGAACTACTCCAGAATCTAAAGAGTTTTGAAAGATTATTACTAATGCATCCACTATTTCTGGAGCTACTTCCTTAAGTACTCTGGGATGCAGCCTATCTGGCCCTGGGGATTTATCGGCCTTTAATCCATTCAATTTACCCAACACCACTTCCCGACTAACCTGGATTTCACTCAATTCCTCCAACTCCTTTGACCCGCGGTCCCCTGTTATTTCCGGCAGATTATTTATGTCTTCCTTAGTGAAGACGGAACCAAAGTAGTTATTCAATTGGTCCGCCATATCCTTGTTCCCCATGATCAACTCGCCTGTTTCTGACTGCAAGGGACCTACATTTGTTTTAACTAATCTCTTTCTTTTCACATATCTATAAAAACTTTTGCAGTCAGTTTTTATGTTCCCTGCCAGTTTTCTTTCATAATCTATTTTTCCTTTCCTAATTAAGCCCTTTGTCCTCCTCTGCTGGTCTCTGAATTTCTCCCAGTCCTCTGGTATGCTGCTTTTTCTGGCTAATTTGTACGCATCATCCTTCGCTTTGATACTATCCCTGATTTCTCTTGTTATCCACGGATGCACTACCTTCCCTGATTTATTCTTTTGCCAAACTGGGATGAACAATTTTTGTAGTTCATCCATGCAGTCTTTAAATGTCTTCCATTGCATATCCACCGTCAACCCTTTTAGAATTAATTGCCAGTCAATCTTGGCCAATTCACATCTCATACCCTCAAAGTTACCTTTCTTTAAGTTCAGAACCATTGTTTCTGAATTAACAATGTCACTCTCCATCCTAATGAAGAACTCAACCATATTATGGTCACTCTTGCCCAAGGGGGCACGTACAACAAGACTGCTAACTAACCCTTCCTCATTACTCAATACCCAGTCTAAAATAGCCTGCTCTCTCGTTGGTTCCTCTACATGTTGATTTAGATAACTATCCCGCATACATTCCAAGAAATCCTCTTCCTCAGCACCCCTACCAATTTGATTCACCCAATCTATATGTAGATTGAAGTCACCCATAATAACTGTTTTGCCTTTGTCGCACGCATTTCTAATTTCCTGTTTGATACCATCTCCAACTTCACTACTACTGTTAGGTGGCCTGTACACAACACCCACCAGCGTTTTCTGCCCCTTAGTGTTTTGCAGCTCTACCCATGTTTCCACTAGTGGGAGAGTCTAAGACTAGACGTCATAGCCTCAGACTTAAAGGATGTTCTTTAAGGTCAGTCTTTAAGTAAAGGAAGATGATGAGGAGTAATTTCTATAGTCAGTGTGGTGAATCTGTGGAATTATTTGCCATGGAAGGCTGTGGAGGCCAAGTCAGTGGATATATTTAAGGCAGAGATAGATTTTTGATAGTATAGGTGAGAGGGGTTATAATAATAATAATAATAAATTTTATTTAATGGGCGCCTTTCAGGCATCTCAAGAACTCAAGGGTTTATGGGGAGAAGGCAGGAGAATGTGGTTAGGAAGGAGAGATAGATCAGCTATGATTGAATGGCAGAGTAGACGATGGGCCGAATGACCTAATTCTACTATCACATGACCTTACGCCCTAGTCTTCCTGGTGGCAGATCTGAGGGGTATAACAGGTGCTTGGAAGAAGCTTTGGCGAGTGACTGCATGTATTTTACAGACACCGTGCCAACCAAAGCAAGCAATTAATTTGCCTGTGGAAGGTGATAACTCAAAGATAAGCATTCCTCTGAAATCCATCATGATCATAAAGTGTTTGTCTTTCACCTCAGTAATGGAAGGTTCTGGAAGATGCGTCATCAGGGGGCAATTGTCAACCTGAACTCATACCCTCAATTCCCTGCAGTGTGATGCTCAGTCACCTTTCCAATGAGTGTTAAATACTTAACTAACCCGTTAAATTGATGTCAGATCAATGATTAAAATTTAATGAACAAGTAACAGCTGCAGGATAGAGAGGCGAGTGAGACATTCAGTTTAAGATATAAAACTTCTCCCAACCAGTGATAGATTGAGGCAGTTTGATCAAAATCAGTAAGTAGAAACAGAGAAATGCAGATGCTAGTTTATACCAAAGAGAGGCACAAAGTGTTGGAACAAATCAGCAGGTTAGCCAGCATCTCTGGAGAAAAATAATGTGTGACATGTCGGGTCGGGACCTTTCTTCCTTTCAGGTTCCCAAACCGAAATATCACCGAGTTAAGTTTATTTGGTTTAGTGTCACAAAGTACAATGAAAAGCTTTTGTTGCGTGCTAGTTGTCAACAGAAAAACTATACACAATTACAATCAAAATGTCCACAGAGTACAGAGGGCAAAGGGTTACGGCGAGAGGGGAAAAATTTGATGGGAACCAGAGGGGCAACTTTTTCCACACAGTGGTGGGTTTATGGAACGAGCTGCCAGAGGAGGTAGTTGAGACAGCTACTATAACAACATTTAATAGACATCTGGACAGATACATGGATGGGTAAGGTTCCAAGGGGGCCAAATGCAGACTAACATAGATTGGGCATTTTGGTCAGAGTGGGCAAGTTGAGCTGAAAAAACCTTTTCCATACTCTATGGCACCAAAATCAAAAAGATGTAAAAAACAGGAAAGGGCATTGAGACAATGGGTCATAATTCTGTTAACTCATTAACTTGGATTATCAAGAGTCACTTCAAGTCTCCAATGGGGCAAAGTTTAAAGGAGATGTGCGGGACAGGCAGGATTTATTTTTGTACAGAGAGAGGGGAGTGCTTGGAAGCACCCAAGTCTCCAGACATGTTTATCCCAGAGTCAATGCACATAGAACAGTACTGACCAGGAACAGGTCTTTTGGCCCACAATGTCCCTGCCAAAGATAATACCAGATTAAACTAACCTCATCAGCCTGCATGTGATCCTTATCCCTCCATGCCTGCATATTATGTGCCCATCCGCAAATCTTAAATACCATTTCGATTCTGACCTGCGTTCCGCATTGAGCTTGCACATTCTCCCTGTAATCGCATGGGTTTCCTCCAATGTTACCTGCACATCCCTGGGATTTTGAAAGAACCGGAGCATGTCCAAGCTCCGTACAGTATCCGCGGTCAGGATTAAACTTCTTCCAGTACCATTCCATCACTAATGTACAGGAAGAGAAGTCCAATATCGCTGAAGCTTCAATGACCAGGGCAGGACCTTCACGGTGAACGGCCGAGTGTCTGGAAGTGTTGTAGAGCAGAGGGATCTAGTAGTTCAGGTACATAGTTCATTGAAAGTGGCTTCACAACTTTAGTATTGCGAATAATTGAGAATCAACAATAGAAGTTATGTTACAATTGTACAAGTTGTTGGTAAAGCCACATTTAGAGTATTGCATTCAGTTTAATAAATTCTTGGAACAGAATTAGGCCATACGATCCAACAAGTTTACTCCACCATTCAATCATGGCTGATCAATCTTTCCCTCCTGCCTTCTTGCCATGACCCCCGACACCCTCACGAAGTTTTGGTCAACATGTTATAGTAAAGATGTTTTCAAGCTGGAAATAGTGGAGAGAAGGTTTACAAGGATGTTGCCAGGACTTGAGGGCCTGAGCTACAAGGAGAGGTTTGGCAGGCGAGGACTTTATATACAGTGGCTTGCAAAAGTATTCATACCCCTTGAACTTTTCCACATTTTGTCACGTTACAACCACAAACGTAAATGTAATTTATTGGGATTTTATGCGATAGACCAACACAAAGTGGCGCATAATTGTGAAGTGGAAGGAAAATGATACATGGTTTTCAAATTTTTTTACAAATAAAAAACTGAAAAGTGTGGCGTGCAAAAGTATTCAGCCCCGTTTACTCTGATACCCCTAAATAAAATCCAGTGCAACCAATTGCCTTCAGAAGTCACCTACTTAGTAAATAGAGTCCACTTGTGTGTAATCTAATCTCAGTATAAATACAGCTGTTCTGTGAAGGCCTCAGAGGTTTGTTAGAGAACATTAGTGAACAAACAGCATCATGAAGCCCAAGGAACACACCAGACAGGTCAGGGATAAAGTTGTGGAGAAGTTTAAAGCAGGGTTAGGTTATAAAAAATGATCCCAAGCTTTGAACATCTCACGGAGCACTGTTCAATCCATCATCCGAAAATGGAAAGAGTATGGCACAACTGCAAACCTACCAAGACATGGCCGTCCACCTAAACTGACAGGCCGGGCAAGGAGAGCATTGATCAGAGAAGCAGCCAAGAGGCCCATGGTAACTCTGGAGGAGCTGCAGAGATCCACAGCTCAGGTGGGAAAATCTGTCCACAGGACAACTATTAGTCGTGCACTCCACAAATCGGGCCTTTATGGAAGAGTGGCAAGAAGAAAGCCATTGTTGAAAAAAAGCCATAAGAAGTCCCGTTTGCAGTTTGCCACAAGCCATGTGGAGGAAGGTGCTCTGGTCAGATGAGACCAAAATTGAAGTTTTTGGCCTAAATGCAAAACGCTATGTGTGGCGGAAAACTAACACTGCACATCACCCTGAACACACCATCCCCACTGTGAAACATGGTGGTGGCAGTATCATGCTGTGGGGATGCTTTTCTTCAGCAGGGACAGGGAAGCTGGTCAGAGTTGATGGGAAGATGGATGGAGCCAAATACAGGGCAATCTTGGAAGAAAACCTGTTAGAGTCTGCAAAAGACTTGAGACTGGGGCGGAGGTTCACCTTCCAGCAGTACAACGACCCTAAACATACAGCCAGAGCTACAATGGAATAGTTTAGATCAAAGCATATTCATGTGTTAGAATGGCCGTCAAAGTCCAGACCTAAATTCAATTGAGAATCTCTGGCAAGACTTGAAAATTGCTGTTCACAGACGCTCTCCATCCAATCTGACTGAGCTTGAGCTATTTTGCAAAGAAGAATGGGCATAAATTTCAGTCTCTAGATGTGCAAAGCTGGTAGAGACATACTCCAAAAGACTTGCAGCTGTAATTGCAGCGAAAGGTGGTTCTACAAAGTATTGACTCAGTGGCTTCACAACTTTAGTATTGTGAATAATTGAGAATCAACAATAGAAGTTATGTTACAATGGGGCTGAATACTTTTGCATGCCACACTTTTCAGTTTTTTATTTGTAAAAAAATTTGAAAACCATGTATCATTTTCCTTCCATTTCACAATTATGCACCACTTTGTGTTGGTCTATCACATAAAATCCAAATAAAATACATTTACGTTTGTGGTTGTAACGTGACAAAATGTAGAAAAGTTCAAGGGGTATGAAAACTTTTGCAAGCCACTGTACTTAAAGTGCAGGAGGATGAGGAGTGATCTGAGAGAGGTGTACAAATCATTAGGCTATAGATAGAGCACATGCACAGTCTTTTACCCAGAGTAGGGAAATGAAGAACTAAAGGACACAGATTAAGGTGGGGGGCAGAAGATTTACTCTGCATCTGAGGGACAACCTTTTCACCCAGAGGGTGATGGGTATATAGAATGAGCTGCCAAAGGAGGCGTTTGAGGTAAAAACTATAACAATGTTTAGAAGATATTTGGACAAGTACACAGGCAGAAAAGTCTTAGAGGGATATGACCCAAAGGTGGGGAGGTGGGACTCGTATAGATGGGGCAGCTTGGTCAGCATGGGCATGTTGGGCTAAAGGTTCTGCTTCCATGCTGCATAACTCTACAAATGAAAGTAGGCAATTGCAATTGGAACCACTTAGTTAACTTTACTTTAGATATACAGCGCGGAAACAGGCCCTTCGTCGCACTGGCTAATTAACCTACAAACCTAGACATCTTTGGGACATGGGAGGAAACCAGAGCACCCGGAGAAAACCCACATGGTCACAGGGAGAACGTACAAAACCCCATACAGACAGCACCCGCAGTAAGCATCGTACCCGGGTCTCTGGCGCTGTAAAGCAGCAACTCTCCTGCTTCGTCATTGTGCTGCCCAATCTCTTCCATCCTCAACTTCTATCAGTTAGGAGAACCTTATCCCCGCATCTGTGGCAATGCACCAGAATCATCACGCACTCCCACACAGAAGATGCAAGTAGATTCATGTTCATTCCCACTGAAGGAGCCAACTTCTGTTGAACAAAAAGAACTCAAACTATCACTCAACCTTGAAGTTCGTACATAAGTTGACTTAATCACGAAATCCAGCCATGCACAATTTATTCACCAAAACTACTGAGACTGTCGTCTTCTGAGAAAACAGATAAATAAAAAGACCCGATCAGCAGTCACATCAGCACATCTTAGGCATGTTAACAACAGCATAAACTGATTATTATTGCACATAATTACACATTAATATTTGGGAAATATATTTAGAAATCTCCTGACAGTCATCACAGATGAAAGTACAGCTTTTTGTAGAATGCTGTTTCTATTTTATTTCCCCCAAGAATTGGTTTGTCTAAATTATTTGGTGATAATTGCATTTTTCAAGGATCAGTAGACCTTCAAAATGGATCTGTTCCAAAAAAAATGTTGGCTTAGAGTTACACAGCATGGAAACAGGCCCTTCAGCCCAATTTTCCCACACTAACCAAGATGCGCCATGTACACCAGTCTCACCTACCAGCATTTGCCCCATTTCCCTCTAAACCTCGTGTAGGAAAGAACTGCAGATGTTGGTTTGAATCGAAGGTAGACACAAAATGCTGGAGTAACTCAGCGGGACAGGCAGCATTCATTCCTTCTCTCCAGAGACGTTGCCTGTCCCGCTGTGTTCCCTCTAAACCTTCTTATCCTTGTACCTGTCCAAGTGTTTCTTAAACATTGTGATAGGACATCCACTGATCACCTACATCTATATCTACTAGTGGTGGAGGCAGATATGATAGTGGCGTTTAAGAGGTTTTTAGATGGAAACATGGAAGTGCACGGAATAGAGGGATATGGATCATGTATAGGCAGATGAGATCAGTTTAACTTGGCATCATGGTCGACACAGACATTGCCCCCCCGCCCCCCGGGATTTCCGCCCATGATTTAAAAGACACGTGGCCTAGTACCTGGATGGGAAAGGTTTCGAAGGATTTCAAAACATGGGGGGGGGGGGGGGGGACAGACTGTCCCCCACCTCTCAAGCCATGAAGGATTTGGGCCAAACACAGGCAAATGGGGAACCAAGGAACTATAGATGCTAGTTAATACACAGTAGGAAACAAAGTGCTGGGGTAACTAAGAGGATCAGGCTGCATCTCTGCAACAAAGGCAAGAGATAAGAAAGGAAGGTGTGAGACAGGTTAAGAGTTGTGGATTACAGGGGGGGGAATTGCCATGAAGGGTGTTGAGGGGAGTGGAGGGGAGAAATAGGTTAGAATCCTGGTGGGGCACAGGGAAGGTGATTAAGAGAGGCAACCTAAAATTGGGAAATTCAATGTCCACACCATTGGGTTATAAACTATCCAATGGCAAATGGGAGAAGCTTAGATGGGGCATCTTGATTAGTATGGATGAGTTGGGCTGAAGGGCTGTTTGCATGCTGTATGACTATAATCAAACATTTGAAAATCTCGATATTCATTAAATCCCTATAAACTGAACCATCCCTCCATCTACCTCATTGGAGACCCTCAGACTATCTTTAATTGGACTTTGTGGGTGGCAAAGTGGCGCAGTGGTAGAGTTGCTGCCTTGCAGCACCAGAGACCTGGGATCGATCCCGATTATGGA
This sequence comes from Amblyraja radiata, assembly GCF_010909765.2. Classification (NCBI taxonomy): domain Eukaryota; kingdom Metazoa; phylum Chordata; class Chondrichthyes; order Rajiformes; family Rajidae; genus Amblyraja; species Amblyraja radiata. The sequence continues at coordinate 27,089,931 of NC_045963.1, read as the reverse complement.
TGCTATCTGTGCAGAGAGATCGTATGTTAACCCTGTGACCACGTGGGTTTTCTCCGGGTGCACAGGTTTCCTCCTACATTGCAAAGACGTGCTAGTTGGTAGTTTAACTGGTTTTAATAAATTCTATAGAACTGTCTAAATTCTATAGAATTTAACTGGCTTCTATAAATGTACAGGGTGATTGTTGGTCGACTTGGACCTGGTGAGCCGAAGGGCCTGTTTCCACGCTGTATCTCTAAACTAAACTCATCTATAAAAACAACATACCTTTTTACCTCCTACAAGTTATCAAGCAGTGTGTAGAAGGGAACTGTAGGTGCTGGCACATACTGAAGCTAGATACAAGGTGTTGGAGCAACTCAGCGACTCGGGTAGCATCTCTGCAGTAAAAGGATGGGTGACGTTTTGGGTCAGGACCCTTCCTCAGACTGTGGTGTTCTTACAAATGTATTGCGTGTGTTATACTGCTAGTTTGAGAGAGAGGGTTTACAGCATTCTGCATGCACACTGGTTTAGGTAATAATACACAAGGATTGAATTATCCCTTTAGGTAGTTCAATCATACTTGCTGACATCAGTCTTCGCCTTAAAAATGTCAGAGGGTTGTCATGACAAAGAGACCATGGAGATGTGATCAAGCTAGAGTAATATGCATCAGTGATGCTCACAACATCTTCTTCATTTGTCCAACAACATAGCCTGGTGAGAGAGCAGCGTTTCTCCGAGACCATCCTTGTGTCGCAATTGATTTATTCATATGAATGACATACTCCGTAGCAAACGCTCACATTATGTTAATTTGTTATAGAGGCATAATTAGGCCATTCGGCACTACAAGCCTACTCCACCATTCAATCATGGCTGAACTATCTTTACCTCTCAACCTCATTCTGCTGCCTTCTCCCCATAGCCCCTGACCCCCATACCATCAAGAACCTGCCAATCACTGCCTGCAAAACATTCATTGACTTGGCCACCACATCCGTCAGCGGAATGAATTCCACAGATTCACCATCCTCTAATTAAAATCCCTCCTCTCCTTTCTAAATATATATATTTTTTAATTCTCAGGCTATGTCCTCTGATCCTAGGCTCTCCCACAAGTGGAAACATCCTCTCCACATCCACTCTATCCAGCCCTTTCACTATTTGTTAAGTTCCTCTCATCCTTCTAAACTCCAGCTAGTACAGGCCCAGTGTCATCAAACGCTCATCTTATGTTAACTCAATCATTCCAGGGATCTGGGGGCGCCGTCCTGTGTGGTATGGCTGCCCAGCCTGCAGCTGTTTGTTTTTCACTCTTTTTAAAATTATTTTAGTGAGTTTTGGTGTTTGTTTTTGGAGCTCTAGTCTTTTTTATGTGGGGGGTGGGGGGGGGGGAGGAAGGGGGAAACTACTTTTCAGGGTCCCTACCTGGTCGGAGAGGCAGCTTTTCTCCGGGCTGCACTTTCGACCCGTCCTCGCGGCCTACCAGCGGGCCTGGAGCGGTGTTTCCTGAGGGGACCGCCCAGAACCTCGGCTTCGCCGGCGGCACAGCGCTGGAGCCCTATCGCGGAGCGGAGCAGGTGATGCCTTGCCCGGGTCGCCGCGCTGGAGCTCCGGTGAGCTGAAGACCGCCGATAAAAAACATTGCGGAGCTGCGGGTCTGTGGAGCGGCCAGCTGTGGGCGGCAGCGCTGAACTTTTCGCCGGGAGCCTGGGATCTTGCGACGAGATCACCAGTAGTGGAGCTCCAACCGGCGCGGCCTTGTTGGCTTCAGAAGCCGCGGTCTCCGGTAAGGGAAGCGGCCGTTCCATGCCGCTGAGAGGATTATCCCGACGCCGGAGCACCATCACCCGGCGAGAACGGCCTGGAACATCGGGCCTCCGTAAAGGCAACTGTGGAGGCCTCAATAGGCCCGACTATGGGTGGACATGGGATGGGGACTGGACATTGTGTTTAAATTCTTTATTGCTGTTATGTCTGTATTCTTTCTTTATGTGCTGCATTGGCAAGAAGTATTTCACTACACCTAGGTCTATGTGACCAATAAAATAACCTTTGAACCTTCATTCTCAGAAACCTCCCCTTGACCCTCTCCGACGGCAGCACATCCTTCCTCAGATATGTGGCTCAAAACTGCTCACGATACTCCAAATCCACATTGCAGTTGATATTGAATTGACAATTGTTGCCACAAGACCATAGCAACACCGTTCAAAATTCTATAGCAAATCTGCCAAGAATAACATTTGCCATTTCAAATGGAAATTTTGATCAGTTTTTTTTTTTAATGACCATTCAAAATTAACATGAATTTCTTTGGTCTAATGCCTCCTTAGATCTCATTGAAACCTATCGGACAATGAAAGGCCCAGATAAAATGGATGTGGAAAGGGCATTTCTACTAGTGGGAGAGTCCGGGACCAGAGGGCACAGACTCAAAATAAAAAGACGTACCTTCAAATTGGAGATGGAGAATTTCTTCAGCAGGATGAGGTCAATCTGTGGAATTCATTGCCAAAGACAGTTGTGGAGGCCAAGTCATTAGGTATTTTTAAAGTAGATAAGTAAAGGGGAAATCTTTTAGGACCGAGATGAGAAAAACATTTTTCACACAGAGAGTGGTGAATCTCTGGAATTCTCTGCCACAGAAGGTAGTTGAGGCCAGTTCATTGGCTATATTTAAGAGGGAGTTAGATGTGGCCCTTGTGGCTAAAGGGACCGGGGGTATGGAGAGAAGGCAGGTACAGGATACTGCGTTGGATGATCAGCCATGATCATATTGAATGGCGGTGCAGGCTTGAAGGGCCGAATGGCCTACTCCTGCACCTATTTTGTACGTATCTAAAGGTTACGTGAAGAAGGCAGTAGAATGGGGTTGTGAGGGAAAAATAGATCAGTTATGACCGAGTGGTGGAGTAGACTCAATGGGTTGAATTACCTGATTCTGCTCCGATGCCTTAAGATCTTTTCTCAAAGGAAGATTCTGTATGTTATGCAGATGGTCGAGCTGCTGCCTCACAGAACCAGAGACCTGGGTTCGATCCAGACTTTGGTTGCTGTCTGTGTGGAGTTTGAATGTTCTCTGACTGTGTGGGTTTCCTCCGGGTGCTCCAGTTTCCTCCCACATCCCAAAGACGTGCAGGTTTGTAGGGTAATTGGCTTCTGTAAATTGCTCCAAGTGTGTAAGGAGTGGACGGGAAAGTGGGATAACATAGAAATAGTGAACGGGTGATCAATGGTTGGTGTGGACCTGGTGGGCCAAAAAGATCCTTTTCCATGCTGTATCTCCAAAATAAACCAAAACTAATCATTCAAGATTCTGTACCAAATCGGCCAAGATTAACATTTTATTTCAAATGGATATTTTCATCTGTTCTTCAACAACCATAATTTAAAATAAACATGATTTTCTTTATGTTCAAAAGGGAACTGCAGATGCTGGAATATCGAAGGTACACAAAATTGCTGGGGAAATTCAGCGGGTGCAGCAGCATCTATGGAGCGAAGGAAATAGGCGACTGTTAGGCACTTTCCCCCCCCCTGGTGAATGCTATGTACTTACTTCTCTGTTTCTATCCCAAGTACAGGCCTCGTGGCTGTGAGTCTGGAATCGAGGGGTTAAAGGGCTCCTGTACCCGATTGGCCCAGCTGCGTCAGGTGACGGGTGACTCATCTGGAGTATAAAGACCAGAGCTTCCCAGAATTCCCTCTCTTCGTCGTGGACTCTGACTGATGAGCAGTCTGTTGGTGGGGGCCGAGGCAGCCTGACCACATGGCATAGAACTTTGTGTATTTTCACCATTCCTTGTTATCAGATATTGTATTGGGACGGATAAGGGCTGACCTTAGAGTTTTCGTGTATTTTGGTTTCAGGGTTGTATCTCTTTGGGCAGGTTTTGAAATCTCCGGTTCGACGGCCCATGGTGTGGCTGGCTGGAGCATTGTTAAATTGTTTGTCGGTTTATCCATATCCCTGACTGGGTTGTTTATATCAGGTTTGAGTTTTGTGTTCCAGTGAATAATTAAAACTGTTTTTGAACCTGAACCTGGTTTTTGACTTGTGTTACGTGGCTCTGAAGTACTTGCATTCGGTAGTCGTAACAAAATGGGGGCTCGTCCTAAGTTTTGAGGACCCTAGACGTTTTTAGGGGGTATTTTTGGTAGGCTTCTGGACTGAGGAAGTCTGTGTGTTGAGAGGGAATTTTTTCTTCCCTGTTTGTGGTAGCATTAAGGCCCAAGTTTTAGCTGGTGGTTTGGTGCTACATTAGAAAATGGAATTTAAGGTGAAAGAATTTGTTGAGGCTCCTAGTCGGGAGTTGTTTGATAGATGTACGAAAGAGCATTTGATTTTGCTGGCTGAGAACTATGCCGTGACTATTGACAAGCATTCAAAAAAACACTCCATTAAATCGGAGTTGTGGGCTGCGTTGGTGGAGGCTGGGGTTTTGCCTGGTGGTACAGACAGTCCCCCACCTTCTGTTCAGCCTGGTCAGAACATGGAGGCCATTATTAAACTGAAGGAGATGGAGCTTGAGTCACAGAGAATTGCCTCTTTGTTAAAAGAGAAAGAGCTCATGCATGTTCTTGAAATGAAACGGCTTGAGCTTGAGGAGGAAACCAAAAGGGCTGAATTTCAGCTGCGGGAAAAAGAAATAGATAATTCCCGGGTTTCTTCTAGGGAACGGGAGTTTGATATGAGCAAGAACATCCGCCTGGTTCCCCCATTTCGTGAGGAGGATGTGGACAAGTATTTCACAGTGTTTGAACGGGTGGCTTTGTCCTTGAAGTGGCCTAGGGACGTGTGGACCTTGCTATTGCAGTGTGTCCTTGTGGGTAAAGCACGGGAGGTGTACTCGTCTTTATCTGTTGAAAGCAGTCTGGACTATGAGTGTGTGAAGTCTACGGTACTAAGGGCTTATGAATTAGTTCCAGAGGCGTACCGGCAGAAGTTCCGGCGCTTTAGGAAGTTTGATAGTCAGACTTATGTGGAGTTTGCTAGGGAGAAGGAGGCACTTTTTGACAGGTGGTGCGCTTCTCAAGGAGTGAAGGATTTTGAGCTACTGCGGGCCTTGATAATTATGGAAGACTTTAAGAACTGTCTCCCTGAGAGGGTTACTACTTACCTTAATGAGCAGAAGGTGAATGAGGTGTCTAAGGCTGCGGTGTTGGCAGATGAGTATGTATTGACTCATAAATCTGATTTTGTTGGGCGATCCTATAGTTTTGGTGCACGGCCGGTTGATCGTGGTGGTGTCGCCGGTGGCAGTGTCAAAGCTGTTTCTGTGCCTGCAAATGGCAGCACGTTGATACAGGGGGAGGTCCGAGCTGATAAGGTTGACGGAAATGTAAGGACTGATGAAGGTCCTGTGTGCTACTATTGTAGAAGGAGAGGGCACATGTTAAAGTCGTGTCCCGTTCTGAAGCAGAAAACTGCAAAGCCTGTGGCTTTGGTGGGAACACAGAAGGCACCTGTCGTACCTGAGGTGCCTGAGTCTGATGAGTGTAGGAATTATTCTGCGTTCATCATGAATGGTTTTGTTTCTCTAGAGGATGGGGGTGACAGAGTTCCAGTATCCATCTTGCGAGATACTGGTGCTACTCAGTCCTTTATATTGGATGGTGTACTGCCGTTTTCTGGGGAATCATCGGTTGGGTCAAGTGTCCCAGTGGTAGGATTCGGGATGGATGACATGGTAGTGCCTTTGCATACCGTGCGTCTCGAGTCCGAGTTGGTTTCAGGCCGGGTAACTGTTGGGTTATGGCCGTGTTTTCCCGTTGGGGGAGTTTCTGTGATTTTGGGGAATGACTTGGCAGGAGGTAGAGTTTTAGTCACTCCTGAGGTGACGGCTGTTCCGATGGTGCAGAGTCCTGATAGATTGGCTATGCAGTATCCAAAGGTCTTCGCAGCTTGTGCTGTCACGAGGGCTATGGCTAAGAGCCAGGCGAAGTTTGAGGATGTGGTGGACCTGAGTGAGAGCATTTTTGGGGATCAGGATGATAGATCCTGTGTTGTGAAGGGTGTTTCTCCATCTCAAGATGGGATAGTGTCTGGAAATGTGCCGGTGTCACTGTCACGTGACCGGCTGGTTGAGGAGCAAAAGAGTGATCCAGGTTTATCTGATCTGTGCGACTGCGCAGTGCCTGAGGGGGATATGGATTCCACAGCAAAGGGGTATTTTCTAAGGGATGGCTTACTGATGCGAAAGTGGTCTCCCTTGGATATATCTGGGCATGATGATTGGAGCGTGGTTGATCAGATTGTGATGCCTCGTCGGTATAGGGACGAGATACTCTGTTTGGCTCATGATGGTCCTCTGGGTGGACATTTGGGGGTCAATAAGACGTATGACCGCATCTTACGGAATTTTTTTTGGCCAGGGTTGAAAAAGGACGTGAAACAGCACTGCAGGTGTTGTCACATTTGCCAGGTGGCAGGAAAGCCGAACCAATCGATTGTTCCTGCGCCTTTATATCCAATCCCCGTGGTCGGTGAGCCGTTTGAGCGGATTCTAGTTGATTGTGTGGGCCCTCTACCTCGGACAAGGATGGACAACAAGTTTTTATTAACAATTATGTGTGCGACTACCCGCTTTCCGGAGGTGGTCCCTTTGCGTAGAATTACTGCCCCTGCAATTGTTAAGTCTCTCACTAAGTTTTTTTCGTTGTTCGGTTTGCCCAAGGTTGTGCAAAGTGACCAAGGTACCAACTTCATGTCGAAGGTTTTTGGTCAGGTAATGAAGTTGGTAGATATTAAGCATTGTTACTCCAGTGCGTATCATCCTGAGAGCCAGGGAGCTCTCGAGAGGTTTCACCAGATTTTGAAATCTATGTTGAGGACTTACTGCCTGGAGTTTGAAAAAGACTGGGATGAGGGGGTTCATCTAGTTATGTTTGCGGTGCGTGAGGTCGTGCAGGAGTCTTTAGGGTTCAGTCCTGCTGACCTGGTGTTCGCGCATACTGTACGTGGTCCGTTGAGGGTCCTGAAGGAGAAATGGTTGCAGGAGGATACAAAACGTAGTATTTTAGACCACGTCTGTACTTTTCGCTCTAGACTGAGGAGGGCATGCGAACTGGCAATGGGTAATCTTGCCTCTGCTCAGTCTAGGATGAAGGACTGGTTCGACAGGAAGGAGCCTGTGGAGGTTGATGGGTCGGAGCTAAGTCCTTCTAAGCATGTTTTGGCTGCAGTGGTGCTGCCCCCTGACACGGGTGGTGATGTGGGGGAGGCACGGTTGTCTGTGGCAGTAACGCAGGGAAAGCTGAGTAACTCTGAGGCTTTGGAGACGCTTCCCTTGCGGTTGTCTCATTTGACTGGCATATCCGTGGCAAGGATGATGTATTGGCTGATGCATTGTCGCGCCAGTGATGTCTATGTTACTGAATAGTTGCTGAAATTTGGTGGTGTTTTTTTTGTTCATTTTCAGAAACTTATTCAGTATCTTTGGGTGGGGGTGTTAGGCACTTTCCCCCCCCCCTGGTGAATGCTATGTACTTACTTCTCTGTTTCTATCCCAAGTACAGGCCTCGTGGCTGTGAGTCTGGAATCGAGGGGTTAAAGGGCTCCTGTACCCGATTGGCCCAGCTGCGTCAGGTGACGGGTGACTCATCTGGAGTATAAAGACCAGAGCTTCCCAGAATTCCCTCTCTTCGTCGTGGACTCTGACTGATGAGCAGTCTGTTGGTGGGGGCCGAGGCAGCCTGACCACATGGCATAGAACTTTGTGTATTTTCACCATTCCTTGTTATCAGATATTGTATTGGGACGGATAAGGGCTGACCTTAGAGTTTTCGTGTATTTTGGTTTCAGGGTTGTATCTCTTTGGGCAGGTTTTGAAATCTCCGGTTCGACGGCCCATGGTGTGGCTGGCTGGAGCATTGTTAAATTGTTTGTCGGTTTATCCATATCCCTGACTGGGTTGTTTATATCAGGTTTGAGTTTTGTGTTCCAGTGAATAATTAAAACTGTTTTTGAACCTGAATCTGGTTTTTGACTTGTGTTACGTGGCTCTGAAGTACTTGCATTCGGGAGTCGTAACAGCGACGTTTCGGGCCGAAGAAGGGTTTCGGCCCGAAACGTCGCCTATTTCTTTCGCTCCATAGATGCTGCTGCACCCGCTGAGTTTCCCCAGCAATTGTGTGTACCTATGATTTTCTTTATTCTCTGTTTCTCTGCACAGATGGCAATCAACATGGGAGACTAACTCAGAGCTATATCATATTTCCTCATTGTACCATCACACGGATTAAAAATCAGGACGTTAAACTGGCTGTAAGAGTCCAGAAATATATTGCACATTTGTCTTGTGTTTATTTATACCTTAACACAGATTTGGACAACTCCAGTGAATGGCAGGGTTCTGGGGAGTGGTGCAGAACACTCCCCAGGGATCCAGCAGTGCGGGTGCATAGTTCCTTGAAGGTGGCATCACAGGTAGATAGAGTTGTCAAGTAGGCTTTTGACACATTGGCCTTCATCAGTCAGAGTACTGAGTATAGATGTTGAAAGGTCATATTACAGTTGTATAAGACATTGGTGAGGCCACATTTAGAATATTGTGTTCAGTTTAGTTTATAGGAAAGATGTTGTCAAGCTGGAAAGGGTGCAGACACGATTTGTGAAGTTGTTGCCAGGATTCGAGTGCCTGAGCTGGAGGGAGAGGTTGAGTAGGCTAGGACATTCTTCTTTGGAGCACAGGAGGTTGAGGGGTGATCTTATGGAGGTGCACAACATCAAAGATTTAATAAGAACCCGAGGAATCATTTTATTTGAAAAACAAAGGGTGGTGGGTATACAGAATGAACTGCCAGAGGAGGTAGTTGAGGCAGCTATTATTGCAACATTTAAGAGACATGTAGATGGATACATAGATAGGATGGGTTCAGAGGGATTTAGGTCAAGTCTGGGCAGGTGGGACCAGTGTAGATGGGACATATAAGCTGCGTGGGCAAGTTGAGTCAAATGGCTTGTTTCAACAGTATATGACTATAATTCAGCAGAACTGTAGCTTCGTTTGGTTTAGAAATACAGGCCTTTCCGCCCACCAAGTCCATGTTGACCATCAATCACCTGTTCGTATTTGTTTTGTGTTATTTAACTTTTGCACCCACTCCCTGCACAGAGGGCAATTTTTCAGATGCCAATTAACCTATAAACCCACATAGTTGGAGCCATGGCCATACCCCGACGCGGGCCTGGCTCACCGGCCGTGGAACCGGGGTAATGAAGCCGGCGAGCCCGGCCCCAGCTCGCTCGAAGGCTAGGAAGCTGAGAGTAAGCGGAGAGAGACGGCAGCAGACAATGGACAAAGGGCTGATGAGATGGAACCGGGAGGAGGGGTCTTGCCTTACACACCCTCAAGGTCGGCTGCGGGAAGCACCCTCGGGGCATAAAGGTTGAAGATGGTGGGCGAGAGGGACAACAGCCCGCTGGATGGCGGTGCAGCAGTAGAGTTGCTGCCTTACAGCGCCAGAGACCTGGGTTCGATACTGACCAGGGGTGCCGTCTATACGGAGTTTGTACGTTTTTCTTGTGACTAAGTGGAATTTCTCCGGGTGCTCCATATTACAAAGCTGTACAGGTTTGTAGGTTAGTTGGCTTTGGTAAAAATTATAAATTGTTCCTGGCGTGTTGACAGTACAGACTGACTGTTTCCGCACTGTATCTCCAAACGAAACTACTGGAGAGGCGACGGCTGCCACGTGCCTTTATGGCAAGTATCAGATATAAGAACAGCCCACTGAGTGTGTGTATTACGTACTTATTGCCCTCATATATGCCAATAATCTTCTGATCTGTATCAAAAAAAAGTATTTCACTATACCGTGGTACACATGATAATAAAGGAACGATTGAACAATTGAACCCAGCACACCTGGAGAAAAGCCACGCAGTCCCAGGGAGACAATGCAAACTTCAAACAGACAGGAGCTCGACCAGCGCCACCTTGTAGTTTGGGACCCATTTTAAATGAAAAAAATAACATGTTATTTGCCTCATGCTAATTACAGGCCCAGAGACTTTCTGGAGCTGCCTAATTTGTTTGGACAGAATTCGCAATCAAGTAGAAAATAGAAATGGCCAAGTAAACTTCACAACCCACATAATTTATATTATTGTTGAAATTATTGAAAGAAATCTGCATTCTGGCTCCGTTGGTTCTGGCTGCATCGAGCAGTGATATAGTTTCAATTCTTAACACTGCCACACAGGCAACTTCAGACATCAACAGTCTAGCCAACTGTTGAAACTACTCTTCAACATGGCAAGCATAAATTCATCTTTCTCATAGAGTCAGAGTCATACAGCGTGATAACTGGCCCATCAGTCCAACTTGCCCACACCGACTAACATGCCCCATCTACACTAGTCCCACCTGCTGCCATTTGGCCCATATCCCTCTAAACCTTTCCTAACCGTGTATTAGTTTATTGACACCACAGTCTTAGGATACACGTTTTGTTAAACAAAACAAATTTAAGTTGTTATTTAACTGCTTCTTTCATCATATTTATGCATCATGCAAACATTTTCCACATTTATGCATCATTTTACAGGCAACAGTGCCAGAGTCCCACCTTTTCACCCAGGGAGTTGTGAATCTGTGAATTTCACTGCCACAGAAGGCAGTGGAAGCCAATTCACTGGATGTTTTCAAGAAAGAGTTAGAACTCTTAGAGCTAACGGAATTAAGGGATATTGGAAGAAAGCAGGAACAGGGTACTGATTTTGGATGATCCGCCATGATTATATTGAATGGCTTGAAGGGTTGAATGGCCTACTCTTGCACCTATTTTCTATGTTTCTATGATAGCATTCAGTTGAGCATGACAGTTATTAAATATCTATGCCATGATATGTTCTATGTATCTATAAGAGCACAGCACAGGAACAGGCCCTTCAGCCCACAATGACTGTGCTACATTTGATGCCAAGACCAACTATCATCAGCCTGCATATCACCCATATCCCTCCATAACTACTCCCGGCAGAGCAATCCAGGCACTCTGCATTCTTATAGCATCCTCCTCACAGTTCACACTGCCACCCAGCTTTGTGTCATCTGCAAATTTGCTAGTTACATGTATATGTATATGTATGTATATATGTATGTATGTGTGTGTATGTATATGTGCATTTACTATTATATTGTCCTCTAGGGGCGCTGCACTGGCAGCAGCCTCTGCCTACAGCCTGTCTGTCATTTCTATCTTTTTTTTTTCAGTTAGTCCAATGTCTGTTTTAGGGGGAAACTTTTACTTTTCTATGTGGAGGAGGGGGGCAGGGTAAGGGGGAAACCGTCTCCCAGTCTCTTCCTGGCGGGGACGCGACTATTTCTCCGTGTCGCGCCCTCGCCCCCCACCTCGCGGCCTACCAGCTGGATCGGAGCGGCCTTTCCTGCCGGGGACCGAGTACCGGACCGGGGCTGCTACAGCGGCGGCGCAGCGCTGGAGTCACCACGGAGCGGGCGATGCCTACCTGGGTCGCCGTTTGGAGCTCCGGAGCGTTGGGCCGCTGCTCCAACATCGTGGAGCTCTGGTGCGGAGAGCTTCCAACGCAGGCGGCGCTGACCAGCATCACATTGTGTTTTTTGATTTTGTGTCTTTGGAGCGATTTCTATCTTTAATTTGTATATTGATGATGTCCTTATTATTTATTTTTCTCCGACTATATGTTTTTTTCTCTTCTGTTAATCTTTGTAAGGTGTCCTTGAGATTTGAAAGGCACCCGAAAATAAAATTTATTATTATTATTATTATTATCGCGGAGTCCTGGGGCGCTTTGCAGAGGGTCTACTGCAGCAGTCTCCACCCGGCGTGGCCTGCGGACTTTGGAAGCCGCCGACTCCGGTAGGAGGAGGCCGACTCTGGTGTCCACGCCGCTGAGGACGTCCCGCAGCCCCGACGTCGGACTTGTATCACCCCGGCGAGCGGTCCTGGACATCGGGCCGCCCGTAGCTGCAACTGCGGAGGCCTGGGGGAGGCCCTGACCACGAGGAACAGTGGAGGAAGAGACTGACTTTGGTGCCTTTCCACACAGTGGGAAACTTTGATTCTGCTGTGTGGGGATGTTTTATGTCAAATTCTATAGTGTGTTGTGTTCTTTATTTTTATTGTATGGCTGTATGGGGATGTCATTTCACTGTGCCATCTGGCACATGTGACAATTAAATGTATTTTGTATCTATCTTGTATTGTAAATAGCTGCGGTCCCAGCACTGAGCCTTGCGGTATACCACTAGTCACTGCCTGCTATTCTGCAAGGGACCCGTTAATCCCTACTCTTTGTTTCCTGTCTGCCAACCAATATTCTATCCATGTCAGCACCCTACCCCCAATACCATGTGCCCTAATTTTGCCCACTAATCTCCTATGTGGGACCTTATCAAATGCTTTCTGAAAGTCCAGGTACACTACATCCACTGGCTCTCCCTTGTCCATTTTCCTAGTTACATCCTCAAAAAATTCCAGAAGATTAGTCAAGTATGATTTCCCCTTCATAAATCCATGCTGACTCGGACCGATCCTGTTACTGCTATCCAAATGTGTCACTATTTCATCTTTTACGATCGCATCCAGCATCTTCCCCACCACCGATGTCAGGCTAACTGTTTTTTTATATAATAATTTCCTGTTTTCTCTCTCCTGCATTTCTTCAAAAGTGGGATAACATTAGCTACCCTCCAATCCACAGGAACTGATCCTGAATCTAGAGAACATTGGAAAATGATCACCCATGCGGTCACTTCCTCTTCTCCCCTCTCCAATCAGACAAGTAGTACAGGTGTGAAGATAACTGAACTGTCCTCCCATCAGTTAGAGTGCAGTCCTGACCTCTCATCTACCTCATTGGAGAGCTTCAAACTATCTAGTCTTGAGAGCTTCAAAATATCTAGTCTCATCTTTGACTGGATAGCATGCCAACAAAAGCCTTTCACTGTACCCCAGATCACGTGAGAATAATAAACAAGGAAGTGCTCTAGAGCAAATTATATTTTGTATCAATGTGCATAAATACAAAGGTAACCAAGAACCGACTCTACAACTCCTGTGGTGTAATAATTTTATGAATCAAAGTGTATTCCACAAAGAATGTCCCCTACCCCCTAAAGAACAGAATCAACTTCACACCTTGCATCTCATTCCAACATCCTTAAGTGAGTCCTCATTAACTTTAACACACGAAGCAGAAATCCCCGTGCATGCAGAAATGACGATGATTAGAGATGTTAATCTACTGTAATAGTTTGCTTCGACGGAAGGTGGATAATTGGGCATGGGGGGAAATCACCATCTTTCAACGTTGATAAATGTTCAATAAATGAAGCAACAGCGATTAGCAAAAAGGAATGAGATTGCGTTGTAACATTTCTGAACTGTGCAGATCATACCTTGGAGAAGACCAAGGAATGGTACGTAAAGTGTGCGCTTCGAAGAGTCTGGAAAAACGGTGGCATTGCGGCGCAGCAGTAGAGTTGCTGACTTTCAGCGCTAGAGACCCAGGATTGATCCTAACTACGGGTACCGTTTGTATGGAGTTTGTGCCTTCCCCCACAGTGGGAATCACTGTGGGGGGATGTTTTTGTGTTGAACTTCTTTTTGAATCTATGTTGTATTTTTATTAGTGTGCTGCAAGGACATCAGAATTTCCCCTGAATAAGGGGATTAATAAAGTTTAATCTAATCTAATCCAAGTGACTGCGTGGGTTTTCTCTGGATGCTCAGGTATCTTCCCAGGCGTGCAGGTTTATTTGCTTCCGTTAATTGTAAATTGTCCCTACTGTGTGGGATAGTGCTAGTGTATGGGGCGATCGCTAGGTGGGGAGGGGGGGGGGACACTCCGTGAGCCGAAGGATCCCTATCTCCAAAGTGAACTCACTTTTTGTTGGCAGTACAGATGTGTTCCTTTTTGAATTAGCACACTTTTAATGAGGTGGCATTCTGGTTAATAAAAGTTCAAATTTATATTAGGTGGCAGTGAAAACATAATTGGCTTCTGTGAAGTGTAAATTGTCCCTGCTAGTGTACGGGGTGATCACAGGTCAGCACGGATTCGGTGGGCCAAAGGGCCTGTTTCCACACTGCAAATCTAAAGTAAAGTTTAAAGGTGGTCTGTTCAATCTCCAGCTGATCATAATCCTCAGAAGAGTGTGGCGTTACACAGTGGAAGCAGTGTCAATCTTATATGTTAGATTTCATACAAGAGATTGGATTAGTTTGTGGAACATCTGTTAATGGAAGTACTTCATTAGCAACGAACAAACAGCCTCCAAGGAGAGCCATCACACAACAGATGTAAATAGAACAGAGCTGTACAGCACAGGAACAGGCCCTTCATCCCACAATGCCCATGACAAACAAGATGCCAGGTTAAACTAATCTCCTCTGCCTGTGTGATCCATAGCCCTCCATTCTTGGCACATCCATGTACCCATCTAAAAGCCTCTTGGATGCCACTATCACATCTGCCTCCACTACCCCTGGCAGGGTGTTCAAGGCACCCTCTACTCTAAAAGACTGGCCCCACACATTTGCCAGTCTCATCTTAAAGCTATGCCCTCTAGTCTTTGAAATTTCCACCCTGGAGAACAAGGTTCCATATCACTATACCCTATCTTTATACCCAGTTTAAGAACAGAATAATATTCATGCCTTGTATCTTATTCCAACTTCCTTGTAAATTGATTCCTCATTAACTTTAACACAAAGTACCCAGTCAAAGAGGCTTTTGGATAAGCACATGCTTCTGCAGGGAATGGAGGAATATGGATCACATGCAGGCAGAGGAGATTTGTCTAACTTGCCATTATGGTCAGTGTGGACATTGTGGGCCGAATGGCTTGTTCTATGATTTATATTCTCTCTTCTACTGTATTTTCTGATTGCTCACAATCAATATTACACACAAATGTTGATGTACAATTTTGTAAAAGAAAGGAAATAGAGGGAGAAAAGGAAGAAGCCCAAGACTGAAACTCAAGTTCTAGGAGCAGAATTATGGCATTCGGCCCATCAAGTCTACTCTGCCATTCAATTGTGGCTGATCACTCTTTCGCTCTCAACTTCATTATCCTCAGAACCCCTGGACCCACAATACCTCAACACTTGTCAAGAAGGCTCTTGAATTGAATTGAATTGAATGAATTGAATTGAATTAGGCTCACCAGCGTCTCTTCTTCCTGACAAGACTAAAGAAGGTCCATCTGTCTCCTCAGATTCTGGTGAACTTCTACCGCTGCACGATTGAGAGTATCCTTAGGTAGGGGGCGCTGCACTGGCAGCAGCCTGTCGGCAGCGTGTCCGTTTTTTTCCAACTTTTTTAATTTTTTTAGTATGTTTAAAAGTCTGTTTTTAATGTTTCTTTGTGTGTTATGTGTGGGGGGTGGTGTGGGGGGGGTAAGGGGGAAACCGCTTCGGCAGCCTCTTCCATGGAGAGGCTACTTTTTTCAGGTCGCCTCCCCCGTGGCCTAACAGCTAGGATCGGCGCGGACTTTCCCGGAGACGCGCCCGGAGCTTCAGCAGCGGGCGCAGCGTGGACTCTTGGCGAGGAGCGGGTGAGACCTCGCTGGGGCTCGCTGGAGGGGAGCGCTCCGTTACGCTGGCCCGCGGCAGCCGGCAGCCGGCAGCCTGAAGCAGCAGTCTGCAGAACTCCAGCTGGTGCGGCGTCTACAGCCCGGGATCCCTCGTGGAGGACCCGGGGGGAAGAAGAAGCTTCCACCGCCGGCCCGCGGCCGTCTTCTACCGCGGGTGCGGCCTGGACTTACCTTCTCCCCTGGAGGGGAGCTTCGACTGCCGGCCCTGCAGACTGCGGTGCTTCCAGCTGCGGCACGGCAGGTACTTTAAAACTTTGACCGCCGGCCTGCGGCCTACACCAGCCTGAAGCCGCGGTCTCTGGTTGGGAAGAGCCAATCCTGGACTCACCTTGACTTTGACTTTGTCCCTTACCATCTGGACGCCCGCAGCAACGGCTGTGGAGGGTGGAGGTCCCGACCACGGGGGAAAATGGAGGAGGGCTGGCCAAGCTCTGTGCCTTCCACCACAGTGATGAATGCTGTGGTGGATGTTTGTGTAAATTTTTTATTGTGGTTGTGTTCTTTATTATTGTACCGCTGCTGGCAACCCAAATTCCACCGACCTTGGTTGTGTGGCAATTAAATTATATCTATCTATCTATCCTTACCAACTATCACAGTATGGTATGACAACTGCAGTCTCCATCCGAAAACCACTGCAGAGGGTGGTGAAAACTTTCCAACGCATCACCGGTTCCTCACTCCTCTCCATTGAGTCTGTCCAGAGCAACGATGTCTGCGAAGGGCGCGCAGCATTGTCAAGGACTGCTCTCACCCCAGCCATAGACTGTTTACGCTCCTCCCATCCGGGAGGCGCTACAGTTCTCTCCGTTGCTGGACCAGCAGGTTCAGGAACAGCTTCTTCCCTGCGGCTGTCACACAACTTAACTCTACCACCTTGGTACATATATATTCTGCTGTTCATTATTCTATGTTCGCCCTTCTGGGTGAGATGCTAACTGCATTTTGTTGTCTGTACTGTACACTGCACAATGACAATAAAGATTGAATCTGAATCTGACACCCTTATTAATCAAGATAGAAAGCAATTCATGAAAAAATGAAATAAAATGGAATTAAAATAGTAAGCAAACATTTGAAAGGATGCTATGAGTATGCAGGGCAACTTGGACAGGTTGGGTGAGTGGGCAGGTGCAGTTTAATGTGGATAAATGTCAGGTTATCTACGTTGGTGGCAAAAAAAAGGCAGATTATCATCTAAATTATGTGAAATTGGGAAAAGGGGAAGTACAACGAGATCTGGGGGTCCTTGTACATCAGTCACTGAAAGTAAGCATGCAGGTACAGCACGCAGTGAAGAAAGCTAATGGCATGCTGGCCTTCATAACAAGAGGAGTTGAGTATGAGCAAAGAGGTCCTTCTGCAGATGTACAGGGCCCTAGTGAGAACACACCCGAAGTATTATGTGCAGTTGGTCTCCAAATTTGAGGAAGGACATTCTTGCTATTAAGGGAGTGCAGCGTAGGTTCACAAGATTAATTCACGGGACTGTCATATGTTGACAGAATGGTGCGGCTGGGCTTATGTACTCTGGAATTTAGGAGAGGGGATCTTAATGAAGCATCAGATTATTAAGGGAGCAGACATGCTAGAGGCAGGTAACATGTTCCCGATGTTGAGGGAGTTCAGAACCAGGGACCACAGTTTAAGAATAAGAGGCAAGCCATTTAGAACAGAGATGAAGGAAAACTTTTTCACCCGGAGAGTTGTGAATCTGTGGGATTTTCTGCCTCAGAAGGTAGTGGAGGTCAATTGTCTGGATGCTTTCAAGAGAAAGCTAGAGGAAAGCAGAGTCAGGGGATATGACGAGTTGGCAGGAATGGAGTACTGATTTTGGATGATCAGCCATGATCATGTTGAATGGCATTGCTGGCTCAAAGGGCCAAATGGCCTACTCTTGCATCTATTGTTCCAAAGGAGGAAGGGAGAGTTATGAAGGAAATGTAAAAGGAAAGGGTCTTAGGTTGTGCCTGCAATATTTACAGCGTCCTGCATCTTAATATACGCAGCCTGACGAACATTCAGAACCCATGTGGGAGTTTTTTTTTAAAATCTAACATGACATAGTAGGTGTCGACAGATACAGATACATTTGTACCTAATCAAATGTGATCTAGTCCAACTGTGAAGATAACAATGTCCCAAGATATTTTAAATTCATATCAATATTGCGAATTGAAAAGGTGTTTGATTCATTATTAGCACTCCACAGGGGAAGAATGTGACATCTGTCAAGATAATAAATAATGAGGTGATCTCATAGACCATCGAGTGTTTGTAAATGAAAACCTTTTGAAAAAGGCAGCACGATTTGATGCTTATTCTAGATATTCAAGGCACGCATTCAGGGGAATCTTTTAACAGAAGATGCAATGGGAATTGAAGGAGGGGACCGGATAAAGTTTAGTTTAGATATACAACCATGAAGTAGGCCCTTCGGCCCACCAAGTCTGCGCCGACCAGTGATCCCCATACACTAGCACTATCCTGCACATGAGGAATTTCCAATACTTACCGAAGCCAATTAACCTGCAAACCTGCACGTCTTTGGAATGTGGGAGTAGACCGGAGCACCGGTCTCCCACGGAAAACACATGCTGTCACAGGGAGAACGTACAAACTCTGTACAGACGGCATACGTAGCACAGACAGTTCTCGGGAGGGATTTAAATTGGCAATGTTTATATTGGCAATGCTTTTGCAAATGACTTGGATATTAAAAATCTACTTCAATCCCCTTTGGATTCAAAACTTGTCAGTTGCAGCCAAGTATGTGAGTGGGAATATGTGAAACAAATTCCTCCCGCTTCCAGTTCCACACCTTGTCCACTTAAAGTGTAAATAGCTCGTTCTAAGCATCCCCCCAGTCTAGTTTCAGTCAATAAAATACTGAGTCAAGCACTTGCGCATCTAAACTTTATTTTGGAAAAGCACAATAACAGTTCCCCACTACTATACCTAACCACTGCGGTTCGATCCTTGTATCTGCTTGGCCAAGCCCTTCTAGCCTCATGCAAGCAGAGACACTCCAAAAGGTCACTCAGTCCTAAGCATTCTCCCAGAAGATCGACATCAGACCTCGTGGGAGTGACCTTTGAGGTCCCCGAACCTTGAGGGGCCGATCCATATGGGGGTGGTCTCTTTACAGTCCAATAACAGATATCGATTAACACAGTACATGATAGACATTTCCCTAACCCAATAATACAGTAACTAATACAATGTATTTAAATGGAGCTTCTGAAAGAAAGCAAACATAGCAACATTTGCCCAGATATTCAAGAAACGCAGACAAAAAAGGCTCAATACTTAAACCAATCAACATCTAGCAAAGTAAATCTTTGCAACAATATTTATAATGTGTATGGAAGGTACACAAAATTGCTGGGGAAACTCAGTGGGTGCAGCAGCATCTATGGAGCGAAGGAAATGGGCGACGTTTCGGGCCGAAACCCTTCTTCAGACAATGTGTATGTCTGGTTTGCATTCAACCAATCAGTTTCATGCAATTTACACCTAATTGGAAGTCTGCAGATGTCCCATTCTTTCCCTGCAACTCTTATCTAGGCTCCAGACAAGCTGGCACGACTCTGCAGCCTGTCCCATTTCTGCAGAAGGCACATTTAAATAGACCAAATGGCGTAGCAGCCCAGAAGCCTTATTCAATTTTAGTGTCCTGGCATCTCAGTTTGGCCAGAATGAACAAAAGTAACAGCTCGATTATAATCTTGAAGAAAGAATAAAAGCAGCATTGCAGGTTTGTTAACAAATCTTCAAAATGGGTTCGAAGCACACCTCTAATGGCCCCAAATATCAGCAAATCCATGGACATTCACCATATGCCTCGTAGGAGTTATATTTAGTTTAGAGATAAAGCGTGGAAACGGCTTATCCAAGCCAACCAGCGATCACTCGTACACCAGTTCCATCCAACATGCAAGGGACACGAGGGAGAATGAAGACAAGCAGGAATTTCTTTAGCCAGAAGATGGTGAACCTGGAATGCATTGCCACAGACAACTATGGACGACAAGTTCTTGATTATTTTTAAAAGCAGAGAATGATAGGTTCTTGATTTGTAAGGGTGTCAACAGTTACAAGGAGAAGGCAGGAGAATGGGGTTGAGAGAAAAAAAGATTATCCATGATTGAATGGTTTAATTCTGCTTCCATCTCTTATGAACAATAAAATCGGCTTGGTTCATGAATGGAAGTAAAGATATATTTATAATCATGGTTCAAAATCAAGGTGATTTTTAATAAAATTGCTCCACAAAAAGATCAAATCTGGGTGACTATCATACAAAGGGTGTATGGAACGAGCTGCCAGAGGAGGTAGTTGAGGCAGGGATGTAGGCAGGGCCGGCATTAAGCCAATTGAACCAATTGCTCCCAATTGGGCCCTGCGCTAGAGTAATCTACTCTCAGCTCGCATAGATCTAACCCGGGTGGAGGGGAGAGAGAGAGGTGGAGAGAGAGTAGAGAAGTGGAGGGGGAAGAAAGGGGTAGACGGGGAGGGGGGGGGGGGGGGTGAGGGGGAATGGAGAAGGGGACGGGGAGGTGGGTCATTCCCTCATGGTCCCGGGGCAGCACTCCCACCCCTCCAGTCGCCATGCTTCACACACACAGCCCCCGCTCCACCCCTCTCTCTCCCCGGGGCGATGCGGTGAACAACACAGGGAGGGCCGGGCTGGGGGTTTGGGGGTGGGGGGGGTGAGCAACATTTACAAACCTCGGCCTCAGCTCACATCCGCTCCTGCCGCCGACCCTCCCTCCCTCCCACCCTCCTTTCTCTACTTCCTTCCCTCCCTCCTCCCTTCCTTCTCTCCTTCCCTCACACACATCACGCACAGACAACTAACACACACACATAACTAACACACACATACACACACCTAAGTTAGGATGGGGCTGAAGCCCTAAATTTAATGCTTGGACATTTTCCACCAATGGTTATTGGTTTTTCAGGAACTAGTTAATTAAATAACTTCTTTTTTTTTTCATTTCCGTCACTAAAACAAGTGGTATTGTAACTATGTACTTTTCAGAGGTGATTTACAATTTTGTTTGTTACATGTATGCAATTTATACATACAATTTTAAAATGTAGCTTAGATCTGTTTGGTCCATTAAGTCGCATGCACTTTTTAAGTGCACATTTTGATTACTTTCCATTCTACCATAGAGATAAAGTGTATAATAGACGTTATTTATATTTCTATGAATCTACAGACCTTGGCTGCGAACCTGGGGCTCACCAAAATAGTTCCCAATTGGGCCCCGCACCTCCTAAGGCTGGCCCTGTATGTAGGGACTATCACAAAATTTAAGAAACAATTAGACAGGTTCATGGATAGGACAGGTTTAGAGGGATATGGGCCAAATGCAGACCAGTGGGACTAATGTAGATGGGGGCAAGTTCGGCTGAAGGGCCAGTTTCCATATTGTATGACTATGTCACTGCTTACAGACCAGCCTATCAAATACTGAGGCATGGTTAACCATGCCATTAACAAGGAGCATTATTGCCGAACATTTCCTGAAGCCACCATGTAGGTATGTTACAATACTTACCTTCGGCAGCGCTGCAATTCTGCCACTGGCCGTCTGCACAATTATGGCGCCTTTGAGGGAGGGGGGGGGGGGGGGGGGGGGTTAAAACGCAGTTTTTTCCTACCTTGTCCTGGAATATATTTGGTTGGAGTGCAAGCTTTTGCTGAAGAATCGTTCCGACGGGCGTTCTGTCTTTTTTTTTTTTAATAAATTGCCCGACAAGTTCAGCGCTGGAGTAAGCTTCTAAAGCAGTCAACGCCGACAACGCAGTTTATTTTATGTATAAAAGTGCTCCTTAAGATGCCTTTAATTCACATTTTAAGTTGCGAAATGGTGATTTTTTCCCCCATACTAACCTGCAGTATTTTTCCTGCCGATATGGGGTATAAATTCACCGCAAACCGCTACGTTCCAAATGATCGCGTTCCAGAAAAACCCACTCACAAGATGATTTAAATGGCCATTAATTTACAGGTATTAAACATTAAATTTCTTCCATTTGGCCTATAAATCCATGACTATGAGATTTTAAAATTATGTTATATTGTGAATTCTTGTGTGAATGTTATTTGGACACTTAGGCTATTTAAAAATGTTAATCTATTCTTAAGAAATTGATAGATGTTTAGATCTAGTAATTGAATTTTGTAATTAGCTACAATTAGGTAACTAACTAATTATATGCTTTAATTTCAAGTCATCCAAGTAAGATTGTTTCATATTTGTTTCAGAATGCTTCAATCTATAATAACTGAAAATGTCTTTCAGTTCTCTTAATTTTTAAGAAAGTTATGGGCTTTTGACTGTCCTTGATCACAGCTTTTGTGTTAAGTCAATGGAAAAGCAATAGGGAACAAGATGCTAATTTCCGAGTATGGAAATGGCCATAACTTTAATACTGAAGATATGAAATGAATTAGGTGTCAAATTAAACTTCTTTTTATGCTTTATCTGATGGGATAAATTACAGACTTGATTTTTAAAATCTCAAAATTTTGTAACATTGCTACACCATGCCAATTTGCAGTTGGTTGCAAGAAGGGCTAATTATGTTCAGAGATTAATTAAATGCAGGAATTAACCTATCGACCCAAACGGCCATCTTCTCTGCTGTAAATAGCCAGAAACGATTCTGGGTGCAAAGCATAGGGGGCAAGTCAATCTAGCACTTTATTAAGACCACATTTGGAGGATGTGGCCACACATTGCATATCATACACTCGAAAGATCAGTGACACATAAGTTTGAGTTCCAAGAAAAGCATTTAGAGCAAGTCTGGATATTAAGACTCATATTACACAGTTACATAAATGGGATCATTCTTTATTGGAAAAAAGATTAAGACCGCCAACTTCAGCCTTAAAAGGTTTGGAGGTTTGCACAAATGTGAGGTGTTTATCAAACTTAAACTGGAGGCAATACCATATACCAGGACATTTGCTCTTCATGTATTGGGTACACAGATCACATTCCAGCAATTGCAAGTTTATGAGCCAAAGTTACAATCTTTGAGGAAAAATTGGCTAGAAAGAAATTTAGGATTGAAGGTTTTAAAGAGTTTGGGAAAGAGAGATTATGGAGCTCTACAGCATAGAAACAAGTCCACGAACATGTCCATGAAGGTTCCAATCAAACTTCACCCTATTCCTTACCCCATAAAATCTCTTAAATTATGAGGTGGAGGTTTATGATCTGCTAGATGTGCAAAACTAATCATAAAGTATAGGATAGTACAGCACAGGAAAACACCCTTCAGCCCTCAATGTTTGTGCCAAACAAAATGCCAAGATAAACTGATCTCTACCTACATACATACATAGAAAGGATGTTGGTTTACACCAAATATAGACATATTGCTGGAGTGACTCAACAGGTCAGGCAGCATCTTTGGAGAAAAATAATGGGTGACGTTTCAGTTCTGAAGGGCTCCGACCCCCCCCCCCCCCCCCCCCAAAAAAAAAATCACCTTTTCTTTTTTCTCCAGAGATGCTGCCTGACCCACTGAGATTTTATGTCATTCCTTGCATATCTATGATATGCCTCTTAAATGCCACTGTCAGACAAGTTCATAAGTAAAAAGGAGTCTATGCCTTTCAATCATGGCAGATCTACATTTCCTACTCAACCTTATTCTCCTGCCTTCAGCCCATAACCCTAGACACCCTTACTAGTAACGAACCTGTCAATCCTAATTTTAAAAATACACAAAGATTTGGTCTCCACTGTCTGCAGCAGTGATGAAATTCCTCCTCATCTCCTTTCTAAAAGGTACATTCTTTTATTCCGAGGCTGTGCCTTCTGGTGCTGGACTCCCACCAATACTAGTTGCCAAAATGTAATTGCAATATTATTCTCAAATTGTCCTTTACACGAGGGAAGGTAAAGTGAAGGATTAAAGGACAATGGTTCATTATTTCTCTCATTAAATTGCCTTAGCTGAGTATACTGAGCAATAGGGCAAGTTGCCGGATTTGACTGAAATTGGCTCTATTCTCTTCAGTTAGTGAAAACCTGGCTGCACATTTTACTCAGAGTCTGAGTCACAGCATGGAAACAGACCCTTCAGCCCAACACGTCCATGCTGACCAAGTAGCCGCATCCAACCTCTTCCCATTTGCCAGTGTTTGGCCAACTTCCCTCTGACCCTTCCCCATCCATGTACCTGCCCAAGTGATTTTTAAATGTTGTAGTACCTGCCTCAACTATCTCCTCTAGCATTCATTTCAAGTAACCCTTGCATTCCCTCTCCATCCCTCCCCCACCCTTGTCATCTTGCTCGTTTCACTATTTGTATCCCTTTATCACCTCTTCCACAGCCAACAATGAACTATTGTGGGCTCCACCTTTTCCGAGACATCGATGCCGGCGCCAGTTTGTTCAGTACCTTTTCATACCTCTCCTGCCTCAGTCCAAAGAAGGGTCCTGACCCAAAGCATCACCTACTCCTTTTCTCCAGAGATGCTGCCTTACCCGCCGAGTTATTCCAGCATTGTCTACCACTTCCGGCAGCTCGTTCCATACACCCACCATCATCCGAGTGAAAAAGGTTGTCCCTCAGGTTCCTATTAAATCTTAGTCCCGCAGCTTAAAGCTGTATGACTCCATCATTCTATGATACTAACCCAATTATTTAAATCATTCTGCAGATGCCTCCATCTGAGTGGATCTAATTTGTTATTTCATTTCAAATTTGAAGCAGCTGCAGTATTCAGCTTAGCGATAGCTGGAACAGACATGGGAATCCAAGTCTTAAGGGCCATGGCTTAACTTCCAAACAGTAGGGAACTATCCCGTGATACTTAGCAGGGAACAGCATTAAGCAATTTGATAGTTGAGCTATTTGAAATGTTATACCAGTGATATACCCACACCATAGATAGGGTAAACAATCAGAACATTACCCCCCCCCCCCCCCACGGAAGAAATGTCGAAGAGTAGAGGGCACAGCTTGAAGGTGAGATGGGGATGGAGATGTGCAGGACAAGTCTACATATTTTTAAAAACACAGGGAATGGTAGGTTTCTGGGTACCTGGCAACTATTGGATATTAGACTCAGCGGGCAGTTTCTTTGCATTATGTGCTTAACAGAATGGAATCAAGGGATATGGGGAGAAAGCAGGAACAGGGTATTGATTCTGGATTATATTAAATAGCTCGAAGGGCCGAATGGCCTACTCCTGCACCTATTTTCTATTTTTCCATGTTTCTACGAGGGTTTTGTACTCGTGTATGGCAATAATCTCACTGACCAGTACACCAAAAAAAATCTGTACCTCGATACAAGTGATAAAGGAATCATGGAACACACTGCCAGGGCTGATGGCGGAGGCAGGTAAAAAAGTGGCATTCAAGAGGCTTTCAGATAGGCACATGGATTGGCAGGGTGTGGAGGATATATGGTTCATGTGCAGGCAGAGGAGATTAGTTTAACCTAACATCATGTTCAGCATGTTTAAGAAAGAACTGCAGAGGCTGGAAAAAAAAAATCGAAGGTAGACAAAAATGCTGGAGAAACTCAGCGGGTGAGGCAGCATCTATGGAGCAAAGGAATAGGTGAAGTTTTGGGTCGAGACCCTTCTTCAGACTGATGTGGGGGGGGGGCGGGAAGAAGGAAGAGGCGGAGACAGTGGGCTGTGGGAGAGCTGGGAAGGGGGAAGGAGGGAGAAAGCAGGGACTAACTGAAATGGGAGCAGTCAGCATGTTCAGCATGGACATTTAAGGCACAGGTTCAGTTCTCATATTGTACTGTTCTATCAACTACCAATGTTGTGAATATTTTGCAAAATGCAGTCAACAAATCCTATCACACAAGCTTAAATAAATTGCCAGGTAATTCTTGCTTGCAGCAGCTTACAGGACTGCAACACAGATAATAGATAAGCAAAAACATCAATAAATTAACCACAATACTAATGCAAAGAAATCCCCAAAGTCTTTAATGAAACCAAAGATAGTTTGGAGGTTAATTGACATCTGAAATTGTCCCTGCTGTGTAGGACATGGAACTAGTGTGAACTGGTGATTGCTGGTCGGTGTGAATTCAGTGGGCCGAAGGGCCTGTTTCCACACTGCATCACTTAGCCGATTTTCATCAGAGTAGCGACTCAATGGTTTTCAGATAGTTGAAGCAAGTAGTAGATTTTAAATACTTTGCTAATTTCGAAAGACAATTTTAAATCTTTCCATCAGGTTGCTAATTTGGTCATCTGTTTTAAGATCTTTAAAATGATTGTAAAATTTATTTTAAAGTTCTTGAACATCGTTCCAAGATATCATTAACATTTTTTCTGACAGCACCTTTGAAAATTCAAAGAAAGGTTTTAAAAGTCTTGATTTAAGTGCCATTCATCTCAGCAGATTGGGTTAACTCAACTGGCATGACCTATTTTCCAATCTTCTTTTTCTTTAATTCTGTGTCCAAGATCTTAAAACACAGGAGCAAAATTAGTCCATTCAACTCATCAAACCTACTGCTCCATTCAATCATGGCTGAACTATTTTCCCTCAACCACATCTTCCTGCCTTCTCTCTATAACCTTTGAAACCCTTACTAATCAAGAACCTATAAGACGTCTCAACCCAAAACGTCACCCATTCCTTCTCTCTGGAGATGCTGCCTGACCCGCTGAGTTTCTCCAGCTTTGTGTCTATCTTCGGTTTAAACCAGCATCTGCAGTTCCTTCCAACACAAAAACATAAATATCTACTTTTAAAATACCCACCCTTAGCCTCCACAGTATGGGACTAATCTTGACAACCCCCTAAAACCCCTCAAGACAAACATTTGGAAGGATCTCTCATGGAAGTAGCCTGCAAGAGACAGACTGGAGAATGGCTGAATGGACTCTACTAAAGGATAACATCAAGTAATAAAGAAAAGGACACAAAGTGCCAGAATAACTCAGGTCAGGCAGTATCTCCAGATAGCATGCATAAGTGATGTTTCGGGTGGAGACTCTTCAGATTAATGAAGGCTTACGGTTACCTGCAAAATCTGGGTTTATATTTTGAAGATAGTGTGGAAACAGGTTCACTAAGAACGCACCGACCAGCAGTCACCTGTTCATAATAGCACTATCCTACACACTAGGGACAATTTGCAACTTTACAGAAGCCAATTAACCTGCAAGTCTTTGAAATGTGGGAGGAAAACCACATGGTTACAGGGAGAATGAACAACCTTCCGTACAGTCAGCACCCATAGTACGGATTAAACCTGGATCTCTGATGCTGTAAGGCAACCGATTTACCACTGTGCGGTTATATTTAAAAATATATAGTTCAGGTGATGTAGTACAGTAGTGGATGGAGATGTTTCCTGAATGTTTGAGGAAAAGGCATGAATATTAGCAACAGGTAAATGAGAGTTTATTGGGGTGGATGTGATTGGATTCTTTCTTGGAGCCTCAGCTTTTCATCATATGCAGCAAAGAACTGGATGAAAACTTAGTGTAGAAAGGGACTGCAGATGCTGGTTTATATCAAAGATGGACATAAAGTGCTGGAGTAGCGCAGCGGGTCAGGCAGCATCTCTGGAGAAAAAGGAATAGGTGATATTTCGGGTCGGGACCTTTCATCAGACTGGAGAAGGGTCCCGATCTGAAATGTCACCTATTCCTTTCTTATCCAGAGATGCTGCCTGACCCACTGCGTTACTCAAGCACTTGGTGTCCATCTGAAGAAATATAGAGCCATATATCTGACCAAGAGCGATAAGATTTAAGACGCATTCAGTTATGGGCCAAGAACAGGAAGTTAGTGATGCATGTTACAAGGTCAACACAAGTTGGAAAACGTGCAGAGAAGACTTACAAGGATGTAGCCAAGGAATCAAGGACCCAAGCCATAGGTAGAGCTTGAGCAGGCTAGGACTTTACTCCTTGAAGCGCAGAAGGATGATGTTATAAAGGTGTACAAGATCATGAGGGGAATAGATAGTAAATGCACAGAGTGAAATCAAGAACCATAGGACACAGGTTTAAGTTGAGGGGAAAGATTTAATAGGAACCCAATGGGCAACTTTTTCCACACAGAAGGTAGGTGTATGGAATGAGCTGCCAGAGGAGGGAGTTGAGGCAGGTACTATCACAACATTTAAAAGACATTTGGACAGGTACATGGATAGGATAGGTTTAGAGAGATACGGTTCAAACAAAGGCAGGCGGAACTAGTGCAGATGGGGTATCTTGGTCGGCGTGGGCAAGTAAGGCTGTGGGGCCTGTTTCCATGCTGTATGACTGAGCTCGAGGTACAGTACCTCACCTCCTGTCAGAGTACAAAGCAACTTTGCAGACTCAATGTCAATTTCAACCATTTCAGTTGACAGGGTTTCTCTTTCATGTCAGAACTAGGCAGTTCTGATATAGGTTGTCCACTGCTAATAATTTGCTAAAAACTGCTCAGTTTTCTTTCTCTGTGAACAATGCCCGACATTTTACAACTTTCACATATTCCCTCATTTGTGACTCTTGCTTGTCATCACCAACAGCTGATCATCAGAGCAATCCTAACTTCACCCCATCAGAGTCATTCTCTTTTACTTCTCTCCACCACCCTCCATGCAACTTAAAACTGGTTCATGCAAACAGTCATCAACAGTGGCACAGTGGTAGAGCTGCTGCCTTACATTGCCAGAGATCTGGGTTCAATCCCTACCATGGTCTTGTTTCAGAGTTTGTACTTTCTCCCTGTGAACACGAGGAGTTTTTTCTGGGTGCTTCGGTTTCCTCCCACATTCCAATGTTGTGCAGGTTTGTAGGTTAATTGGCTTCTGTAAATTGGCCCCAGTTGTTTCTGGGTGATCATTGGTCGCCATAGACCCAGTGAGCCGAAGGATCTGTTTCCATGCTGTATCTCTAAACTAAATTCATAGCATCAACTCTGCTCCTCTTTCTATAGATGCAAATTTAGCAGTTCTTTAAAATGGACTGACAACACTTTAGTGGGGGGGCGGATGACAGCGCAGTTGAAAATGAGATGCTGTGCAGTTTGCTGATGAACGCAGCCCCCAGCGATGCATGGCGTTGAACTTGCCGAACCCTATACGGAGCTGTTTCAGAGCGACCCACTCTTTGAGAAGCAGGTCCGAACCGGGTGTGGCTGTCGTGTTCGGTGCAACAGTGAATTGTGGAGGTCGCGAAGTCTGTTCCCAGCTGGTTCTCCATGCTCCTAGTGTGTTGAAACCGGAGCCACAGAGGGTCGCTGCGTGACGGGAGAAATGGGCGACGAGGTGACAGGCGTTGAGATTGCAGTTGCTGCGAGTCCTGGGTGAGGTGGTGTAAAGAATGTTTGGTGTCCGATGGGGCTTTGCACCATACTGGGGCGCTGTACACGAGTGCAAGAGCACTGGTTCGGAGAGTAGATGTCCTGGCGCCCCATGACGATCCAGCCAAGCAACGCAGGAGGTTGTTCCGCACCAAGACTTTAGCATGGAGAGCTTCAAGGTGTTGCTTGCAGGTCAGCTGCCGATCTAGTTTCACCCCGAGGTATGTAGGAAATGGGTTATAGGGTAGGGGTGACCCATTGAGGGTGACGGTTAGCTGGCGTTGAGCTTCCTTGTTGTTCAGGTGAAAGGCCGTTGTGGTGGTTGTTGCCACACTCAGTTTTAGTCTCCAGGTCTTAAGGTAGCCCGCGACTAGTTCCATATCCGCCTAGAGCACATCCTCCATGTTTGACCAACTTTTGTCCGAGTGCAGTTGGGCCAGGTCATCTGCGTATCCGTAGTGGCGCGAGGTCGTGCGTGGCAGATCGCTGATATAGAGATTGAAGAGGCTCATGTTGTCAACCTCCCCGTGATGAGCCCCGTCAACTGACCTCAGTCAGGTGATCGAATACAAACAGAGACTGCAGCAGAAATGAACAGCCAATGTTATTGCAGTAAGTAGAACCAGTCCTTTAAGAAAGTTTGCAATTAATTTGTAAGAAGACTAAGTGCAAAAATAACTCAGTTTGAGGGTTGATGTTTTGGGTTTGGACCCTTCTTCAGGCTCCTTAAAAAAGGACACAAACTGCCAGAGTAACTCAGCAGGTAAGGCAGCATCTCTGGAGAACATAGGCGATGTTTTCAAAACCCATCTTTAGACAGATTGTAGGATGCGGAGGGGCAAGCAGGGGTGGGGGGGGGGGGTGGGGGTTGGAGGAAGCTGGACAAAGCAGTGTGCTGATACAAGGATAAAGGGTTCAACACAATGCAAGATACAATCAGATTCAAGATTGTTCAAAGGTCTCCAATGAGGCAGATGGGAGACCATGACCACACTGGTAAGAGGACGGTTCAGTTGCCCGACAACAGCTGGGAATACATTTATGATACAAACAAATATGGTACAAATGAGGGAAAATACAATACAATATGTACAAGGTGTGACAAAATACACTGCCAAATAGAAAAAGAGAACTTTTGTAAAATGCAGCAAAATCATTGCTCAACATCAAGGCAGGAAGATCCAAGGTAAATATTTACTGCAAATAATAATCCTTGCAAATTCTATTAGTTATTTTAGATGCAATATCAAATGTATTCATTCATTCCCAGTAACCTGATGGTGAAATACACGGTCCTGTTGTACTGCACAGTCAGATAATGCGCTTGTTCTCATTCAAACATCAATTGATGTCATGACCAATGATCTTGATAAGTTTCATAAAATGCTCCACTTGGTCCAAGGAAAAAGTCAACAAGAGGCAATGTTATCAAAAAATACAAATGCTTAAATGACAAATAAGATTAGATAAATTATGTTATTGGGATATTCATCAATTATTTGTTTAGACTTGAGATACAGCATGGAAGCAGGTCCTTCAGCCCACTGAGTCTGCGCCTCGGTGGGCTGAATACTAATCCACATAAGAGATCAGTATACAAACTTAAAGCACACAATATTGGGGGGGGTTCAGTATTGATGTGGATAGAGAACTGGTTGGCAGACAGTAGCAATGTTACAAAATTTTGAGATTTTAAAAATCAAGTCTTTAATTTATCCCATCAGATAAAGCATAAAAAGAAGTTTAATTTGACACCTAATTCACTTTAAAAAAGTTATGGCCATTTTCATACTCGGAAATTGGCCTCTTGTTCCCTATTGCTTTTTCATTGACTTAACATAAAAGTTGTGATAGAGAACATTTAAAAGCCCATAACTTTCTTAAAATTTAAGAGAACTGAAAGTAATGTTCAGTTATTATAGATTGAAGCATTCTGAAACAAATATGAAACAATCTTACTTAGATGACTTGAAATTAAAGGATATAGTTAGTTACCTAATTGTAGCTAATTACAAAATTCAATTACTAGATCTAAACATCTATCCATTTTTTAAGAATAGATTAACATTTTTAAATAGCCTAAGTGTCCAAATAACATTCACACAAGAATTCAGAATATAACATAATTTTTAAATCTCATTGTCATGGGTTTATAGGCCCATGAATGAAGGAATTTAATGTTTAATACCTGTAAATTAATGGCCATTTAAATCAGCTTGCGAGTGGGATTTTCTGGAACGGGACCATTTGGAACGTTGAGGTTGCGGTGATTTAGTCCCCCATATCAGCAGCAAATACACTGCCGGTTCGTTCGGGGACTAAATCACCGTTTCGCAACTTAAAATGTGAATTAAATACATCTTAAGAAACACTTTTATACAAAAAATAAACTACTTTCTTTTACCTGGTCCTCCATAAAATCCGGCCCCGTTGTCGGCGTAGACGGCTTCAGAAGCTGATTTTAAAATCACTCCAGCGATTAACTTGTCGCGAATTTTTTTTTAAAAAACCACACGGAACGGCCGTCGGAACGATTCTTTAGCAACATCTTGCACTCCAACAAAATATAATTCAGGACCAGGTCGGGGGAAAAAACGCATTTTAACCAACCCCCCCCCCCCCCCCCTCAAACGCGCCAAATCGAGCACATGGCCAGTGGCAGAATTGCAGCGCCGCTGAAGGTAAGTATTGTAACATACCTACAGACAGGAAGCAAAGAGTAGGAGTAAACGGGTCCTTTTCAGAATGGCAGGCAGTGACTAGTGCGGTACCGCAAGGCTCAGTGCTGGGACCCCAGCTATTTACAATATATATTAATGATTGGGACGAGGGAATTGAATGCAACATCTCCAAGTTTGCGGATGACACGAAGCTGGGGGGCAGTGTTAGCTGCGAGGAGGATGTTAGGAGGCTGCAAGGTGACTTGGATAGGCTACGTGAGTGGGTAAATGCATGGCAGATGCAGTATAATGTGGATAAATGTGAGGTTATCCACTTTGATGGCAAAAACAGGAAAGTAGACTATTATCTGAATGGTGGCCGATTAGGAAAAGGGGAGATGCAACGAGACCTGGGTGTCATGGTACACCAGTCATTGAAAGTAGGCATGCAGGTGCAGCAAGCAGTGAAGAAAGCGAATGGTATGTTAGCATTCATAGCAAAAGGATTTGAGTATAGGAGCAGGGAGGTTCTACTGCAGTTGTACAGGGTCTTGGTGAGACCACACCTGGAGTATTGCATACAGTTTTGGTCTCCTAATCTGAGGAAAGACATTCTTGCCATAGAGGGAGTACAGAGAAGGTTCACCAGACTGATTCCTGGGATGGCAGGACTTTCATATGAAGAAAGACTGGATAGACTCGGTTTGTACTCACTAGAATTTAGAAGATTGAGGGGGGATCTTATAGAAACTTACAAAATTCTTAAGAGGTTGGACAGGCTAGATTCAGGAAGATTGTTCCCGATGTTGGGGAAGTCCAGAACAAGGGGTCACAGTTTAAGGAAATCTTTTAGGACCGAGATGAAGAAAACATTTTTCACACAGAGAGTTGTGAATCTCTGGAATTCTCGGCCACAGAAGGTAGTTGAGGCCAGTTCATTGGCTATATTTAAGAGGGAGTTAGATGTGGCCCTTGTGGCTAAAGGGATCAGAGGGTATGGAGAGAAGGCAGGTACAGGATACCGAATTGGATGATCAGCCATGATCAAATTGAATGGCGGTGCAGGCTCGAAGGGCCAAATGGCCTACTCATGCACCTATTTTCTATGTTTCTATGTTTCTATGAGAGATCACCCCGTTCACTTAACCGTCCTTTGGAATTGTCACCAACTATTTCCCCACTATTGTGAAATAACTAATTGGCTTGTAGTCATTCATTTTATGCCTTCCTCCCTTTGATACAAAAAAGTACAATGTCAGTAATCCTCCCACAGCATCTATTGTTAAGGATGAATTACTACGACACAAATATGTTGAACTTGACACTTTCAATTATGGAGTAGAAACTCTCATGTTATGTCAAGATGAAACAATTGCGCTGGCATCTCAGGCATTTATGAAGAGGAATGTTGAGAACTATGCTCAAATTGAGAGTTAAATATAAGGGATTGTCATGGATTGGGGAATTTAAAAGTTACATCTGTTGGTGTTGAGCATACTTTCTACTTTGGTTGAAATCACCTTTGTTAGCAATTCTTCATCCCAAGATGGCACTAACAACATTGACTGTGTAGAGCACAATTCAATACCATATTTCAAAACGCAAAGCAATTATAGATATGTTGTCATGGTTACTGAAAGAAAGTTCAAACGTGGGGTGCAAGGCACGATTTTCAAAATGAAAATACTAGCAAAATGATTTTCTAGTTTCAGCAATGGGAATAGCAAAGATACCTTTCTTGAATCGGTATACAAAATTAAACTTAAGGATTGACCAAATCAGATGAATAGAACAGTACAGCACAGGAACTGCCGTCCACAATGTCCTTACCGCACACAATATCAAGTTAAATTAATCACAACGGCTCTATCTTTTCCTCAACCCCATTCTCCGCCTTCTCCCTTTCATAACCAAATGTTTGTCTAAAATGTTATTATGTATATGTAAACGCCATTATTATATCTGCCTCCACCACCCTGCTCGTGCGTTCCAGATAGAGGAATACAAGATGCTGAACAAAAGCAGATGAGAAAGCATCTATGAAAAGCAAGGGAGTATTTGACAAGATTGCTCACGGGCATGCTTAGGTTAATGTATGATGGGCATTTGATGGCACTCAGCCTGTACTCACTTAAGTTTAAAAGGGTGAGTGGTGGACCTCACTGAAACTTCCCTAATAGTGTGAGGCCTGGATGGAGTGAATGTGGAGAGGATATTTCCACGTGGGAGACTAGGACCAAAGGCCATAGCCTCAGAATTAAAAAAATGTTCCTTTAAAAAGGTGATAGAGGAATTTCTTTAGTCAGAGGGTGCTGAATGTGGAATTCATTGCCACAGACGGCTGTGGAGACCAAATCATTTGGGTATTTTTAAAAGTGCAGGTTGACAGATTCTTGATTGGTAAGGGTATCAAAGGTTATGCGGAAAAGGCTGGAGAATGGTGTTGAGAGGGAAACATAGATCAGCCATGATTGAATGGCAGAGTAGACTCGATAGTCAGAATGTCCTAATTTTATTACTATGTCTGATGAACTTGTTTCAGGGAATTACCTTAGAACTCAACTGTTCTGATGCCACCAAGGACAGGTCGCAAACACTGTTTTACTGATCTTAAGGGCCTGTCCAACTGCATGCGGCAAGCGCGACCAAACCGGAAGCAGGGGCCGCGCGGAGGTCGAGTGAACCCGTACGAGTTGACGTGAAGTTCGCGCGAAGGCGTACGGCGTCGAGACGGTCGCGTACGGCGTCAACGGCTTGCCAGCACACAGATGCCGTTGAGCCGGCTGTGTGCCGGCAGGCCATTGACGCGCGGAATTTTTGGACAGTGTCAGTTTTTCGGAGCCCCGCACAACTCCATATGGCTCCGGCGATCGAAGTGGGACCAGCCCCGCGAGGCCGTACGGCTCAAGCGACCACTTTAGGTCGAGCTTGCCGCATGCAGTCGCATGCTCGTGGGACAGGCACTTAATTTGCAGCACTCAATTCAACATCGAGTAGTTGCAGCAGTAGTGCAGCTGGTAGTGCCGCTGCCTCTCAACACCAGAGACCTGGGTTCAATCCAAAGCCAAGGCGATGTCCGTGTGGAGTTTGTACATTGCAACCATGTCGGTTTTCTCCGGGTTTTCTCCCACACTCCAAAGATGTACAGGTTTGTAGGTTAATGGCTTCTGGAAAGAGTATGTGACAGTGTATTGTCCAAATTATGTAGCAACCAGGAACTGCAAAAGCTGGTTTACACAAAAGGACACAAAGTGCTGGAGTAACTCAGCGGGTCAGGCAGCATCTATGGAGAACATGGATAGGTGACGTTTCGGTTTGGGACGCTTCTTCGAACTGATTGAGTGGATGCGAAAGTGGAATAACAGAACTAGTGCGTGAACGGGTTAGCAATGGTCGCCATGGGCTCGGTGGGCGTAGCCCCCCCATTTCCATGCTATATCTCTAAACCAAACTGAAATCATCTTCAATTTATCTGCTGTGAAGTCTTCCTTTGCATTTGAATATAGAAATTGATATTAAAATCCAAATAAATGTGATGGTGAGAAAGCAATGGGGCATGATGGTGTGATGAGCAGGACTTGGCGGGGAGTTAAGCATGTGTTGTTGGTATTTCTGATTATGCAGAAACTCAACACTATAATGAAAGTTTTTATTTTAACCACATGTGGTGCAGGAACAGAGTGAAGCGCTGCCAAAGCATCTTGCTATTCCACTCGTGCCGCACACGTCAGGCATCAACATCACACACTACATTGTTATTCTACGTTTGACGGGAAGCATGTTTAGTTTAGAGATACAGAGTGGAAACAGGCCCTTTGGCCCACCGAGTCCGTGCCGGCCAGCAATCCCAGAACGCTTGCACCAGGGACAATTTACAATCTTTACCTAAGCCAATTAACCTACAAACCTGGAAGTGTGGGAGGAAACCGGAGCACCCGGGGAAAACCTATGTGGTCACAGGGAGAACGTACAAACTCCATGCAGCAGCACAGAGGTAGCAACTCTACAACAGAGCCATCTCCGGCTTCCCTGCCCGCTAACCGTTTGATTTGTATGGATGCCTCCGCACACATCATCAACATGAATAATCTCTAGTGTTCACTTTACAGGTTCTGACTGACCTTCTGAGCATTTAAAGTACTCCTTTTTGCATTGCATGTTCTGGGAGCAATGCTCTGGCACCACGCTCAGAAAAGTTAAATTTGTGAGGAGAGCATGATTAATGATGTATCTTGTTTCAGCCATGATCAGCAGCGTCTGAGTAGGGCAAGGACTGATTATCATCTGCTGCCCAAGAGTGCAGCCAGGAATTTTACTTACGGTTACAATTTTTTACTTACTTGGGCGTAACTAGAATTATTATCTGCACAGTGGCACCGCTGATATAGCTGCCGCCTCTACACAGCAGAGACCTAGGTTCAATCCTCAGTATAGTCATGCAGTTATGCATGAACAGAACAGACCCTTCGGCCCACTGAGTCAGCACCGAACAACGATCACCCAGACACTAATTCTATCCGACATATTAGACACAATTTAGAGAAGCCTATTAACCTTCAGCCCACAGAGTCTGCGCCGAGCAGCGATCCCCATACACTAACACTAACACTATGCACTGGGGACAATTTACACCGAAGCCAATTAACCCATACGTCTTTGGAGTGCGGGAAGAAACTGGAGCGTTCAGAGAAAGCCCACTCTGTTCCTGCACCACATGTGGTTACAAAACGTGCGCAGACAGCACCTGTAGTCAGGATCAAAACCGGGTCTCTGGCGCTGCAAGGCAGTCTCATTACCGCGGCACCATAATCTGTGTGGCATTCACATGTTCTCCCTGAAACAGTGTGGGTTTCCTTTGGGTGTGCTGGTTTCCTCCCAATTCCCAAAGATGTGCAGGTTGGTAGGTTAATTGGCCTGTAAATTGTCCCTAGTGTGTAGGGTGTGGATGAGAAAGTGGGATAACATTGAACTCGTGTGAACGGGTGATCGACGGTCAGCACAAGCAGTGGGCTGATGGGCTTGTTTCCTTGCTGTATCAAGTAATACAAAGCTCAAAATCTGCCCTCCACTTACACCGAGACTTGCGCTTGAAAGAAAGCAAGTGGCATTTAATTCTCTTCTGTTAGAAAACAGCAGGTAGAAAGAGCTCCCAATTTATCTGGGATTGAAAGATTCCACGTGGTGCTTCTGCCTGTCTGCACATAAATTGCTTTTCAGGCACAGCGTGTTGACACTGCATTATACCAGAAAGAAATGAATGCATTCACTGATTGTCAAGCTAAGTGGTGATCAGCTGCAGCGACTCATGCAGGTCAGAGTGGAATGCAATATTCATTCATCTTTTCACTTCTGCTGCTTCCCTGGCTAGCACTCAACTGAAATAAAGCAGAACGCGAGAAGTGCTCAGCAGGTTAGACAGCACCTGCAGAGAAAGAAAGGTTACCACTTCAGATAGATAATGCTCCATCAAAACCATTCGAAAGGAAGAGCAACAGCCTGAAGCTTCAACTCTGCTTCTCCCCCCTTTACTGATCCTCAAAAACTTCCATCATTTGCTGGCTCAGATTCCCAACCATTACAATGAGTCACAATATCCAAATTCTCCAGAAATACTGGACGACTCGCTGAGTTACTCCAGCCCTTTGACTCTTTTTGTAAACCAGCATCTGCAGTTCCTCGTTTCTGCAGATGCTTTGTCGTCCATGACACGAAGATTTTAGTGAAGAAGAGAGAAATAGATCAGGTGGATGCACAGAGTCTGTTGCCCGGGTGGGAGGGGGGAGAAACTGAGAACCAGAGGGCATAAGTTTAAGTTGAAGGGGAAAATATTTAATAGGAACCCGAGGGGTAACTTTTTCCGCACAAAGGGTGGTGAGTGTATGGAATGAGCAGCTGAAGGAGGTAGTTTTGGCAGGGACTCTTGTAACGTTTAAGCAGCAATTAAACAGATATAGATGGGACAGGTTTAGAGATATTTGGGCTAAACGAGGGCAAGTGGGACGAGTGTAGGTGGGACAGGTTGGTCGGTGTGGGGAAGCTGGGCCGAAGGCCCCGTTTCAACACTGAATGACTATGACTAACTGCATAGGCTGACTTACTAAAAAAAACAAAAAAACAAAGTGCTGGAGTAACTCAACAGGTCAGGCAGCATCTCGGGAGGACATGGATAAGTGATGTTTCAGGTAGGGCACCCTTCTTCAGAAGGGTTATTGGAGCAGATTAGTCTGAAGAAGGGCCCCGATCCAAAACATCACCCATTTATGTCCTCCACAGATGGCTGCCTAACTGCAGCACTGTGCCGTTTCTCGGTTATCCATACCGTGTTGAACTTGACACATGGCGATCAACCAAGAGTTGTCCACCCACACCCTCCCTTGCTTGGCCTACCCATTCCCATATCCACTGCCTCTCCACCAGCCCACATATTCCCACAGTACTGTCCTTTCCCTCGCTCATTGCTCCTACGGTGTTTTCCCACCAGGAAAACACATTTTTGATGGCAATGATCATTGACTATGAAGTGCAGTGCACTTGTTAAGACAGTATATTGGCATTCGGAGAAAGATGTTAACACCATGGCAAAGTGAACAGGAGGTGCCCAATTGTTTTAGGAGACTTGGTATTTGGGGATGGATTAAACTGACAGGATTAGAAAATCTATGTTATCATGCCTAAAACACTGTGTACAAAAAAATGTTTTTATAAAAATCATGATTCTCTACAAAATACCAAAGTACTCCATGTACTCCAGAAATGCTGCCTGACCTGCTGAGTTACTCATGTACTTTGTGCCCTTGTGTATCAATCTGCAGTTCTTCACATCTACTTTGTGGACTTCAAACAGATGAGAATACAACAAGTTAGACGGTGATAGTTAAGATGGCTGAACCATGAGTGATGGATAGTCAGAAGTTTCTTATTTTGGTGATATTCTGGAATCAGACTGTGTTTACCGAAACCTTTCCATATGCCCATTGGGTAGTGTAGTGGTAGAGTTGCTGCCTTCCATGGACTACTATCCATGTAAATGGCAGGCATACTTTTTACACAGAGGGTGGCAGAAACCTGGAACACGCTGCCAGGGTGGTGGAGGCAGATACGATAGCGGTATTTAAGATGCTTTTCTATAGACAGTTCGCATAGCAGGGAATGCAGGGATATGGATCACTTGCAGGCAGACGAGATTGTGGACTGAAGGGCCATTTCCTGCATTGTACCGTTCTTTGTTATATGCTTGCAACCCAATTGCTGTGGACAGCCATGATATCCACAATTACCATAATTTTAAAAACACATGATATTTTAGTAGGAAATTTTGTGAAGAGTATTGGTCCCATACGTGGCAGTTTCAAATAATGCTGTAGGGAAACAAAAACAGGAACTGTGCAATAACCAGGGTGCAGATTTTTATTTATTTATTTATTTAAAAAATATATATATATATATAAAAGGTTCAAAATAATAATGTCAAAGCAGCTGCGAGCTGGGCAGCACGGTGGCATAGTGGTGGAGTTGTTGCCTTACAACGCCAGAGACCCAGGTTCGAACCCGACTACGAGTGCTGTCTGTATGTTCTTCCCGAACCGTGTGGGTTTTCCCTGGATGCTCCGGTTTCCTTTTACATCCCAAAGACACGCAGGTTTGTAGGTTAATTGGCTACATTGTCTCTTGTGCTTAGGATATAACTAGTGTACGGGTCGATTGCGTGGAATCGTTGGGCCAGGGGGCACTTTTACATGCTGTATCTCTAAACTAATAGATGCAGTTTCTGTAACTTCCACTGTAATGGCCGCTGTAAAAGAATCATGGATGATGGACAAAAGGAACTGCAAGCAGATGATGTTTTCAAACTTTTCTTAGGGATAGTTAATAAATTCACATATAGCAAGAGGAGGCAAAGGATCATGCTGCCACAATAGTTATCTCAGTTTTATCTTTGAAACGCAGCAGGTGTCTTTTATGTGCAGTATTATTATTCTTATCAGCAGTAATCAAACAAATCTGTACGTCGTGTACATCACAAATGCTCACCTAGCTACATGCTTAATTACATGGACTTTATACTCATCCTCAGAAGTGCACTGTACAAAAATTATCCCATTATACAGGTTGAGACAAGCATAACACTTGTAGGTGGTTTCCATCCCCCCCACAGGTAATGGTAAAATGCTCAGCAAGGAACAATTATATTAACAATCACCAAAAAGAACAAACAAAAAACTATAATAATTCAGTCCAGGCTTTTCATTAGATTTAAGATTTGTCTTTAGACATTAGCGATACAGTGCAGAAACAGGCCCTTAGGCCTACTAAGTCCGCACCGACCAGCAATCACCCCATACACTAGCATTATCCAACACTAGGGACAATTCACAATTCACTGAAGCCAATTAACCTACAAACCCATCAGTATTTGGAGTGTGGGATGAAACTGGAGCACGCAGAGAAAACCCAATGCGGTCATGGGGAGAATGTACAAATTCTACACAGACAGCACCCGTAGTCAGAATCAAGCCCGGGTCTCTGGCGCTGTAAGGCAGCAACTCTACCTCTGCGACACACAATTGGCATGCATTGTTTATAGTTTACTGGTCATTGCAGCCACACATTTTATGAATGGTTTCCTTGCATCTGTTGGAGTTAGAGTCAGAGTCATACAGCATGAAAACAAGCCTTTCGACCCAGCCTGCCCATGCTGACCAAGACACCCCATCTAAGCAATTTCAGATGAATTAATTGCTGTAAGGTTATATATATACCATTGATATAACAGTACAGTACAGGAACAGGCCCTTTGGCCTAACATCT
This sequence comes from Amblyraja radiata, assembly GCF_010909765.2. Lineage (NCBI taxonomy): Eukaryota > Metazoa > Chordata > Chondrichthyes > Rajiformes > Rajidae > Amblyraja > Amblyraja radiata. The sequence goes on along the minus strand of NC_045963.1, from coordinate 27,049,571 downwards.
CTGCCAAGTATGATGCCAAGACAAACCAGTCCCTATCTGCCTGCATGATCCATATCCCTCCATTCTCTGAATATCCATGTGGCTGTCTAAGAGCCTCTTAAATGCCACAGTCATATCCATTTCCACCATCACCACCTCTGACAGTGTTTTCAGGCACCCACCACTGAGAGGGAAAAAAATCTTGCCCCACACATCTCCTTTAAACATTGTCAAAATGACGAGTCATCAAAATGTTTGATTGTGTTTGTTGATTATCACACACAAAATTAAAGTACAGTACTAAATAAAAATCTAATTAAGTCACCAAAAACAAAATTAGGGCACAAAATAATTTTTAAGAGGATGTGTTTTATCCCCGTCTTTGAAGCCTTCCCAGTCCAATTTTGGGCAGTGGCGGGAGTTTATGAACCAACACCCAAAAGCTACAGGTGAACGTTCACAGACTTTGTACAAGGTTGCACTGCACACTTTGGCTTGCACTACCACAGACTGGTCTCCTCTTATAGCTGGGAAATAGACTATAAACAATACTACAAGAAATTGCAGAGAATTGTGGACGCAGCCTAGACCAACACACAAACCAACCTCCCTTCCATTGACTCAATCTACACCACACGCTGCCTCGGCAAGGCCACCAGCTTCAACAAGGACCAGTCTCACCCCACCCATTCTCTCTTCCTCCTCTCCCATCAGGCAAGAGGTATACAAGTGTGAAAATGCACACCACCAGATTCAGGAACAGTTTCTTCCCAGCTGTTATCAGGCAACTGAACCATCCTACCAACTACTAAAGAGTGGTCCCGAGCTATTATCTACCTCATTGGAGACCCTCAGACTATCTTTAATCAGACTTTACCTTGCATAAAATGTTATTCCTTTTATCATGTCTCTATACATGGTGGATGGCCCGATTGTAATGTTATATTGTCTTTCCGCAGACAAGTTAGCACGCACCAAAAGCTTCACATTGTAACTCGGCACAGGTGACAATAAACTATGTGTATTGTGTTAATACACCTGCAAAATTGCAGCAAAGAAGAATTTATTTGCTCTAGCCCCAGTGAATAAGGCGATTAAACAACCTTGACTCTCCGTCATCAAGGAACCAACCAGGAGGGTGATCGAATACTTTTTATTGAATGCAAAACACAATCAGGAGAAAATATCACTTACGCAAACAGCAAAGCAAGTTTGTCTATTTCCCTATGTCCTGTGTTGTATCTCCACAGCCCATTATAAAGCATTCTGAAATGTTCTTGAATGCAAGGACCCCATAAAAGATATTGTCCTACACAGTTTGAATTAATGGACATTTAGAAGTCAGTCTGCTAAGATATGATAAAGCTTGCTGTTATGTCCAGGGATAGCATGTTCATGACCTGCTGTCTAAACTATTTTAGAAAGAGTTATTTGGGAACAGTAAATTCTGTACAAAAACTAACATCCGTCTCGGCATTCACATTTACACAAAAATCACCTGCAACCTGGTGTACTAGATTAAACCAAATGTGCTTGGTATATCCAATCTGTGTTAGACAGCATGCAAAACAAATGTTTTCACTACACCTCAGTATTGAGACAATAAATAACCTAAACCTTAAATAACCTAAACCTTATCAATAATACAGTAGCCAACATTTTTTACAACAACATTTAAAAGACATTCAGACAAGTGCATGGATAGGAAAGGTTTAGAGCAATATGTGCAAATGCAAACAGGCGAGACTAGTGTAGATGAGTCATCCATCCTGTTTGGCATGGGAACGTTTGGCCAAAGAGCCCTTTTCTATGCTGTATGACTTCTCTGCGAGTAGCCCCTCAATCAGGAAATGACTGAATTAATGTCTGAAGGGCCTTCACCCAAAACATCACCTATCCATGTTCTCCAGAGATGTTACCCCCTCCTTTACTGCATGTTCTTAACTGAATTAGCGGTTTGTGGGTGAATGATGCAAGGCTTCTAAAGACAGGAATAGATCAGGCTGACGCATAGAATCTCTTGCCCAGAGTAAATAGAGAACAAGAGAATATAGGTTTAAGGCTGGGAGGGAAAGATTTAATAAGAACCCGAGGGGTAACTTTTTTTTTTTCCATTATATAAACACAAAGGGTGGTGCGTGTATGGAACAAGCTGCTGGAGGAGACAGTGGAGGCTATCATCTAGATAGGTATGTGGATAGGATAGATTTAGAGGGAAATGAGCCAAAGTGGGACTAGTGTAGATGGGACATGTTGGACGATGTAGGCAAGTTGGGTCGAAGGGACTATTTCCACGCTGTATGACTATGATAACAATATCAGTTTCTCGTGCCTGGTCTTTCAAGTTTAGGATGACCTGGAGTGAATAATTTGCCCCACAAGGTGTCTTAAATATCTCTCCTCTCACCCCAAGCCAATACCCTCCACTTTTAATAATAATCCACTACTCTGGGGGGGGGGGGGGGGGGGGGGGAGGAGAAACATGCACTTTATCCATGTCTCATGAATTTGCACCTCAATAACATCACCCCTCACCCTCCGACACTCCAAAATGTCCCAGCCTATCCAACTTCTCCCTATAACTCGAGCCCTCAAGATCAGGTAGCACTGTGGTGAATCTCTTCTGCACCCTATCCAAATAAATGAATACAAGGGAAGTTTATGAAACACACCCTTTATTAGTTCTTTGTGCTCAGCATTTTGTTGTCCATGACAACTTCTCACTCTTATGAGCATATGAATAGCTGCAATAACCATATGCTAAAATTGAACCATTAAAAATAAAGATGCCACCAGACATTTTAATAGTTTAGTTGCACAGGAAGAAATTTCTGCTTGCTTTGCTTAGTTCAGTGAAGAATTAGATTTGGTATAGAAGAGTGAAGGATGTTTAGTTTAGTGACACAGCATGGTGACAGGACCACCAGGACCACCAATTAACCTACAACCCCACATTTCTTTGACATGTGGGAGAAAACTCAGTCACAGGGAGAATGTGCAAACTCCATACGGACAACACTAGAGGTCAGGACTGAACGCAGGACCCTGTCGCTGTGAAGCAGTAGCACAACCAGCCACGTCACTGTGCCACCCCGATTTCAACCAGGATTGTGAAATTCACCTTTGAGAAGAGACCAAATTTCCACTCAACCCATTTGTCGTGCCTTCTCCCCATAAAGTTTGACACTAAGTAATCAAGAACCTGCCAATATCTGCTTTAAACATACCCATTGATTTGGCCTTCACAGCCATCTGTGGCAATGACAGATTATTGATTAGCAAGGATGCCAAAGGTTATTGGGGGTGGGGGTTTAAAGGCAGAAGAATGGATTTGAGAGAATTTGATCTATTCTCAAAGGTTGATTGCCCAATTCTGATCCAATTAAAAATCAACCAGCCCAGCTCTGATCTTCAACACATAATCTCATGGTGGCAGCCATTTCCAGTTTATAAGACTTCAGCCCAAAATCTTTTGTTGGGCTACAGCCACATTTGCCATTACAAGTTAAATGAGCACGATGTAATGAATGGGATAAAGAAACCAAAAGCCAAAGCAGATTAGAATGTTACCGTTCCCCAAAAAGAGACTATAAATTGGCAGACTATCTCTCAACTGTTAGAGACATAAAGCAGAGACAGACCCTCACCAAATACAGGTTAAGTGACCACCATTTGGCAGTTGAAAAAGGAAGACAGAAGAGATTCTGGCAACCAAGAGAAAACAGAATATGTGGCCACTGTTTGACAGATGAGGTTGAAACAGAGCTGCACTTCCTCCTAAAATGCAATAAATTTGACAAAACAAGGAAAGCATACTTTGACAAACTCAGTGTGGCAACCCCTGATTTTAAATAACTAGATGATGCATCAAAACTAAGAATAATCCTTGGCGAAGGAAATACGGCACATCTTGGTGCACAATACGTAACAGCATGCCATAATCTGAGAGACGGTGAATGACCAACATGCACATATGTACGCACACACTAATCGACATTAACTAACACTAAGAAATTAATACTGAATTGCTAAACTTACTACTGTGTTGTACTGCTTACAGCTACAAGAACGTGTAGCAATCAATAAAGGGCTATCGGCCTATTGCAAGTTCATGTACAGGGACATATCTATCCATGCACTGTATACTTGTATTTATACTTATGCATTTCAAATATGTATGTCATGTTTTATACTTTGGCAATATAACAATGTTTTTTTATCATGCCAATAAAGTTTTTTAATTGAAAATTGAATTGAATACAAAGTAGATCCAACATCACACTGCTTATTGAGATGTGAACTCGAGAGATTAATAATATATTGTTTACAAATTTAATGTTGCCATCTGCTATTTAACTAGTGGTTGGGATTAGTTCAGCCCCAAGCTACCATTGCTTGAATCCCAAACATCTTCAGATGCTAAATATCGACACAAAGTGCTGGAGTAACCGAGCGGGTCAGGCAGCATCTCTGGAGAAAAAGGACAGGTGGCGTTTTGGGTCAGGACCTTCTTCAGAATTGTATTCCTCAAAATAAAAAAGATGTACCTTTAGAAAGGAGGCAAGGAGAAATTTCTTTAATCAGAGGGTGGTGAATCTGTGGGAATTCATTGCCACAGACAGCTGTGGAGGTCATCATTGGGTATTTGTAAGGCAGAGATTGACAAGCTCTTGACTAGCAAGGGTGTCAAGGGTTATGGGGAGAAGGAAGGTGAATGGGGTTGAGAAGGAAAGGTAGATCAGACGTGGTTGAATGGCAGAGTAGACGATGGGCCAAACGGCCTAATTCTGCTCCTATCACTTATGAATGACATTGCAGGTTAGGATCTTTTGATGACTGATGCAGTTTTCATGCTCACCAATGATTCATCAGTGTAAGCTGCTGGGTGACAAATAGAAATTGCATTTCATAACAGCAAACAAAATGCCCAATATAAGACTAATATATTCTCCCCAATATTCAATTGCTAAATCCCCCTTTTCAACACTGCCAACATTCTGGAGGTTATTACTAATTTTAAAGTCAGATAGTCCAGCTAGACACAAAGGGACACAAAACTGTTGGAGTAACTCAGCAGGTCAGGCAGCATCTCTGGAGAACATGGATAGGTGATGTTTTGGGTCGTGACCCTTCTTCAGACTCAAATTAGACATACAATGGCTCAATGGTCAAATGATAAGCTTCTGCCTCCTTAGCAGGAAATCCAGTTTATGTATCAGTAACACCAGAGAAGCCAAATAAAAAGGTTTGATGTTAAGGTACCTTAAAATATTTGCATGAAAGGTATCTGAACATCAATGCAAGTCACACAACATAATCACAGGAAGGTGGAGACACAAATAACTGCCAACGTTGGTTTACAATAAAATAAGCAAAGCCCACTTGGCAATTTTTTCGGCAATTGCCAGCATCATTGACTGACGTATCAGGTCACTGTAAAATTCGCGGCGTGATGATGTATTCACGCACGATTGTTTTCCAAGTGTCGCAACATTATTTTGTCGCCGCTGGATTTTGAAATGTTCAAAATCTTTTGGTTACACTGATATGACGCCAGCAGTCGGCAAAAAAAAAAATCGCCAAGTGGGACGGGCCCTTAACTCAGCAAGACAGGCAGCATATCTGCTGGACATAGACAGGTGACATTTCAGGTCAAGACACTTCTTCAGACCCAGGAAGAATACTTTCCATTTCCAGTACATTTACTCATTCATTATGTTGCAGCTTACCCCATAATTGTACTTTTAGAAAAATCATTGTAGCAGGTCCAAGAACATAACTTAAGGATACATACATGTAGAAAGGAACTACAGAAGCTGGTTTATAGCAAAGATAGACACAAAAAGCTGGAGTAACTCAGCAGGTCAGGCAGCACCGCTGGAGAGAAGGAATAGGTGACGCGTCGGGTCGGTGCCCTTCTTCAGTCTGAAGATGGGTTTTAACCTGAAACATCACATATTCTTTTTATCTCCAGAGATGCTGCCTGACCCGCTGAGTTACTCCAGCATTTTGTGTTTATTCAAGGATAAATATCCTTGAAGCCAACAGAGATAAGCAACACAGGGGGAGGCAAATCCAACACAAGCAAAAATGAATAGAAACTCAAGTCCGCAGGATGCCATATTTCTCACACTGACATGTTACTGATCATTAGACGTACAACAGTACAATACAGGAATCGACCCAGCTCTCAATGTCTGTGCTGAACATAATCCAAGTTAAACTAAACTCTGCCTGCACACGATGCACGTGCCTATCCAAAAGCCTCCAAAATGCTACTATGATATCTGCCTCCACCATCACCCTTGGCAACACATTCCAGGTACCCACCACTATGTAAAAAATGAGAAAAATACTTCACATCTCTCCTTAAAACTGTGCCTTTTCATCATAAAGCTAAGCCCTCTATTCCTTAACATTTCCAAACCAGGAATAAGGTCTGGACTAATAATTTTATACATTTCTATCAGCTCTCAACTACTGCCATTCCAGTGAAAACAATTAAAATGTGTTCAACCTCACCTGCAATACAGGCAGCATTCTGGTAAACCTCTTCTGCACCCTCACCAAAGCCTCCTCACCCTTCCCATAATGGGGCAACCAGACCTGCACACAATTACCCCAAAAGCAGCCCAACCAAAGGCCTGTAACACGACTACTTGACTTTTATACCCAATGTCCCAAGCAATGAAGGCAAACATTCCACACAACTTTCACAGTCATAGCATCATACGACATGGAAACAGGCCCTTCAGCCCAACTTGTCCACACTGAACAAGGTGGCCAGTCTACACACGTCCCACCTGGCCACTTTTGACACACATCCCTCTGAACCTATGTACCTGTTCAAGTGTCTTTTAAATACATTTACTTACGCTTAAATGATGGAAGAGATTCAACATGACAAACATTTGAAGCTATTCTATCAAGAAGCAAACAATGTAATCATCCCACTTGTACATATCATAAAGGCAGTTTGCAATGCTTGCTTGCCCAGATACTTACAGGAAGTGATCCACTGAAACCAGGTTGGTCGTCAAGGTCACCCTTGGTGTGGAGGGGGTTGCAAACGGCTTCTCAGCCCATTTGTGTGTAGACCCTCTCTTCCGGTGCCCATCTCCTCTAATATGATCTATGCTCGGGGGAAACAGGATGGTGAATCCCATTCTTGTGCTGCAGTGAGTGTTTCTCAAAGCCTTGCATCAACATCCTGCAGTAAGCAGATTAGTGGTTACCTTCTCCCTCTGTGACCACAGGCCAATTTCAGTAGCTGCACATTACACCTGAATGTTATTGCACTTAACAAGTGTTAATTGATCAAGCATACTGATTGGCAGCCTCTAAACACACAGGTGAATGCTTGAGGCCTGGGCATGAAAATCATGTACAAATAAGTGGTGCTCAGTGTCATTTTAAGGCACCAATTTATTTATTTTTAAAAAGAGATCTCGCATGGAAACAAGCCTTTTGGCCCTCCGAGCCCACCCCGGCGTTCACTCGCTCTTTGTTATCCTCCTTTCGCATCCCACACACTATCAGCAATTTTGCAGAAGCCAATTAACCTACAAACCTGTACGTCTGTGGAATGTGGGTGGAAACCGGAGCACCCAGTGAAAGGCCACAGGGAGAACATCCAAACTCCGCACTGACAGTGCTTGGATCTCTGTGCTGTGGGGGCAGCTCTACTGCTGTGCCATATGCCACCCACAATTAATGAATTTCTCACAAATATAATAAAATAGATGGTGTAGTGGATTGATCCACAATGCATTGCTTCTTTCCCTCAATTTCCTCTTTCACTCGCTTCTGAAAACTGCATATTTGTCCAACCTATGGGTCATCAGCCTTGCATCTCCTATGTGGCTTGGCAATAAAGTTGACTGATAATGGATCTGTGAAGCATCTGGTTAATTTTCCTGCTTTAAGCTTGTTCCTGTAGTTATTATTGTTGAATTGGCAGCGGTAGAGTTGCTGCCTCTCAGTGCCAGAGACCCAGGTTTGATCCTGAGCTCAGGTGCTGTCTGCGGGGAGTTTGCACGTTCTCACTATGACCGCGTGGGTTTCCTCCCACATCCCAAAGACTTGTGGGTTTGCAGTTTAATTGGCTAGTGTGTCGGGAGTGAATTCTGAAAGTGAGATTACAAGGGTTCTGATACATTCTCCATTGCAGTGCATGTTACAATGACAAGAGTGATGGAGCAGCTTGTTAGCAGAAATATTTCAAAAATGAATATAAATATGGCATATCCTTTGATTGCCTCTTATTTTATCAATTGCTGTGGAATAGAATAAAAAGTGTGGCAGTCTCCTTGATCAAACGTGAATGTCTGTTTTTTGTTCCAAAGTATCTCCAAAGAGACTCATTTATATCTCTCTTGGAAATGCGCATGATAGATTACTGCACACGCTGCTTCACCATAAAGTCAAAACTAGCTGTCCGCCTTAATGGTAATTTTAGATCAATAAAATAACTCAGCCTGACTATATTGGAACAAAATGAGCTAAATTTCCTCCAGTGAAGGGTACAGGCAAAAACAGTGTCACTTTTCCAAGGAGCCTGCAGTCTACAGTGGCAGGGCTGCTGCCTCATGGCGCCAGGGACCCAGGTTTGATCCTGACCTTGGGTGCTGTGTGGCGTTTGCACAGTTCGCTGGAGGTCAGGGGTAAGCCATTTAGAATGGAGATGAGGAAACACTTTTTCACACAATCGTGAGTCTGTGGAATTCTCTGCCTCAGAGGGCGGTGGAAGCCGGTTTTCTGGATACTTTCAAGAGAGAGCTAGATAGGGCTCTTAAAGATAGCAGAGTCAAGGGATATGGGGAGAAGGCAGGAACGGGGTACTGATTGTAGATGATCAGCCATGATCACATTGAATGGCGGTGCTGGCTCGAAGGGCTGGATGGCCTACTCCTGCACCTATTGTTTATTGGACGATTGGACGGGGACGACAGCAGCAATGGACCTTTATGGTCAGCTGCAGCTTGGACTTTCATAATGGCGCCAATACTTGGCGACTCTTGCATATATAACCATATAACCATATAACAATTACAGCACGGAAACAGGCCATCTCGACCCTTCTAGGCCGTGCCGAACACGTATTCTCCCCTAGTCTCATATACCTGCGCTCAGACCATAACCCTCCATTCCTTTCCCGTCCCTATGGACTCAGTGGGCTATTCCTATGCTTTCTGTACTTAATCGGGAACTGTACTTGCGTATGGCAACAATCTTACTGATCTGTATGCAAAAAAATAAATTGCATTGAACCTTGGCATATGTGATAATAATGAACCATTGAACCATTCCATCATGATGCTGGTGTTTGAAAATAGACTGGTTGTGGGTAATTAATTAGATTGGATTTGTCCTGCTTTTCTGTGACGAAAATAGGCCTGGGCAATTTAATAGAGTTTTTGAGCCATCCAGTGTGGAAACGGGCCCTTTGGCCCAACTTGCCCATAATGACCAACATGTCCCATCAACACGTCCCACCTGCCTGCGATGGTCCATGTCCCTCTAAACCTGTCCTATCCATGTACAGTCCAAATGTCTCTCCGGCAGCTCGTTCCATACACCCACCACCCTCGGTATGAAAATGTTACCCCTCAGGTTCATAGTAAATCTTTCCCCCCTCAACTTAAATCTGTCCCCTCTGGTTCTCGATTCCCCTACTCTGGCCAAAATACTGTGCGTTTACCCAATCTATTCCTCTCATGATGTTGTACACCTCTATAAAATCACCCCTCATCCTCCTGCGCTCTGAACAAAATATGTTCTGCATATATTGCTTCTATTTTCTTGCTCAGGTATTTGACACAATTATTGTCAATGACAGTACCATTTTCTATGTTGTTGAGTAGATCCCACTGCTATTACTATACTGGGATACACAGCTAGTACCGAAGTACAAATCTTCAGGCCTGCAGCCAGCGTGTTATCTGGCCACATTGTCTTCTCTGCATCATGTGCACTCAGCCGTATCGTGACACGTGGACTGAATTATCTGCAGACCGCCTTCTGTCATGGTCGAAGCCAAGACAATTTATCCATCAGTAGATTTGGCTGAGCGCGGCTGCAAATGTTTCAGCCTTGTCTTTGTTGGCCCCATTTTCGCTAAAATGGAGTCGCTCTTGGAGCCACTTTCTGCTAGCTGTTTAACTGTTTACCACCACAGACTCATAGTCACACAGTGTGGAAACAGACCCTTCGGCCCAACTTGTCGACAACAACCAGTTCATTTCAGTTTCATTTATTGTCACGTGTACCCAGGTACAGTGAAAAGCTTTTGTTGCATGTTAACCAGTTAGCAGAAAGACAAATCATGATTACATTCAATCCATTCACAGTGTATAGATACATGATATGGGAAAAACGTTTAGTGCAAGGTAAAGCCAGCAAAGTCCGATCAAGGATAGTCCGAGGATCATCAAAGAGGTAGATAGTAGTTCAGCACTGCTCTCTGGTTGTGGTAGGATGATTCAGTTGTCTGATAACAGCTGGGAAGAAACTGTCCTCAAATCTGGTGGTGTGCGTTTTCACACTAGTATACCTCTTGGCCCGATGGGAGAGGGGAGAAGAGGGAGTGGCCAGGGTGCGACTCGTCATTGGTTATGCTGCTGGCCTTGCCGAGGCAGCCTGAGGTATGAATGGAGTCACTAGAAGGCAAGTTGGTTTGTGTGATGATTTGAACTGCTGCCTCACAGCGTCAGAGACCTAGGTTCAATTCAGTCTTCTGGTGCTGCCTGTGTGGAGCTTGCTCGTTCTCCCTGTGACTGCATAGGTTTCCTCCAGGTGCTCCGGTTTATTCGCATATCCCAAAGATGTGCGGGTTTGTAGGTAAATTGGCCTCTGTAAATTGCCTCGAGTGTGTAGGGGGGTAGATGAAAAGTGGGATAACATAGAACTAGCGTGAACGGGCAGTCGATGGTCGCAGTGGACTCAATGGGCCAAAGGGCCTGTTTCCATTCTATATCCCTAAACTAAACAACACTCTACGTGCTGAGAAATGGACTCCAACTAAAAAGAAAATAGGCGCTGAAGGGTTTTGTCTAAAGAGGAAATGGCAAAGTGTTGTGTCTTATACTTGCAATTATAAACAGTAGGACCGATTAACCAGAGATGAATTGAATTGAATTGATTGAATTGAATCCCTTTATTGTCATTCAGACCTTACGGTCTGAACGAAATTTCGTGCCTGCAGTCATACATACATCATACAATAATAAACAACAGTAAACACAAATTAACGTCCACCACAGTGTATCCACCAAGCACCTCCTCACTGTGGTGGAGGCAAAAAATCTTAGGGTTACTGTCTCTTCCCTCCTCTTCTCCCTCTGCGCTGAGGCGATTCCCCACCGGGCGATGGCACAACAGTCCCGCGGCTCACCGAACCCCGCAACGGGCCGGCTCAAACACTGCGGCCCTGGGTGGTCGAAGCTGCCGCCCTCCAGTCCAGCATACGCAGCCGCTGGCCCGCGGCTGAACCCAGGACTCAGGTCACCGCCGCCAGAACGCCGTCCCAGCCACCGGAGCACCGTTCCAGCCCCGAGCCGGATCGCCCTCACGTGAGTGCCATTCCTCCCTCGGGCTGGGCCACTCCGTCGGGAGTGCCGTTCCACCCTCGGGCTGGGCCACTGCGACGGGAGTGCCGTTCTCCCTCGGGCTAGGCCACTCCGACGGGAGTGCCGTTCCACCCTCGGGCTGGGCCACTCCGACGGGAGTGCCGTTCCACCCTCGGGCTAGGCCACTCCGACGGGAGTGCCGTTCCACCCTCGGGCTAGGCCACTCCGACGGGAGTGCCATTCCACCCTCGGGCTGGGCCACTCCGACGTGAGTGCCGTTCTCCCTCGGGCTAGGCCACTCCGACGGGAGTGCCGTTCCACCCTCGGGCTGGGCCACTCCGACGGGAGTGCCACAGTCCCTCGCGGGAGAGTCTCGGCCCCTCGCCAGGCCGTTCTCACGAGAGCGCAGTTCCAGCCCCGAGCTGGGCCGCCCTCACGGGAGCGAGCCCAGGGCAAGTCCTGACAGGATGCCTCCGGAGTCCCGAGGTCGCCAGCTCCGCCATTAGGCCTCAGCGCAGACGGAGGCAGAGAGGGGGGATACGACGAAAAAGTCATATTCCCCCCAAGGGAGAGACAGCAAACCCCGTTTCAACCCCCCACCCCCCCCACATAAACACAACCTAAAAACCAAAAACGCAACTACACAAAACGAAAAAAAACAACACAAAAAAGTAAAAACAAACGGACTGCAGGCGAGCCGCAGCCGTTCCCAGCGCCGCCACTTCCGGAACATAATAGTGGCACAGTAGAGTTGCTGCCTAACAACACCAGAGACCCGAGTTCGATCCTGACTACGGGTGCTGTCTGTACAGAGTTTGTGCGTTCTCCCTGTGATCAAGTCCTCCCACACTCCAAAGATGTACCGGTTAATGGGCTTTGGTAACATTGTAAAATTGTCCCCAGAGTGTAGGATAATGGTGGTGTACAGGAATCGCTGGTAGGCACGGACTCGGTGGGCCAAAGGGCCTGGTTCCATGCTGTACCTCTAACGTTTAAAGTCTAAAGTGACGTTAATTGGGGGAAAAAACAATATTACACAGTCAGAGGAACAAAGGTTGCAGTGACAGTCATGTGGTGGGAGAAGATTTATGGAATGTCCTGTCATGTACAAATCTTCTCCCCCGAGATCTGTAACGACTAGATTTTACTAGACATTCCCGACCCAGAATGAAGTCAGTCTGCAAAAATGCAATGTGGCAAAGCAGTATGAAAATATCTCTTTAAACTTAAATCTACCAAAAAATCAACTGAAATGAGTGAAAAAATCTTTTAGACATAGAACATAGAACAGTGCAGCACATGAACTGGTCCTTCGTTCCAGCATATCTGCGTTGACTCTGGTGTCAATTTAAACTGTTCTCATCTATCAGCTTATGGTTTATATCCCTCCATCACCCATCTGTTCATGTACCTATCTAAATGCCTCTTAAGAGTCACTATCACATTTGCTTCTACCACCTCCACTGGCAGCATGTTCCTGGCAGGGGTGGCACCGTGGCGCAGCGGTAGAGTTGTTGCCTAATGACCCTGTCCCACTTAGGAAACCTGAACAGAAACCTCTGGAGACTTTGCGCCCCACCCAAGGTTTCCATGCGGTTCCCGGAGGTTGCAGGTGGTTGCCGGAGGTTGCAGGTAGTGGAAGCAGGTAGGGAGACGGACAAAAACCTCCGGGAACCTCCGGGAACCGCACGGAAACCTTGGGTGGGGCGCAAAGTCTCCAGAGGTTTCCGTTCAGGTTTCCTAAGTGGGACAGGGGCATTAGAGTGCCAGAGATCCGGGTTTGATCCTGACTACGGGTGCTGTCCATACGCAGTTTGTATGTTCTCCCTGCGACCGTGTAGGCTTCCTCCGGATGCTCCGCTTTCCTCACACACTCAAGAGATGCACAGGTTTGTAGGTCAATTGGCTTCAGTAAATTGTAAATCGTCCCTAGTGTGTAGGATAGTGCTAGTGTTTAGGGTGATTGTTGGTTGGGGCAGATTCGATGGGCCTGTTTCTGCACTAAAGTCTAAAGTCTAAAGAACCTACCATGGTGTAAAAAGAAACTGGCCTGGCAAATCTCCTTTAGTCTTTGGGTAAAAAGGAACTGCAGATGCTAGTTTACACCGAAGATAGACACAAAATGCTGGAGTAGCTCAGCAGGTCAGGCAGCATTTCTGGTGATGTTTAGGGTTAAGACTCTTCATCAGACTTCATCCCTCAGTCTGATGAAGAGTCCCATGGGATTGCATGGGGTTCAAGGAGAGATAGCTGAATGGACGGAAAATTGGCTTAATGGAAGTAGAGGGTGATGGCGGAAGGTTGGTTCTTGGATTGGTGGCAGGTAGATGGGACATGTTGATTAGTGTGGGCAAGTGGGGCTGAAGGGCTTGTTTCCACGCTGTTTGACTATGACTATGACAATTGTATCATGTGCTTTTATCTCCTAAGGAAATAAATCTGCGATGGTTTAACTTGACTTAAAGAACATAAAACACATTTAATTCCTCAAGAATGCAGAGGTCCACAGGCCTTAGACATATTGCTTTCAAAACAATTTTGTAGATTATGTTTTACAAGTCAGTCGGGAAATGTCACGGCATTGCTTCTCGACATAGCAATCAGCAGATGAAATTTAATATGAATAGAACGTAGAAACGTTGTTTGTTGAAGACAGCAAGTGTGACTGGCAGCCAGTACTGACTTAATCTGCAACTACTATGGCCCTACACAATGGGAGGCACGGTGGCGCAGCGGTAGAGTTGCTGCCTTACCGTGCTTACAGCATCAGACACCCGTGATCCCGACTACGGATGCTGTCTGCATGGAGTTTGTACGTTCTCCCCATGATCACGTGGTTTTTCACCGCAATCTTCGGTTTCCTCCCACACTCCAAAAATGTACAGGTTTGTAGGTTAATTGGCTTGGTATAAATGCTAAATTGTCCCCAGTGTGTAGGATAGCGTTAATGTGCGGGGATCGCTGGTCTGTGCGGACGGTGGGCCGAAGGGCCTGTTTGCGCGCTACTGTATATCTCCAAACTAAACTAAATAAACAATGATTGCAAAATCCATGAAACAGGGCTGCCCCTATACCTACTCCCGCAACTCTGTCCAGGGACCCAGACACTCCGTTCAGGTGAGGTAGAGGTTCACTTGCACCTCCTCCAACCTCATCTACTGTATCCATTGTTCTCAGTGTGGGCTCCTGTATATCAGCAAGACTTAGATCAGCAAGACTAAGATCTTTGGGGATCATGACAGAAGACTTACAACCAAGCGGTATGAATGTTGATTCCTCTAATTTCAAGTAACCCTTGCATTCCCTCTCTCTACCCCCCCCCCCCCACCACCATTGTCATCATGCTAGTTCCACTGTTCGCATCCATAAATCCCTTCGTTATCACCTCTTCCACCTTTCCTTCAACATTGGTGCCAGCTCTGATTCCTATTCCTTTTCTCCTATTCCTTCCACCTATTCCTTTTCTTCAGAGATGCCGCTGAGTTACTCCAGCTTTTTGTGTCTATCTTCGGTGTAAACCAGCATCTGCAATTTCTTCCCACGCCATAGTCTTATGGTATGTGGTTCAAGGCAAATAGATAAACCACCGATACAATCATGTTACAACTTTATGCATCTTTGCAGCGATTAAAGTGTGAATTGTACACATTGATCTGGCTGGCAGGTTTATTTGCATAATAGTAGAGGCCAAGGACAGTACAAATCCATATTTAATTGCATTGAAATCACATGGCTATTCCTTTTGTTATGGGGTGAATATTTAATTTACAGTTAATTAAATTACAGTTATCATTCCTAATTTTAGATTCTCCATAAATTAGATACCTTTTTTTGGGCTTAGTTTAGTTTAGAGATACAGGCCCTTCAATCCACTGAGCCCATGCTGACCAGCAATTACTCCATACACCAGCAATATCCTACACACTGGGATAATTTACAATTTTTACTAAAACCAATTAACGTACCAACCTGCAGGCCTTTGGACTTGAGTATCTGGGGAAAACCCAAATGGTCACGGGGAGAACGTACAAACTCCATACAGACAGCACCTGTAGTCAGGATCAAACCCGGGTCTCTGGTGCTGTAAAGCAGCAGGTTTATGACTGCTCCACCATGCCACTCTCTACATTAACCCTTTCATAATTTTTTATTAATACTGCCCTCGGTTTTCTGTTATCTGCAAATGTATTTCTACCACCTTCAACCCTTTCCAACAATAAATGTTATCAGAGTTAACAGCAGACGGGGGACAAATGTAACCAGTTAGAACAATTCACGTTAACAGCAAAATCTACGTGGCTGACTACATCCAATTATCAGACATGGGATCGACTTCCTGAATATTTGAATCATAATTCGAACTCTGAACTCAAACATAAATCACTACCACCGCTTTGTAATCTTGCGTTCCTTTTATTAATTTTGCTATTTCATTTCTCTCATTTTGAATTTTATCTCATCTTTACATAAATCATGTGAATCAGAGGATGAAGATGCGAGAGGAGCTGTATTTGGTTTATTTCTTACCTATCGCCTTATTCAACAGCAAAAATATTGTTTGTTCCTCATCACTATGCCTGTCATTGTATTATTATCTGTGTTTCTCTCCACCTCCATTCAGTTCCACTTGCGATACACAATATTAAATATATAGAACACTGAAAAGTAAATAAACAAAAAGAATTGCAGATGCTGGTTTATACCCAAGATAGAGATACAAAGAGCTGGAGTAACTCAATGGGTCAGGCAGCATCTCTGGAGAAAGAAGGATGGGTGACGTTTTGGGTCGGGACCCTTCTTCAGACTGAAAGTCGGGGGCACTGAATCCATGCCGACCATCAATCACCCATTCACATTAGTTCTATGTTATCCCACTTTCTCATCCATTCCATACACACTGGGGGCAAAGTACAGAGGCCAATTAACCAGCAATCCAACACTTCTTTTTGATGTGGCAGGGGGCGCCTCACGATGGCTGCCTCGCTAACGATCTGTCTTTGTCTTTTTCATTCTTTGTGGTTTTAGTTTGTTGTAAAATGTATGTTTTAGCTTATCTTTAGATTTTGTATTTGTGGGGGGTGGTGGGGGAAACTTTTTTTAATCGCTTTCCTCGACGGAGATGCGACTTTTTCCGTGTCGTATCTCCGTCTGCACTGCGGCCTAACCTCGTGGAGTTGCCGGCCTCTTGTTTGGGACTTCCAGAGCTCCAATACCACGGAGCCTGCGGACTTCAACATCTTGGAGCGGGCGATCCTTTTGCCAGGGGTCAGTCTTTTAGGCGCTTCA
The DNA here is from genome assembly GCF_010909765.2 of Amblyraja radiata. Classification (NCBI taxonomy): domain Eukaryota; kingdom Metazoa; phylum Chordata; class Chondrichthyes; order Rajiformes; family Rajidae; genus Amblyraja; species Amblyraja radiata. The sequence goes on along the minus strand of NC_045963.1, from coordinate 27,032,739 downwards.
ACCTGTGCGGACTTTAACATTGTGAAGCTCGCAGTCCCTGGTTCGGGACCGATTTCGGGAACGCCAAGCCACAGGAGTATCGGCCGTCCTGATGCGGGAGCTAAGACCGCACGATGTGGGAGCTCGATCGCCAGTTGCGGATGGTTCGACTCCCCCAATCGCGGGAGGAAAGGAAGAAAGAAGATAAGACTTTATTGTCTTTCATCACAGTGGGGAATGTGGAGGAGCCACTGTGGTGGTGTTTATGTCAAATTTTTAAGTAGTTGTGTGTCTTGGTGCTTTTTTGGTATGACTGTATGGCAAATCAAATTCCTCGTATTTTGCAAAACACACTTATGATTATGATGATTATGATTATGATTTATGAAACTCCAATTTATGCAAACTCCACACAGACAGCATTCAAGGTCACGATCGAACCCGGGTTTCTGGCGCTGCGCTTCAATACTAGACACAAAATGCTGGAGTAAGTCAGCGGATTCTGACAGCATCTCCGGAGAAAACTAATAGGTGGCGTTTTGGGCCGAGACCGCTCCTCAGACTCAGTACACCAGTGCTGCCTCTTAAGGCATTCAATAGGAAGAGTATTGGATTGAGCGAGAAGAACATGAAGCTGGAGAAATAAGAAATATGTTTAGTTTAGTTTAGTTTATTCTCACATGTACTGATGTCGAGTGGAAAGCTTTAGTTCTTTAGTTGCATGCTAACCAAGATATATGGCAAATATAATTTTGGAGACACAGGGAACTGCAGATGCTGGTTCACAAAAAAAGACACAAAGTGCTGGAGTAACTCAGCGGGGTCAGGCAGCATCTCTGGAGAAAAGGATGGTGGACATTTTGGGGCAGGACCTTTCTTCATGGTTTTGTAGCCTTCTGCATGAACTGTGTATAAAATTGTATTTTCACCTACTCAGAATTAGGTCACAGAGAGATACCAGTTAGTGATTAATCCGTTTATCTTTGATATCTGTGGTTCAGGATCAGAATGCAAAATGGTCTCCGAAACAATTTGGAAATAAATATCTTATTGCATATGGCTGTTATTGAATTAAACAGTGGGCAAGATACAATAATTGAATATTAGACTCCTGTAGCTTTTACAGACAGCAGAGGAAGCAATTGGAGCAATTAAAGGAGTGCTTTTGGATGAATGTCCACATGTTCCCCAGGGAATGAAAGCTTTGTGTCTATCTGGTCTGCAACGTGGAAACAGGACCTTCGGCCCAACTTGCCCACCCTGACCAACATATCCCATCTACACCAATCTCACCTGCCTGCGTTTGGCCCATATCCCTCTAAACGGGTCCTATCAATGTACCTGTTTAAATGTTTCTTAAACATTGCGACAGTGCCTGCCTCTACTACCTCCTCCGGCACCTCGTTCCATACACCCACCACCATCTTCCCAGCTGTTATCAGGCAACTGAACAAATCCTGTCACCAACTAGAGAGCGGTCCTGACCTCCCAACTATCTCATTGGAGAACGTCAAACGATCTTCAATCGGGCTTTACCTTGCACTGAATGTTATTCCCTTTATCCTGTATCTGTACATTGTGGACGGCTTGATTGTAAATATGTCTAGACTTTCGCTGGCTGGATAGCGCACAACAAAAAAAGGTTTTCACTGTTGCTAGATACACGTGACAATGAACTAAACAAAAAACTAAACATTAAGCATTACTGGACACAAAATGATGGAGTAACTCAGCAAGTCAGGCAGCATCTCTAGAGAACATGGATAGGTGGTGTTTTGGGTCGGGACCCCTCTTCAGACTTAACGCTTGTTCAGAACAATTTATATGATTTATATTGAACAAACAAGATCCTTTACATTGCTATAAATCACTGGCTATTTTAAATGCACAAAAAATGATATTAAATTGCAGATACTATTCTTTAGACTTTTAGATATCAGAGAAACTGTGAAGAAACAGGCCCCTCGACCCATCGAATCCGCGCCGACCAGCGATCACCCCGTACACTAGCACTATCCTACACACGAGGGACAATTTACAATTTACAGAAGCCAATTATCCTACTAACCTGTACATCTTTGAGTATGAGTATGGGAGGAAAGCCACGCGATTACAGGGAGAACATACAAACAGTTTTGCCCAGATCAAGCTTCTTATTTCTTTGGAGCAAATGTTTTTGGGAACTGTTCAAAATATCACCTTCCTTTCTTCTCTTCCCATTAAAGGAATGTATTTTTTTAATCGATTGCACTCATATATGGCATGAGATGTCAGAATTGCACTCAAAACAAACTTTTTAAAAAAGGCAGCAAAGTGGCACTGAGGTAGAGTCACTACCTTACAGTGCTACAGACCCGGGTTCCATCCTGACTACAGATGCTGTCTGGACAACAGAGTTTATATGTTCTCCATGTGATCACATGGGTTTTCTCCAGATGCTCCGGTTTCCTCCCACACTCCAAAGACATTCAGGTTTGTAGGTTAATTGGCTTTGGTGAAATTATCCCTAGTGTGTAGGATAGTGTTAAGTGCATGGTGATCACTAGTTCGCATAGACACAGTGGGCCAAAGGGCCTGTTTCTGTGCAGTATGTTTGACGTTTAAAGCCTATAGTTTAAATTCTAATGTTTAAAACAGAATGAGATATTGGAATTTCAATATGAGAAAGCGTGACTAAAGACGTAATATCTATAAACAAGAAATGGGTCCAGATTTCATAAGTAGGCAATGGACAATGATTAATATTTTTGCTTTGGGTGGTCACACATCAGGTTGGAAACATGTAGCACTTGCTGCGAACTTCCTGGCTGTTCAGTTCATGACAAAGGCATGGCAGAGGTGATCTCCGGCTGAAAGACAAAACTATCAAATGCTGTAGGGCTGAATATATTTAGAAAACTGTCTATTTTTATTTGAGCACTATCACTAATTATCCAGAAGTGCAGCTATTTCCACGTCATCAGGAATATGGATATTAATAACTAGTGGCGCTACTGCGCATTCCCTGTTATTACTTGAAGTCTCTGCTGCCCATCAAATGGCAATGAACTAAAAATATTCCTAACATATTTGCAGTACATAGTTCTTGAAAGTTGCGTCACAGGCAGGCAGGGTGGTCAAGAAGACTTTCAGCACATTGGCTTGCATCAGTCAGGGTACGGAGTATAGAAGTTATGATGTTATGTTTCAGTCGTACAAGATGTTGGAGTAATGTGTTTAGTTTTGGTCGCACTGCTGAGAGATGTTAGGAAAGATGTTAAGCTGGGAAAAGTGCAGAGAAGATTTACGAGAATGTCACTAGGACTCGAGGGCCTGAGCAACAGGGAGAGGTTGGGCAGCCAAGGACTTTATTCCTTGGAGCGCAGGAGGATGAGAGGTGATCTTATCGAGGTGTATAAGATCAAGAGAGGAATAGATAGGGCAGATGCACATAGTCTTTTACCCAGAGTTGGGGAATCGAGAATGAGAGGATAGGTTTCAGATGAGAGGGGAAAGATTGAACAAAACCCCAAGGACCAACTTTTCACACTTAGGGTAGTGGATATATGAAATGAGCTGCAAGTGAAGGTAGTTGAGGCAGGTATTATAACAACATTTTAAAGACATTTGAACAGGTACATGGATAGGAAAGAGTTTGATGGATATGGGCCAAATGCAGGCAGGTGGGACTAGAGTAGATTAGACATGTTGGTTGATAGAATAGAATAGAATAGAATAGTTTCTTTATTGTCATTGTAACATGAACCATGTACAACGAAATTGTAAAATGTCAGCCAGTCAGTGCACCATTCAAACATTTCTAAAAGCTAACGATACATACAAAGTAAAATATTTAAAAAGATAAACAACTAAAATAAATATCATAAAAATAGCACGCATAAACACCCAGCCCTACATCCTTCTGTCGATTTCATGTATGTATGTATCGCCCCTGCGTTCCTTGGCGGCTACATTTAGTGCCTTTATAGCAGTGGGGTAAAAACTGTTTTTAAGTCTGTTTGTCCTTGTCCTTGTAGATCTGTACCGTCTGCCTGACGGTAACAGTTCAAACAGGGAGTGTCCGGGGTGGGAAATGTCCTTTATAATACTCTGGGATTTTTTGATGCAGCGGGAACTGTGTAAGTCCTCCAAGGTAAGGAGAGGGCATCCGACAATCCTCTGGGCGTTGTCAATGGCCCTCTGGAGCGCTTTCCTCTGAGCCGCTGTGCAGCTGGTGTACCATACGCATACACAGTATGTTAGGAGGCTCTCAATGGAGCACCGATAAAAGGACAGCAGCAGTCTCTGAGTGATGTTATTCTTCCTGAGCACCCTCAGGAAGTGCAGTCTCTGCTGGACCTTTTTCAGCAGCGCAGAGGTGTTCACGCTCCACGTCAGGTCCTCCTCAATATGGATTCCCAGGAAGCGGAAATCCGCCACCCTCTCCACACAGTCCCCTCTGATAATTAATGGTACCATGTCCGTTTTATTCTTCCTGAAGTCTATTATTATCTCCTTGGTCTTTAAGGTGTTAAGGAGCAGGTTATTTTCTCCACACCACACTGTCAGCTGCTCCACCTCATCCCGGTAGGCGTACTCGTCCCCCCCGGAGATGAGTCCCACCACCGTAGTGTCATCCGCAAATTTGACAATGGTGTTTCTGTGGTGGGCGGGGATGCAGTCATGTGTGTAGATGGTGTAGAGCAGGGGGCTCAGCACGCAGCCCTGTGGAGAGCCGGTACTGAGGCTGAGGGCCGTGGATGTGTGATGGCCCACTCTGACTCTCTGGCTGCGACCCGACAGGAAGCTATTTATCCACATGCAGGTGGAGTGTGGAAGTCCCAAGTCCCCCAGTTTGTCCACCAGTTTGTGGGGAAGGATGGTATTAAAGGCAGAGCTGTAGTCCACAAAGAGCATCCGCACGTAGCTCCCCCGCTGCTCCAGGTGGGACAGTGCAGCATGGAGAGCTGTGGCTACAGCGTCCTCTGTAGATCTATTCGCTCTGTACGCAAACTGGTGGGGGTCAAAGCTTCGGGGCAGGAGTGATGTGATGTGACCCCGAAGGGCCTGTTTCCACAATGTATGACTATGTTTATGACATTTGGACAGGTACATGGATAGGAGAGGTTCAGAGGGATAAGACCAAATGCAAGCAGCTGGGACTAGTGCAGATGGGGTATCTGGATCTGTATGGGAAAGTTGGGCCGGTTTCCATTCTATATAACGCTATGACTATGACTATATATCTCTATTCAAACTTCTGGCAGGCTGAATCCATAGTTTACACCCCATTCAGCTTAATAACTTACTCCATAATAACTAGACAAATTACAATTACATGTAAATTATTTTAAACTAGACCCCATGAAAGAGAACTTGTTAATTTTTATTTCCTTTGGTAGCTGGTGCCACCCAAGACCTGCTAACATGTGGCCTTTGGAAATAAATACACGTTAAAGTAATGTTGTGCCTCAGCCAAGATATCTCATCCATTTAGACAAGGGAAGCTGGCAGTAAGCCATGTAATTTCTTCAACAAGACTTCTTAGAAACATAGAAAATTCGGCCCTTCGAACCAGCACCACCATTCAATATGATCATGGCTGATCATCCAAAATCAGTCCCCCATTCCTGCTATTTCCCCATATCCCTTGATTCCGTTTGCCCTAAGAGCTAAATCTAACTCTCTTCAAAACATCCAGTGAATTGGCCTCCACTGCCTTATGTGGTAGAGAATTTTACAGATTCATAACTCTCTGGGTGAAAAAGATTTTCCTCATCTCAGTCCTAAATGGCCTACCCCTTATTCTTAAACTGTGAGCCCTGGTTCTGGACTCTCCCAACGTGAGGAACATTTTTCCTGCATCTAGCCTGTCAAATTCCTTAAGAATGTTATATGTTTCTATAAGATTCCCTCTCATCTTTTAAATTCCAGTAAATACAAGCCCAGTCAACCCATTCTTTCATCATATGTCAGTCCCGCCATCCCAGGAATTAACCTGGTGAACCTGCGCTGCACTCCCTCAATAGCAAGAATGTCCTTCCTCAAATTACGAGTCCAAAACTGCCAGGGCCCTGTACAACTGCAGTAGGACCTCCTTGCTTCTTGTTCCTGAGAATGGAAAAGGTGGCAGATAACTCATGCAGAACCATTTTAGGTTCCAGGGTAAAGTTGGAGGCAGGGTTGCGGGCTAATGGACATTTTCGTAAGCTACTTTGCCCCGCAGGTAGATTGCAAGTCTTTGTGTGCATCGCAGTGGTACAGCTGTAGAGTTGCTGCCTTACAGCGCCAGAATCCCAGGTTAGATCCTGAATACAGTTGCTGCTTCCGTGCTGTATCTCTAAAGCCCAACGTCTAAAAGGTATTTTGAGAAATGGCCATTGGTGACATGAAATCAGCCGCAGACCAATAGGCAAACTGTCAGGCAGTCCTGGTTGTGTTTCTGAGGCAATTTGTCATCTTCCCTCTCAGCCACAACGAACAACAAAGGCCTGGTGCAATGTGTAGGGGACAAGCTCAATCAATGTAGAATATTAAATCTTCGTATCCAAGCAGAATACAAAGTAGCATAGCAGCCCAGTAGCACAGCCCAACTAAATCGAAACAGCTCACATTTGATTTTTTTGTAACTTAGAATGAATCATCACTGCACAAAAACAGCCCGTGGAAGGTTTATGCATCTAAACAGTCATATCAATGTATAAGTAATTGCTCAGTTGACAACCTTTGGGGTGGCACAGTGGTAAAGTTGCTGCCTTACGGCGCCAGAGACCCGGGTTGCATTTGTACATTCTCCCTGTGATCGCGTGGATTTCCTCCAGGTGCTCCGGTTTCCCCCCACACTCCAAAGACGTATAGGTTTGCAGGTTAATTGGCTTTGGTTGAAATTATAAATTGTCCCTAGTGTGTAGGACAGTGCTAGTGTACGGGGTGTTCGTTATTAGCGCGGACTCGTTGGAACGAAGGGCCTGTCTAATTTTCATTAATTTCTATGAAAAGTTGCCAGATAGAGGCAAGAAGTGATATAGCCTTTGATGGAGGCATAGTCCTGTGTCGGAGGCCTGAGATGCGAGGCCCTGAGCTTTCGGGAGAGGCTGAGCAGACTGTTAGAGGTTTTGGGGAGAAGGCAGGAGAATGGGGTTAGCAGGGAGAGATAAATCAGCCATGATTGAATGGCAGAGTAGACTTGATGGACCAAATGGCCTAATTCTACTCCTATTCCTTATGACCTTATGCCTAGGAACTGGAAATAAGAACATCATATCTGTGCAATTAAAACTTTCCTTCAGTTCATAAAATGTGGCAAATCTATAGAATCAAAGGCTTGCTAAGTTATGTTAAGTTTAGTTTAGGTTAGTTTAGAGGTACAACATTGAAACAGAACCATTGAACGATCTTAAATCAGATATTATTGGACTCCAATGTTATATCTTTGCACAAAATGTCGCAGCTTTTAATCTTAATCTGTGCACTGTGAAGAGGTTAATTGTATTCACATAGAATCTTTTCTTTGACTGGAGAGCATGCAAACAAAAGCTTTTCACTGTGTCTCGGTGAACAACAACACATGAGAACAATCCACTAAACTAAACAAAACCAACTGTGTTTTTAAAAGATAGAGGCATAGATAGGCAGTAGGTACCATTCTGTCCAAATGGGAAAATCAAATACCAGAGGGCAAGGTGAGAGGGGGCAATGTTTAAAGGAGATGTGTGGGGTGAGTGACTAGAACACGCTGACAATGTGTTGTGGTGTAGGCAGATGCAATAGTTAGCAATGTTACAAAATTTTGAGATTTTAAAAATCAAGTCTGTAATTTATCCCATCAGATAAAGCATAAAAAGAAGTTTAATTTGACACCTAATTCACTTTCATATCTCAAGTATTTAAAAAGTTATGGCCATTTTCATACTGGGAAATGAGCATCTTGTTCCCTATTGATTTTCTATGGACATAACAAAAAAGCTGTGATCGTGAACAGTCAAAAGCCCATAACTTTCTTAAAAATTAAGAGAACTGAATGAAATTTTCAGTTATCATAGATTGAAGCATTCTGAAACAAATATAAAATAATCTTACTTGGATGACCTGAAATTAAAGCATATAATTAGTTAGTTACCTAATTGTAGCTAATTTCAGACTTCAATTACTAGATCTAAACATCTATCCATTTCTTAATAAATGATTAACATTTTTAAATAGCCTAAATGTCCAAATAATATTCACAAATAATTCACAATAAAACATGATTTTTAAATCTCATTTACATTAATTTATAGGCCAAATGGAAGGAATTTAGTGTTTAATTGCTGTAAATAAATGCCCATTTAAATCAGCTTTCCAGTGGGTCCCTGTGGAACGCGCTGGTTTAGAACGTTCACATTGCGGTAGATTTGTGCCCCAAATGCCGAGAAAAATACTGCGCGATATAATGGGCCCAAATTGAGCTACTCGCAATATTAAACTTAGTATAAAGGGATCTTTAGAAGCCCTTTTTAATGTAAAAATATACAACCTAACTTCTGCTATTTGCTTTATGAGACCCTGCGGTTGCTGGCAGTCACGGGTTTAGAGATTGATTTTTAAACTACTATAACTATTATTCAAGGCCTTTAAACCTAATAATAGCTTTTGCGACGGGGTCTTCCAGCGATTTTTCGTTAATAATTAACTAGGCTGAACATTTTCGATTGGAACAGCTTAGAGAAAATCGCGTTTTAAACCCGCCCCCTCTAAACGGCGCCAAAATCGCTCACACCCACAGCAGCAGATCTTCAACGACGCTTCAGGTAGGCTTTGCAACATACCTACAATAGTAGCATTTTTGAGACTTTTGGATAGGGAAATGGATTTGCAGGGGAAGGAGAGATATGTATTATACTCAGGAAGATAAGAGTTGGTCTCGGCATCATGTTCGGCACAGACATTGTGGGCCGAAGGGCTTGTTCCTGTGCTGTACTGTTCTATGTTCTATGATAAAATGAGGTATCCACCTTCATGATACGAACAGGGTTTATTTAGTTTAGTTTAGTAAGGTTCAGTTTAGTTTAGAGATACAGTGCGGAAAGAGGCCTTTCGGCCCAGCAAGTCCGCACCGACCAACGATCCCCGTACACTAGCACAATCCGACACAATTGGGACAATTTACAATCTTTACCGAAAACAATTAACCAACAAACCTGTAATTATTTGGAGTGTGGGAGGAAGCCGCAGCGCCCGAAGAAAATGCACCTGGTCACAGGGAGAACATACAAATTCTGTATGGACAGCACCTGTAGTCAGGATCTAACCCGGGTCTCTGGCATTGTAAGACAGCAACTCTGCCGCTGCACCACCATGTTACCTATACCAGGACTGAGCTAATCACAGATGTGTCTGGGAAGCAAATCATTCAGCCTCCAGGACATACAGTAAGTCAACTACTTATCTTGGTGCCTAACCACTAGATGCCCTTGAGGCTGCCCAATCTGACACCTTGCGATTTACTTGTTCTACCAAGTGAGCCCAATTATTTTCCTGAGCAACAAATTGATTTGCTAAACTAAACTGCTTGTTCGACATAAGGACTGTTAGCAGACAACTCAATTTTTGATGAAAAGCCTGTTTTAAGCCTTCCATTACACAACTGCATGGGTATTTCCCAGCTTTACTGACTGTCGGAGTCCTCGTGTATTCTTGATGTCGCTGAATATTCTTGACATTCTGATATATTTCAAATTAGATAATTAAAAACATTCAAAATAATCAAAACCATTGAAAATGGATACTTTGCAATTTAAAAAAATGCTTTAACCCACTAAAAACATTAAGGATGATACATTTATTTTTCTCCGGATGCTCCAGTTTCCTCCCGCACTCCAAAGACATACATGTTTGTACGTTAATTGGCTTCAGAAAATTGTAAATTGTCCCTAGTGTGTAGGATTGTGCTATTGTGGTATTGGGCGATCACTGGTCAGTGCAGACTCAGTAGGCCGAAGTGCATGGAATGATTACCGATTTCTTGACCATTGTTAAGTTTACTGCAAGGTATGTTTTGTTTTCTTCAATAATCATAAGCTAAAATGCAGATATCAAGCAAGCTTTTGATTATGTTATTTATTGCATGAGGGAACCCATTTTCTTTATAGCCTATCACCGAACTAATGGTTCATCCATGTTACCACCAGCGTGTACAACTAAGACACACATCACTGCTTATCTCAAGCTATAAACAGAAAAGGTGATTACCAAAAATGTGCTTTTTCTTCAGGCAGATTTGAATAGCATCAGCAATGGAATCTGTGGCATTTTTTAACAGTTGAGCAAAAATTGATTGAACATTCATAGTCATCAAGCCATACAGTGTGGAAACAGGCCCTTCGGCCCAACTTGCCAGCATTAACCAACATGCCACATCTGCACGAGTCCCATCTGCCTACTTTTGGTTCATATCCCGATTCTGATCAATAACCAGGGCCCTCTGCAGAAAATCTTTAGCTGCAAATCCTAGATAAGGAAAGGTTTGAAGGAAAGGAAGGATAGGTGAACCAGGTTCTCTATGCCCTGGACTGGATTTTCAGAGTCCCCTCCGACAGAGGGATTAAAAGGATTATAAATAGGAGTTATCATAGTTATAGAGTCATATAGCATGGAAACAGACACTTCGGCCTAACATACCCCATCTACATTAGTCCCACCTGCCTGCTTTTGGCCCATATCCCTCTAAACCTGTCCTACCCATGTACCTGTCTAAATGTTTCTTAAACGTTGCAATAGTACCTGTCTCAACTACCTCCTCCGGCGGCACATTCCGTACACCCACCACTCTTTGAGTGAAAAAGTTACCCCACAGATTCCTATTAAGTCATCATTGTAGCAGAAGACTCTTTCACATAGAAGTTGGTGGGCGTGTGGAATGAGCTTCCAGAGGAGTAGTTGACGCAGGTACTACAATAACATTTAAGAGACACTTGGACAAGTACATGGTTGGGAAGGTTTCAAAGGATATGGGCAAATGGGACTTGTTTAGACAGGACGTCGCGGTTGATATGGACGATGGGTCGAATGGCCTAATTAATGGAACTTCAATCTCAACGGGTCAGGCAGCATCTCTGAAGAACCTGCATAGGAACGAAGAACATGGTGACTATATGACTCATCAGGAGACACTCTGGGTCACGGGAGCTGAGAGGCAGCAGCTCCACCCGCTGCATCAACGTGCAAGACATTCTCTCCAGGTTGACTTTTATTTTACAGAAAAAGTATTTCTATTGTGCTGTTAAACGTTTGCGCTTTTGTGCAAATTTACCAACATTTGTTTAGTGTTGCGAGACAGAAGCAGGATGTCTGTAGGACAAAGAAACTGAGAGCAGCATTTCTATAATTTCAATGGGAACCATTCAGTTGTCGGATGCAGAACATCGGCTTCAATGAAGCATGTTAACACCAGGAACAAGGTCAACCAAATACCATCAATATTCTACATTAGACGAGGTGGTAAGAGTCTGGAAATTTAGTTTAGTTTAGCTTGTATAGAGCAGAAACAAGTCGTTTGCCAGTTATTTCCTTTATTCTATACCTGTACAATGTGGATGGCTCGATTGTAATCTTGTATAGTCTTCGCGCTGATGATAGACGTAAAGTGCTGGAATAACTCAGCGGATCAGGCGGCATAAAGACTGAACGTAGGGGGTCGGAGGGGGAGTGGGGGTAGATAAAGAGCCAGGAGTGAGAAAAGACCAGGACCAACCAGGCCCAGGAGTCTTTCCACTGACCAGACAGCATGCAACAGAAAGCTTTTCACTAAATAAACTAAACTAAAAAAACAATACGTACTTGAGACAATATACAGGAGTAAATTAACCTACAAACGTGTACGTCTTTGGAGTGTGGAAGCACCTGGGGAAAACCCACACGGTCATGGGAAGAACATATAAACTCCACACAGACAGCACCCGTAGTCAGAATCGAACCCCGGTCTCTGGCGCTGTAGGCAGCAGCTCTACCGCTGCGCCACCCTGCAGATATTGGTGTGCAATACAAAAGGAAGAATGGAGGCGCAGATTTGATGGGCCGAATGGCATAATTCTACTCCCATCTCATGATCTTATAATTTTATGAATTAATATTATCTTGAATTTCTATTATTAAATGCGACACATCAATAACAAGATAGAGAGCCTCCCCTGAGAGTTTACAAGCCCTTCCATTTGGTTAAAGTCAGTTTACAATGAAAATTACTCCGGAAACTGCCAATGTACATGAAATGCATGCATTTTAATTTTAATACGATTCCCTAATTTTGAATTATTCTTTATTCTGCTTGTGAAATCGACTCAAAAGTTGAAATTGAAAGCACATCAGTTCTTCAAATCTAATTTTAAAAGCAATTTTAATCTTCTGGGATTTTAATTAGTCTTCAATTGAATGAGATTTGCAATGAATAAGTAATTGTGTTTGTAGCTTTCATGTAGGAGATGAACTATTATGAACAACTCTGAGAAACCTGACGGAAAACTATTTTGGAAGTGAGAATTGATGCTACATTGTTGAATGCAATTTGTTATTTTTAAAGTCCTGTTTTATTTGCTAATCGACCCGAACTGCCGAGTTTTTTCCAGCTGCCTCAGTAAGACTTCCATTGTTCTCTCTGGAATGCTGGAGGTTGAGGGGAGACGTACAATTTTGGGAGGCGTAGACAGGGTAGACAGTCAGAACCTTTTTCCCAGGATGGAAATATCAAACACTGGAGGCTGTAGCCTTAAGGTGAGAAGGGCAAAAATGTAAAGGACTTTTTATGGGTGGTGAATACGTGGGATGTGCTGCCAGTGGGTGTTGGTTCGTTTTTCTTTTAACACAGAGAGTAATAGGTAGCTGGAATGTACTGCTAAGGGTGGTGATGGAGGCAGATACAATAATAGTGGGTTTAAGAGGCTTATGGATAAGCACATGGATATAGAGGGAAATGAGCGATGTGGATCATGTGCAGGTTGAGAAGATTAGTTCAATGTGGCATCATGCACAGACTTTACTTTAGACTGTAGACTTTAGAGATACAGTGCAGAAACTGGCCCTTCAGTCTACCAAGTCCACCCCAACCAGAGATCACCCCATACACTAACACTATCCTACACACGAGCGATAATTTACAATTTTTTACCAAAACCAATTAACCTACATACCTGTACGTCTTTGGAGTGTGGGAGGAAACCAGAGCACTGGGATGAAACCCACGTGGTCACAGGGAGAACGTACAAACTCCGTACAGACAGAACCCGTAGTCAGGATTGAACCTGGGTCTCTGGCAGTGAGGCAGCAACTCTACCGCTGCACCACTATGCCGCCCTGGGCATAGACAATGTGGGCTGAAGGGCCTTTTCCTGTGCTGTACTGCTCTATGTTCTTTGTTCTCTGTACCTGCCTCCTCCATCTTCTGGATTGCATGCACCCTCTGGGTAAAAACATTTTTCTTCAGATCCTCTTTGGATCTTTGCATAAAGTACAGAAGGTCTTCGTCGAGTCACCGCTGACGGGCATAACCCATGTCTTTTTTGCTTCTCATTGCTTGTTATAGCTGTACAGTCTTTATTTTGCAGGTTTATCCATATGTACACATGCCAAACCGACCGAACACCAGACGTTACTGAAACTTTTTGTTTTGGCAGGAATTGGCAAAATACAGCGTATACCTGATGCGCATAAGGGGGCCTGTGATTGGATGACGGGGGAATCACTCGTGCGTGGCATCAACAGCACATGCAACGTGCACGCACGCTGTTATATCAGATCTAGGATCTGACTGTCAGCGTGCCCTCTGGTGATTACAGAGTACACATGCTCCTCAACTTACGATATTTCGACTTTACGATGGTGCAAAAGCGATACACATTCAGTAGAAACCGTACTTCAAATTTTGAATTTTTATCTTTTCGACGAACCAGGCGTGCAACTGATGCACGGAATGTGACAGGACGTCAACCAAGTCACCAAATCCGGGGCAATTCATTGACCGACTCGGCCGTGGCTGGGTGAATGATGAGTTGGCCCGGGTGCTGGACTGCACACAAAGCCCAGGTGCCGGGCCAGCTGAGGAGTTTTGGGT